>NC_135439.1:28921506-29227576 GCF_051991255.1 Vanacampus margaritifer | reverse complement strand
TAGGGTCTATCATTAGGGTTAGGGTTTCAAACTAGGGTTTTACATTAGGGTTAGGGTTTCAAACTACGTTTTCAATTTAGGGTTAGGGTTTCAAAATAGGGTTTATCATTATGGTTAGGGTTTTAAACTAGGGTTTTTTCTTTAGGGTTAGGGTTTCAAACTAGGGTTTAACATTATGGTTAGGGTTTCAAACTAGGGTTTTATATTAGGGTTACGCTTTCAAACTAGGGTTTTACATTAGGGTTAGGGTTGCAAACTAGGGTTTCAAATTAGGGTTAGAGTTTCAAACTCAGGGGTTTTACATTAGGGTTACTGCTTCAAACTAGGGTTTTACATAAGGGTTAGGGTTTCAAAACAGGGGTTTAAAATTAGGGTTAGGGTTTCACACTAGGGTTTCAAACAAGGGTTTCAAATTAGGCTTAGGGTTTCAAACTAGGGTTTTACATTAGGGTTAGGGTTTCAAACAAGGGTTTTACATTAGGGTTAGGGTTTCAAAACAGGGGTTTAAAATTAGGGTTAGGGTTTCACAATAGGGTTTTACATTAGGTTTAGGGTTTCAAAATAGGGTTTAACATTAGGGTTAGGGTTTCAAACTAGGGTTTCAAATTAGGGTTAGTGTTTCAAACTAGGGTTTTACATTAGGGTTAGGGTTTCAAACAAGGGTTTCAAATTAGGCTTAGGGTTTCAAACTAGGGTTTTACATTAGGGTTAGGGTTTCAAACAAGGGTTTTACATTAGGGTTAGCGTTTCAAAACAGGGGTTTAAAATTAGGGTTAGGGTTTCACACTAGGGTTTTACATTAGGTTTAGGGTTTCAAAACACGGTTTAACATTAGGGTTAGGGTTTCAAACTAAGGTTTCAAATTAGGGTTAGTGTTTCAAACTAGGGTTTTATATTAGGGTTAAGGTTTCAAACGAGGGTTTCAAATTAGGGTTAGGGTTTCAAACTAAGGTTTTACATTAATGTTAGGGTTTCAAACTAGGGTTTCAAATTAGGGTTAGGGTTTCAAACTAGGGTTTTACATTAAGGTTAGAGTTTCAAACTAGGGTTTTACATTAGGTTTGGGTTTCAAACAAGGGTTTTACATTAGGGTTAGTGCTTCAAACTAAGGTTTTACATTTAGGGTTAGGGTTTCACACTCGGGTTTATCATTAGGGTTAGGGTTTCAAACTAGGGTTTTACATTAGGGTTAATGCTTCAAACTAGGGTTTTACATTAGGGTTAGGGTTTCAAACTAGGGTTTTAAAATTAGGGTTTCAAATTAGGGTTTCAAATTTGGGTTAGAGTTTCAAACTAGGGTTTTACATTAGGGTTACTGCTTCAAACTAGGGTTTTACATTAGGGTTAGGGTTTCAAAACAGGGGTTTAAAATTAGGGTTAGGGTTTCACACTAAGGTTTTACATTAGGGTTAGGGTTTCAAACTAGGGTTTAACATTAGGGTTAGGGTTCCAAACTAGGGTTTTACATTAGGGTTAGGGTTTCAAACAAGGGTTTTACATTAGGGTTAGGGTTTCAAACTAGGGTTTCAAATTAGGGTTAGGGTTTCAAACTAGGGTTTTATATTAGGGTTAAGGTTTCAAACTAGGGTTTCAAATTAGGGTTAGGGTTTCAAACTAGGGTTTCAAATTAGTGTTAGGGTTTCAAACAAGGGTTTTACATTAGGGTTAGGGTTTCAAACAAGGGTTTTACAATAGGGTTAGGGTTTCAAAACAGGGGTTTTAAATTAGGGTTAGGGTTTCAAACTAGGGTTTTACATTAGGTTTAGGGTTTCAAACTAGGGTTTCAAATTAGGGTTTGGGTTTCAATTTGAGGTTTTACATTAGGATTAGGTTTACAAACTAGGGTTTTACATTAGGGTTAGGGTTTCAAACTATGGTTTCAAATTAGGTTTGGGGTTTCAAACTAGGGTTTTACATTAGGGTTAAGGTTTCAAACTAGGGTTTGACATTAGGGTTAGGGTTTCAAACTAGGGTTTGACATTAGGGTTAGTGCTTCAAACTAGGGTTTTACATTAAGGTAAGGGTTTCAAACTATGGTTTTACATTAGGGTTAGGGTTACAAAGTAGGGTTTAACGTTAGGGTTAGGGTTTCAAACTAGGGTTTTACATTAGGGTTAATGCTTCAAACTAGGGTTTTACATTAGGGTTACGCTTTCAAACTAGGGTTTTACATTAGGGTTAGGCTTTTAAACTAGGGTTTCAAATTAGGGTTAGAGTTTCAAACTAGGGTTTTACATTATTGTTACTGCTTCAAACTAGGGTTTTACATTAGGGTTAGGGTTTCAAAACAGGGGTTTAAAATTAGGGTTAGGGTTTTACATTATTGTTACTGCTTCAAACTAGGGTTTTACATTAGGGTTAGGGTTTCAAAACAGGGGTTTAAAATTAGGGTTAGGGTTTTACATTATTGTTACTGCTTCAAACTAGGGTTTTACATTAGGGTTAGGGTTTCAAAACAGGGGTTTAAAATTAGGGTTAGGGTTTCACACTAGGGTTTCACATTATTGTTAGGGTTTCAAACAAGGGTTTTACATTAGGGTTACTGCTTCAAACTAGGGTTTTACATTAGGGTTACGCTTTCAAACTAGGGTTTTACATTAGGGTTAGGGTTTCAAACTAGGGTTTCAAATTAGGGTTAGAGTTTCAAACTCAGGGGTTTTACATTAGGGTTAGGGTTTCACACTAGGGTTTTACATTAGGGTTAGGGTTTCAAACTAGGGTTTTACATTAGGGTTAGTGCTTCAAACTAAGGTTTTACATTAGGGTTAGGGTTTCAAACTAGGGTTTTACATTAAGGTTAGGGTTTCAAACTAGGGTTTTACATTAGGGTTAGGGTTACAAATTAGGGTTTTACATTAGGGTTACAGTTTTAAAGTAGGGATTTACATTAGGGTTAGGGTTTCAAACTAGGTTTTCAATTTAGGGTTAGGGTTACAAATTAGGGTTTTACATTAGGGTTACAGTTTCAAACTAGGGATTTACATTAGGGTTAGGGTTTCAAACTAGGGTTTTACATTAGGGTTAGTGCTTCAAACTAAGGTTATACATTAGGGTTAGGGTTTCAAACTAGGGTTTATCATTAGGGTTAGGGTTTCAAACTAGGGTTCTAAATTAGGGTTAGTGTTTCAAACTAGGGTTTAACGTTAGGGTTAGGGTTTCAAACTAGGGTTTTACATTAGGGTTAATGCTTCAAACTAGGGTTTTACATTAGGGTTACGCTTTCAAACTAGGATTTTACATTAGGGTTAGGGTTTCAAACTAGGGTTTCAAATTAAGGTTAGTGTTTCAAACTAGGGTTTTATATTAGGGTTAAGGTTTCAAACGAGGGTTTCAAATTAGGGTTAGGGTTTCAAACTAAGGTTTTACATTAATGTTAGGGTTTCAAACTAGGGTTTCAAATTAGGGTTAGGGTTTCAAACTAGGGTTTATCATTAGTGTTAGGGTTTCAAACTAGGGTTTTACATTAGGGTTAGGGTTTCAAACAAGGGTTTTACATTAGGGTTAGTGCTTCAAACTAAGTTTTTACATTTAGGGTTAGGGTTTCAAACTAGGGTTTATCATTAGGGTTAGGGTTTAAAAATAGGGTTTTACATTAGGGTTAGGGTTTCAAACTAGGTTTTCAATTTAGGGTTAGGTTTTCAATTTAGGGTTTATAATTAGGGTTAGGGTTTCAAACTAGGGTTTTACATTAGGGTTAATGCTTTAAACTAGGGTTTTACATTAGGGTTACGCTTTCAAACTAGGGTTTTACATTAGGGTTAGGGTTTCAAACTAGGGTTTCAAATTAGGGTTAGAGTTTCAAACTAGGGTTCCAAATTTTGGTTAGAGTTTCAAACTAGGGTTTTACATTAGGGTTACTGCTTCAAACTAGGGTTTTACATTAGGGTTAGGGTTTCAAAACAGGGGTTTAAAATTAGGGTTAGGGTTTCACACTAGGGTTTTACTTTAGGGTTAGGGTTTCAAACTAGGGTTTAACATTAGGGTTAGGGTTCCAAACTAGGGTTTTACATTAGGGTTAGGGTTTCAAACAAGGGTTTTACATTAGGGTTAGGGTTTCAAACTAGGGTTTCAAATTAGGGTTAGGGTTTCAAACTAGGGTTTTATATTAGGGTTAAGGTTTCAAAAAAGGGTTTCAAATTAGGGTTAGGGTTTCAAACTAGGGTTTTACATTAGGGTTAGTGTTTCAAACTAGGGTTTCAAATTAGGGTTAGGGTTTCAAACTAGGGTTTTACTTTAAGGTTTGGGTTTCAAACTAGGGTTTTACATTAGGGTTAGGGTTACAAATTAGGGTTTTACATTAGGGTTAGGCTTTCAAACTAGGGTTTTACATTAGGGTTAGGGTTTCAAACTAGGGTTTCAATTTAGGGTTAGGGTTTCAAACTAGGGTTTATCATTAGGGTTAATGTTTCAAAATAGGGTTTTAGATTAGGGTTAGGGTTTCAAACTAGGGTTTTACATTAGGGTTAGTGCTTCAAACTAAGGTTATACATTAGGGTTAGGGTTTCAAACTAGGGTTTATCATTAGGGTTAGGGTTTCAAAATAGGGTTTTACATTAGGGTTAGGGTTTCAAACTAGGGTTTAACATTAGGGTTAGGGTTCCAAACTAGGGTTTTACATTAGGGTTAGGGTTTCAAACAAGGGTTTTACATTAGGGTTAGGGTTTCAAACTAGGGTTTCAAATTAGGGTTAGGGTTTCAAACTAGGGTTTTATATTAGGGTTAAGGTTTCAAACTAGGGTTTCAAATTAGGGTTAGGGTTTCAAACTAGGGTTTCAAATTAGTGTTAGGGTTTCAAACAAGGGTTTTACATTAGGGTTAGGGTTTCAAACAAGGGTTTTACAATAGGGTTAGGGTTTCAAAACAGGGGTTTTAAATTAGGGTTAGGGTTTCAAACTAGGGTTTTACATTAGGTTTAGGGTTTCAAACTAGGGTTTCAAATTAGGGTTTGGGTTTCAATTTGAGGTTTTACATTAGGATTAGGTTTACAAACTAGGGTTTTACATTAGGGTTAGGGTTTCAAACTATGGTTTCAAATTAGGTTTGGGGTTTCAAACTAGGGTTTTACATTAGGGTTAGGGTTTCAAACTAGGGTTTGACATTAGGGTTAGGGTTTCAAACTAGGGTTTGACATTAGGGTTAGTGCTTCAAACTAGGGTTTTACATTAAGGTAAGGGTTTCAAACTATGGTTTTACATTAGGGTTAGGGTTACAAAGTAGGGTTTAACGTTAGGGTTAGGGTTTCAAACTAGGGTTTTACATTAGGGTTAATGCTTCAAACTAGGGTTTTACATTAGGGTTACGCTTTCAAACTAGGGTTTTACATTAGGGTTAGGCTTTTAAACTAGGGTTTCAAATTAGGGTTAGAGTTTCAAACTAGGGTTTTACATTATTGTTACTGCTTCAAACTAGGGTTTTACATTAGGGTTAGGGTTTCAAAACAGGGGTTTAAAATTAGGGTTAGGGTTTTACATTATTGTTACTGCTTCAAACTAGGGTTTTACATTAGGGTTAGGGTTTCAAAACAGGGGTTTAAAATTAGGGTTAGGGTTTTACATTATTGTTACTGCTTCAAACTAGGGTTTTACATTAGGGTTAGGGTTTCAAAACAGGGGTTTAAAATTAGGGTTAGGGTTTCACACTAGGGTTTCACATTATTGTTAGGGTTTCAAACAAGGGTTTTACATTAGGGTTACTGCTTCAAACTAGGGTTTTACATTAGGGTTACGCTTTCAAACTAGGGTTTTACATTAGGGTTAGGGTTTCAAACTAGGGTTTCAAATTAGGGTTAGAGTTTCAAACTCAGGGGTTTTACATTAGGGTTAGGGTTTCACACTAGGGTTTTACATTAGGGTTAGGGTTTCAAACTAGGGTTTTACATTAGGGTTAGTGCTTCAAACTAAGGTTTTACATTAGGGTTAGGGTTTCAAACTAGGGTTTTACATTAAGGTTAGGGTTTCAAACTAGGGTTTTACATTAGGGTTAGGGTTACAAATTAGGGTTTTACATTAGGGTTACAGTTTTAAAGTAGGGATTTACATTAGGGTTAGGGTTTCAAACTAGGTTTTCAATTTAGGGTTAGGGTTACAAATTAGGGTTTTACATTAGGGTTACAGTTTCAAACTAGGGATTTACATTAGGGTTAGGGTTTCAAACTAGGGTTTTACATTAGGGTTAGTGCTTCAAACTAAGGTTATACATTAGGGTTAGGGTTTCAAACTAGGGTTTATCATTAGGGTTAGGGTTTCAAACTAGGGTTCTAAATTAGGGTTAGTGTTTCAAACTAGGGTTTAACGTTAGGGTTAGGGTTTCAAACTAGGGTTTTACATTAGGGTTAATGCTTCAAACTAGGGTTTTACATTAGGGTTACGCTTTCAAACTAGGATTTTACATTAGGGTTAGGGTTTCAAACTAGGGTTTCAAATTAAGGTTAGTGTTTCAAACTAGGGTTTTATATTAGGGTTAAGGTTTCAAACGAGGGTTTCAAATTAGGGTTAGGGTTTCAAACTAAGGTTTTACATTAATGTTAGGGTTTCAAACTAGGGTTTCAAATTAGGGTTAGGGTTTCAAACTAGGGTTTATCATTAGTGTTAGGGTTTCAAACTAGGGTTTTACATTAGGGTTAGGGTTTCAAACAAGGGTTTTACATTAGGGTTAGTGCTTCAAACTAAGTTTTTACATTTAGGGTTAGGGTTTCAAACTAGGGTTTATCATTAGGGTTAGGGTTTAAAAATAGGGTTTTACATTAGGGTTAGGGTTTCAAACTAGGTTTTCAATTTAGGGTTAGGTTTTCAATTTAGGGTTTATAATTAGGGTTAGGGTTTCAAACTAGGGTTTTACATTAGGGTTAATGCTTTAAACTAGGGTTTTACATTAGGGTTACGCTTTCAAACTAGGGTTTTACATTAGGGTTAGGGTTTCAAACTAGGGTTTCAAATTAGGGTTAGAGTTTCAAACTAGGGTTCCAAATTTTGGTTAGAGTTTCAAACTAGGGTTTTACATTAGGGTTACTGCTTCAAACTAGGGTTTTACATTAGGGTTAGGGTTTCAAAACAGGGGTTTAAAATTAGGGTTAGGGTTTCACACTAGGGTTTTACTTTAGGGTTAGGGTTTCAAACTAGGGTTTAACATTAGGGTTAGGGTTCCAAACTAGGGTTTTACATTAGGGTTAGGGTTTCAAACAAGGGTTTTACATTAGGGTTAGGGTTTCAAACTAGGGTTTCAAATTAGGGTTAGGGTTTCAAACTAGGGTTTTATATTAGGGTTAAGGTTTCAAAAAAGGGTTTCAAATTAGGGTTAGGGTTTCAAACTAGGGTTTTACATTAGGGTTAGTGTTTCAAACTAGGGTTTCAAATTAGGGTTAGGGTTTCAAACTAGGGTTTTACTTTAAGGTTTGGGTTTCAAACTAGGGTTTTACATTAGGGTTAGGGTTACAAATTAGGGTTTTACATTAGGGTTAGGCTTTCAAACTAGGGTTTTACATTAGGGTTAGGGTTTCAAACTAGGGTTTCAATTTAGGGTTAGGGTTTCAAACTAGGGTTTATCATTAGGGTTAATGTTTCAAAATAGGGTTTTAGATTAGGGTTAGGGTTTCAAACTAGGGTTTAACATTAGGGTTAGGGTTTCAAACTAGGGTTTTACATTAGGGTAAGGGTTTCAAAAAAGGGTTTTACATTAGCTATAGGGTTTCAAACAAGGGTTTTACATTAAGGTAAGGGTTTCAAACTAGGTTTTCAAATTAGGGTTAGGGTTTCAAACTAGGGTTTTATATTAGGGTTAGGGTTTCAAACTAGGGTTTCAAAATAGGGTTTTACATTAGGGTAAAGGTTTCAAACAAGGGTTTTACATTAGGGTTAGGGATTCAAAACAGGGAATTAAAATTAGGGTTAGGGTTTCAAACTCGGGTTTTAAATTAGGGTTTGGGTTTCAAACTAGGGTTTTACATTACGGTTAGGGTTTCAAACTAGGGTTTCAAATTAGGCTTAGGGTTTCAAACTAGGGTTTTACATTAGGGTTAGTGTTTCAAACAAGGGTTTTACATTAGGTTTAGTTTTTCAAAATGGGTTTAAAATTAGGGTTAGGGTTTCAAACTAGGGTTTTACATTAAGGTTATGGTTTCAAACTAGGGTTTTACATTAGGGTTTGGGTTAGAAATTAGGATTTTACATTAAGGTTAGGGTATCAAACTAGGGTTTTACATTAGGGTTAGGGTTTCAAATTAGGTATTCAATTTAGGTTTAGAAGTTCAAACTAGGGTCTATCATTAGGGTTAGGGTTTCAAACTAGGGTTTTACATTAGAGTTAGGGTTTCAAACTACGTTTTCAATTTAGGGTTAGGGTTTCAAAATAGGGTTTATCATTAGGGTTAGGGTTTCAAACTAGGGTTTTTTCTTTAGGGTTAGGGTTTCAAACTAGGGTTTAACATTATGGTTAGGGTTTCAAACTAGGGTTTTACATTAGGGTTACGCTTTCAAACTAGGGTTTTACATTAGGGTTAATGCTTCAAACTAGGGTTTTACATTAGGGTTACGCTTTCAAACTAGGGTTTTACATTAGGGTTAGGGTTTCAAACTAGGGTTTTAAAATTAGGGTTTCAAATTAGGGTTTCAAATTTGGGTTAGAGTTTCAAACTAGGGTTTTACATAAGGGTTACTGCTTCAAACTAGGGTTTCAAATTTGGGTTAGAGTTTCAAACTAGGGTTTTACATTAGGGTTACTGCTTCAAACTAGGGTTTTACATTAGGGTTAGGGTTTCAAAACAGGGGTTTAAAATTAGGGTTAGGGTTTCACACTAGGGTTTTACATTAGGGTTAGGGTTTCAAACTAGGGTTTAACATTAGGGTTAGGGTTCCAAACTAGGGTTTTACATTAGGGTTAGGGTTTCAAACAAGGGTTTTACATTAGGGTTAGGGTTTCAAACTAGGGTTTCAAATTAGGGTTAGGGTTTCAAACTAGGGTTTTATATTAGGGTTAAGGTTTCAAACTAGGGTTTCAAATTAGGGTTAGGGTTTCAAACTAGGGTTTCAAATTAGTGTTAGGGTTTCAAACAAGGGTTTTACATTAGGGTTAGGGTTTCAAACAAGGGTTTTACAATAGGGTTAGGGTTTCAAAACAGGGGTTTTAAATTAGGGTTAGGGTTTCAAACTAGGGTTTTACATTAGGTTTAGGGTTTCAAACTAGGGTTTCAAATTAGGGTTTGGGTTTCAATTTGAGGTTTTACATTAGGATTAGGTTTACAAACTAGGGTTTTACATTAGGGTTAGGGTTTCAAACTATGGTTTCAAATTAGGTTTGGGGTTTCAAACTAGGGTTTTACATTAGGGTTAGGGTTTCAAACTAGGGTTTGAAATTAGGGTTAGTGCTTCAAACTAGGGTTTTACATTATTGTTACTGCTTCAAACTAGGGTTTTACATTAGGGTTAGGGTTTCAAAACAGGGGTTTAAAATTAGGGTTAGGGTTTCACACTAGGGTTTCACATTAGTGTTAGGGTTTCAAACAAGGGTTTTACATTAGGGTTACTGCTTCAAACTAGGGTTTTACATTGGGGTTACGCTTTCAAACTAGGGTTTTACATTAGAGTTAGGGTTTCAAACTAGGGTTTCAAATTAGGGTTAGAGTTTCAAACTCAGGGGTTTTACATTAGGGTTAGGGTTTCACACTAGGGTTTTACATTAGGGTTAGGGTTTCAAAATAGGGTTTTACATTAGGGTTAGTGCTTCAAACTAAGGTTTTACATTAGGGTTAGGGTTTCAAACTAGGGTTTTACATTAAGGTTAGGGTTTCAAACTAGGGTTTTACATTAGGGTTAGGGTTACAAATTAGGGTTTTACATTAGGGTTACAGTTTCAAACTAGGGATTTACATTAGGGTTAGGGTTTCAAACTAGGTTTTCAATTTAGGGTTAGGGTTACAAATTAGGGTTTTACATTAGGGTTACAGTTTCAAACTAGGGATTTACATTAGGGTTAGGGTTTCAAACTAGGGTTTTACATTAGGGTTAGTGCTTCAAACTAAGGTTTTACATTAGGGTTAGGGTTTCAAACTAGGGTTTATCATTAGGGTTAGGGTTTCAAACTAGGGTTCTAAATTAGGGTTAGGGTTTCAAACTAGGGTTAAACGTTAGTGTTAGGGTTTCAAACTAGGGTTTTACATTAGGGTTAATGCTTCAAACTAGGGTTTTACATTAGGGTTACGCTTTCAAACTAGGATTTTACATTAGGGTTAGGGTTTCAAACTAGGGTTTCAAATTAGGGTTAAGGTTTCAAACGAGGGTTTCAAATTAGGGTTAGGGTTTCAAACTAAGGTTTTACATTAATGTTAGGGTTTCAAACTAGGGTTTCAAATTAGGGTTAGGGTTTCAAACTAGGGTTTATCATTAGTGTTAGTGTTTCAAACTAGGGTTTTACATTAAGGTTAGAGTTTCAAACTAGGGTTTTACATTAGGGTTAGGGTTTCAAACAAGGGTTTTACATTAGGGTTAGTGCTTCAAACTAAGTTTTTACATTTAGGGTTAGGGTTTCAAACTAGGGTTTATCATTAGGGTTAGGGTTTAAAAATAGGGTTTTACATTAGGGTTAGGGTTTCAAACTAGGTTTTCAATTTAGGGTTAGGTTTTCAATTTAGGGTTTATAATTAGGGTTAGGGTTTCAAACTAGGGTTTTACATTAGGGTTAATGCTTCAAACTAGGGTTTTACATTAGGGTTACGCTTTCAAATTAGGGTTTCAAATTAGGGTTAGAGTTTCAAACTAGGGTTTCAAATTTTGGTTAGAGTTTCAAACTAGGGTTTTACATTAGGGTTACTGCTTCAAACTAGGGTTTTACATTAGGGTTAGGGTTTCAAAACAGGGGTTTAAAATTAGGGTTAGGGTTTCACACTAGGGTTTTACATTAGGGTTAGTGCTTCAAACTAAGGTTTTACATTAGGGTTAGGGTTTCAAACTAGGGTTTTACATTAAGGTTAGGGTTTCAAACTAGGGTTTTACATTAGGGTTAGGGTTACAAATTAGGGTTTTACATTAGGGTTACAGTTTCAAACTAGGGATTTACATTAGGGTTAGGGTTTCAAACTAGGTTTTCAATTTAGGGTTAGGGTTACAAATTAGGGTTTTACATTAGGGTTACAGTTTCAAACTAGGGATTTACATTAGGGTTAGGGTTTCAAACTAGGGTTTTACATTAGGGTTAGTGCTTCAAACTAAGGTTTTACATTAGGGTTAGGGTTTCAAACTAGGGTTTATCATTAGGGTTAGGGTTTCAAACTAGGGTTCTAAATTAGGGTTAGGGTTTCAAACTAGGGTTTAACGTTAGGGTTAGGGTTTCAAACTAGGGTTTTACATTAGGGTTAATGCTTCAAACTAGGGTTTTACATTAGGGTTACGCTTTCAAACTAGGATTTTACATTAGGGTTAGGGTTTCAAACTAGGGTTTCAAATTAGGGTTAGTGTTTCAAACTAGGGTTTTATATTAGGGTTAAGGTTTCAAACGAGGGTTTCAAATTAGGGTTAGGGTATCAAACTAAGGTTTTACATTAATGTTAGGGTTTCAAACTAGGGTTTCAAATTAGGGTTAGGGTTTCAAACTAGGGTTTATCATTAGTGTTAGGGTTTCAAACTAGGGTTTTACATTAAGGTTAGAGTTTCAAACTAGGGTTTTACATTAGGGTTAGGGTTTCAAACAAGGGTTTTACATTAGGGTTAGTGCTTCAAACTAAGTTTTTACATTTAGGGTTAGGGTTTCAAACTAGGGTTTATCATTAGGGTTAGGGTTTAAAAATAGGGTTTTACATTAGGGTTAGGGTTTCAAACTAGGTTTTCAATTTAGGGTTAGGTTTTCAATTTAGGGTTTATAATTAGGGTTAGGGTTTCAAACTAGGGTTTTACATTAGGGTTAATGCTTCAAACTAGGGTTTTACATTAGGGTTACGCTTTCAAACTAGGGTTTTACATTAGGGTTAGGGTTTCAAACTAGGGTTTTAAAATTAGGGTTTCAAATTAGGGTTTCAAATTAGGGTTAGAGTTTCAAACTAGGGTTTCAAATTTTGGTTAGAGTTTCAAACTAGGGTTTTACATTAGGGTTACTGCTTCAAACTAGGGTTTTACATTAGGGATAGGGTTTCAAAACAGGGGTTTAAAATTAGGGTTAGGGTTTCACACTAGGGTTTTACTTTAGGGTTAGGGTTTCAAACTAGGGTTTAACATTAGGGTTAGGGTTCCAAACTAGGGTTTTACATTAGGGTTAGGGTTTCAAACAAGGGTTTTACATTAGGGTTAGGGTTTCAAACGAGGGTTTCAAATTAGGGTTAGGGTTTCAAACTAGGGTTTTATATTAGGGTTAAGGTTTCAAACTAGGGTTTCAAATTAGGGTTAGGGTTTCAAACTAGGGTTTTACATTAGGGTTAGTGTTTCAAACTAGGGTTTCAAATTAGGGTTAGGGTTTCAAACTAGGGTTTTAAATTAGGGTTAGTGCTTCAAACTAAGGTTTTACATTAGGGTTAGGGTTTCAAACTAGGGTTTTACTTTAAGGTTAGGGTTTCAAACTAGGGTTTTACATTAGGGTTAGGGTTACAAATTAGGGTTTTACATTAGGGTTAGGCTTTCAAACTAGGGTTTTACATTAGGGTTAGGGTTTCAAACTAGGGTTTCAATTTAGGGTTAGGGTTTCAAACTAGGGTTTATCATTAGGGTTAGGGTTTCAAAATAGGGTTTTAGATTAGGGTTAGGGTTTCAAACTAGGGTTTAACATTAGGGTTAGGGTTTCAAACTAGGGTTTTACATTAGGGTAAGGGTTTCAAACAAGGGTTTTACATTAGCTATAGGGTTTCAAACAAGGGTTTTACATTAAGGTAAGGGTTTCAAACTAGGTTTTCAAATTAGGGTTAGGGTTTCAAACTAGGGTTTTATATTAGGGTTAGGGTTTCAAACTAGGGTTTTATATTAGGGTTAGGGTTTCAAACTAGGGTTTCAAAATAGGGTTTTACATTAGGGTTAGGGATTCAAAACAGGGAATTAAAATTAGGGTTAGGGTTTCAAACTCGGGTTTTAAATTAGGGTTTGGGTTTCAAACTAGGGTTTTACATTACGGTTAGGGTTTCAAACTAGGGTTTCAAATTAGGCTTAGGGTTTCAAACTAGGGTTTTACATTAGGGTTAGTGTTTCAAACAAGGGTTTTACATTAGGTTTAGTGTTTCAAAATGGGTTTAAAATTAGGGTTAGGGTTTCAAACTAGGGTTTTACATTAAGGTTAGGGTTTCAAACTAGGGTTTTACATTAGGGTTAGTGTTAGAAATTAGGATTTTACATTAAGGTTAGGGTATCAAACTAGGGTTTTACATTAGGGTTAGGGTTTCAAATTAGGTATTCAATTTAGGTTTAGAAGTTCAAACTAGGGTCTATCATTAGGGTTAGGGTTTCAAACTAGGGTTTTACATTAGGGTTAGGGTTTCAAACTACGTTTTCAATTTAGGGTTAGGGTTTCAAAATAGGGTTTATCATTAGGGTTAGGGTTTCAAACTAGGGTTTTTTCTTTAGGGTTAGGGTTTCAAACTAGGGTTTAACATTATGGTTAGGGTTTCAAACTAGGGTTTTACATTAGGGTTACGCTTTCAAACTAGGGTTTTACATTAGGGTTAGGGTTTCAAAACAGGGGTTTCAAATTAGGGTTAGAGTTTCAAACACAGGGGTTTTACATTAGGGTTACTGCTTCAAACTAGGGTTTTACATAAGGGTTAGGGTTTCAAAACAGGGGTTTAAAATTAGGGTTAGGGTTTCACACTAGGGTTTCACACTAGGGTTTTACATTAGGGTTAGGGTTTCAAACAAGGGTTTCAAATTAGGCTTAGGGTTTCAAACTAGGGTTTTACATTAGGGTTAGGGTTTCAAACAAGGGTTTTACATTAGGGTTAGGGTTTCAAAACAGGGGTTTAAAATTAGGGTTAGGGTTTCACAATAGGGTTTTACATTAGGTTTAGGGTTTCAAAATAGGGTTTAACATTAGGGTTAGGGTTTCAAACTAGGGTTTCAAATTAGGGTTAGTGTTTCAAACTAGGGTTTTACATTAGGGTTAGGGTTTCAAACAAGGGTTTCAAATTAGGCTTAGGGTTTCAAACTAGGGTTTTACATTAGGGTTAGGGTTTCAAACTAGGGTTTGAAATTAGGGTTAGTGCTTCAAACTAGGGTTTTACATTATTGTTACTGCTTCAAACTAGGGTTTTACATTAGGGTTAGGGTTTCAAAACAGGGGTTTAAAATTAGGGTTAGGGTTTCACACTAGGGTTTCACATTAGTGTTAGGGTTTCAAACAAGGGTTTTACATTAGGGTTACTGCTTCAAACTAGGGTTTAACATTAGGGTTACGCTTTCAAACTAGGGTTTTACATTAGAGTTAGGGTTTCAAACTAGGGTTTCAAATTAGGGTTAGAGTTTCAAACTCAGGGGTTTTACATTAGGGTTAGGGTTTCACACCAGGGTTTTACATTAGGGTTAGGGTTTCAAAATAGGGTTTTACATTAGGGTTAGTGCTTCAAACTAAGGTTTTACATTAGGGTTAGGGTTTCAAACTAGGGTTTTACATTAAGGTTAGGGTTTCAAACGAGGGTTTTACATTAGGGTTAGGGTTACAAATTAGGGTTTTACATTAGGGTTACAGTTTCAAACTAGGGATTTACATTAGGGTTAGGGTTTCAAACTAGGTTTTCAATTTAGGGTTAGGGTTACAAATTAGGGTTTTACATTAGGGTTACAGTTTCAAACTAGGGATTTACATTAGGGTTAGGGTTTCAAACTAGGGTTTTACATTAGGGTCAGTGCTTCAAACTAAGGTTTTACATTAGGGTTAGGGTTTCAAACTAGGGTTTATCATTAGGGTTAGGGTTTCAAACTAGGGTTCTAAATTAGGGTTAGGGTTTCAAACTAGGGTTAAACGTTAGGGTTAGGGTTTCAAACAAGGGTTTTACATTAGGGTTAATGCTTCAAACTAGGGTTTTACATTAGGGTTACGCTTTCAAACTAGGATTTTACATTAGGGTTAGGGTTTCAAACTAGGGTTTCAAATTAGGGTTAAGGTTTCAAACGAGGGTTTCAAATTAGGGTTAGGGTTTCAAACTAAGGTTTTACATTAATGTTAGGGTTTCAAACTAGGGTTTCAAATTAGGGTTAGGGTTTCAAACTAGGGTTTATCATTAGTGTTAGGGTTTCAAACTAGGGTTTTACATTAAGGTTAGAGTTTCAAACTAGGGTTTTACATTAGGGTTAGGGTTTCAAACAAGGGTTTTACATTAGGGTTAGTGCTTCAAACTAAGTTTTTACATTTAGGGTTAGGGTTTCAAACTAGGGTTTATCATTAGGGTTAGGGTTTAAAAATAGGGTTTTACATTAGGGTTAGGGTTTCAAACTAGGTTTTCAATTTAGGGTTAGGTTTTCAATTTAGGGTTTATAATTAGGGTTAGGGTTTCAAACTAGGGTTTTACATTAGGGTTAATGCTTCAAACTAGGGTTTTACATTAGGGTTACGCTTTCAAATTAGGGTTTCAAATTAGGGTTAGAGTTTCAAACTAGGGTTTCAAATTTTGGTTAGAGTTTCAAACTAGGGTTTTACATTAGGGTTACTGCTTCAAACTAGGGTTTTACATTAGGGTTAGGGTTTCAAAACAGGGGTTTAAAATTAGGGTTAGGGTTTCACACTAGGGTTTTACATTAGGGTTAGTGCTTCAAACTAAGGTTTTACATTAGGGTTAGGGTTTCAAACTAGGGTTTTACATTAGGGTTAGGGTTACAAATTAGGGTTTTACATTAGGGTTACAGTTTCAAACTAGGGATTTACATTAGGGTTAGGGTTTCAAACTAGGTTTTCAATTTAGGGTTAGGGTTACAAATTAGGGTTTTACATTAGGGTTACAGTTTCAAACTAGGGATTTACATTAGGGTTAGGGTTTCAAACTAGGGTTTTACATTAGGGTTAGTGCTTCAAACTAAGGTTTTACATTAGGGTTAGGGTTTCAAACTAGGGTTTATCATTAGGGTTAGGGTTTCAAACTAGGGTTCTAAATTAGGGTTAGGGTTTCAAACTAGGGTTTAACGTTAGGGTTAGGGTTTCAAACTAGGGTTTTACATTAGGGTTAATGCTTCAAACTAGGGTTTTACATTAGGGTTACGCTTTCAAACTAGGATTTTACATTAGGGTTAGGGTTTCAAACTAGGGTTTCAAATTAGGGTTAGTGTTTCAAACTAGGGTTTTAAATTAGGGTTAAGGTTTCAAACGAGGGTTTCAAATTAGGGTTAGGGTTTCAAACTAAGGTTTTACATTAATGTTAGGGTTTCAAACTAGGGTTTCAAATTAGGGTTAGGGTTTCAAACTAGGGTTTATCATTAGTGTTAGGGTTTCAAACTAGGGTTTTACATTAAGGTTAGAGTTTCAAACTAGGGTTTTACATTAGGGTTAGGGTTTCAAGCAAGGGTTTTACATTAGGGTTAGTGCTTCAAACTAAGTTTTTACATTTAGGGTTAGGGTTTCAAACTAGGGTTTATCATTAGGGTTAGGGTTTAAAAATAGGGTTTTACATTAGGGTTAGGGTTTCAAACTAGGTTTTCAATTTAGGGTTAGGTTTTCAATTTAGGGTTTATAATTAGGGTTAGGGTTTCAAACTAGGGTTTTACATTAGGGTTAATGCTTCAAACTAGGGTTTTACATTAGGGTTACGCTTTCAAACTAGGGTTTTACATTAGGGTTAGGGTTTCAAACTAGGGTTTTAAAATTAGGGTTTCAAATTAGGGTTTCAAATTAGGGTTAGAGTTTCAAACTAGGGTTTCAAATTTTGGTTAGAGTTTCAAACTAGGGTTTTACATTAGGGTTACTGCTTCAAACTAGGGTTTTACATTAGGGTTAGGGTTTCAAAACAGGGGTTTAAAATTAGGGTTAGGGTTTCACACTAGGGTTTTACTTTAGGGTTAGGGTTTCAAACTAGGGTTTAACATTAGGGTTAGGGTTCCAAACTAGGGTTTTACATTAGGGTTAGGGTTTCAAACAAGGGTTTTACATTAGGGTTAGGGTTTCAAACTAGGGTTTCAAATTAGGGTTAGGGTTTCAAACTAGGGTTTTATATTAGGGTTAAGGTTTCAAACTAGGGTTTCAAATTAGGGTTAGGGTTTCAAACTAGGGTTTTACATTAGGGTTAGTGTTTCAAACTAGGGTTTCAAATTAGGGTTAGGGTTTCAAACTAGGGTTTTAAATTAGGGTTAGTGCTTCAAACTAAGGTTTTACATTAGGGTTAGGGTTTCAAACTAGGGTTTTACTTTAAGGTTAGGGTTTCAAACTAGGGTTTTACATTAGGGTTAGGGTTACAAATTAGGGTTTTACATTAGGGTTAGGCTTTCAAACTAGGGTTTTACATTAGGGTTAGGGTTTCAAACTAGGGTTTCAATTTAGGGTTAGGGTTTCAAACTAGGGTTTATCATTAGGGTTAGGGTTTCAAAATAGGGTTTTAGATTAGGGTTAGGGTTTCAAACTAGGGTTTAACATTAGGGTTAGGGTTTCAAACTAGGGTTTTACATTAGGGTAAGGGTTTCAAACAAGGGTTTTACATTAGCTATAGGGTTTCAAACAAGGGTTTTACATTAAGGTAAGGGTTTCAAACTAGGTTTTCAAATTAGGGTTAGGGTTTCAAACTAGGGTTTTATATTAGGGTTAGGGTTTCAAACTAGGGTTTCAAAATAGGGTTTTACATTAGGGTAAAGGTTTCAAACAAGGGTTTTACATTAGGGTTAGGGATTCAAAACAGGGAATTAAAATTAGGGTTAGGGTTTCAAACTCGGGTTTTAAATTAGGGTTTGGGTTTCAAACTAGGGTTTTACATTACGGTTAGGGTTTCAAACTAGGGTTTCAAATTAGGCTTAGGGTTTCAAACTAGGGTTTTACATTAGGGTTAGTGTTTCAAACAAGGGTTTTACATTAGGTTTAGTGTTTCAAAATGGGTTTAAAATTAGGGTTAGGGTTTCAAACTAGGGTTTTACATTAAGGTTAGGGTTTCAAACTAGGGTTTTACATTAGGGTTAGGGTTAGAAATTAGGATTTTACATTAAGGTTAGGATATCAAACTAGGGTTTTACATTAGGGTTAGGGTTTCAAATTAGGTATTCAATTTAGGTTTAGAAGTTCAAACTAGGGTCTATCATTAGGGTTAGGGTTTCAAACTAGGGTTGTACATTAGGGTTAGGGTTTCAAACTACGTTTTCAATTTAGGGTTAGGGTTTCAAAATAGGGTTTATCATTAGGGTTAGGGTTTCAAACTAGGGTTTTTTCTTTAGGGTTAGGGTTTCAAACTAGGGTTTAACATTATGGTTAGGGTTTCAAACTAGGGTTTATCATTAGGGTTAGGGTTTAAAAATAGGGTTTTACATTAGGGTTAGGGTTTCAAACTAGGTTTTCAATTTAGGGTTAGGTTTTCAATTTAGGGTTTATAATTAGGGTTAGGGTTTCAAACTAGGGTTTTACATTAGGGTTAATGCTTCAAACTAGGGTTTTACATTAGGGTTACGCTTTCAAACTAGGGTTTTACATTAGGGTTAGGGTTTCAAACTAGGGTTTTAAAATTAGGGTTTCAAATTAGGGTTTCAAATTAGGGTTAGAGTTTCAAACTAGGGTTTCAAATTTTGGTTAGAGTTTCAAACTAGGGTTTTACATTAGGGTTACGCTTTCAAACTAGGATTTTACATTAGGGTTAGGGTTTCAAACTAGGGTTTCAAATTAGGGTTAGTGTTTCAAACTAGGGTTTTAAATTAGGGTTAAGGTTTCAAACGAGGGTTTCAAATTAGGGTTAGGGTTTCAAACTAAGGTTTTACATTAATGTTAGGGTTTCAAACTAGGGTTTCAAATTAGGGTTAGGGTTTCAAACTAGGGTTTATCATTAGTGTTAGGGTTTCAAACTAGGGTTTTACATTAAGGTTAGAGTTTCAAACTAGGGTTTTACATTAGGGTTAGGGTTTCAAACAAGGGTTTTACATTAGGGTTAGTGCTTCAAACTAAGTTTTTACATTTAGGGTTAGGGTTTCAAACTAGGGTTTATCATTAGGGTTAGGGTTTAAAAATAGGGTTTTACATTAGGGTTAGGGTTTCAAACTAGGTTTTCAATTTAGGGTTAGGTTTTCAATTTAGGGTTTATAATTAGGGTTAGGGTTTCAAACTAGGGTTTTACATTAGGGTTAATGCTTCAAACTAGGGTTTTACATTAGGGTTACGCTTTCAAACTAGGGTTTTACATTAGGGTTAGGGTTTCAAACTAGGGTTTTAAAATTAGGGTTTCAAATTAGGGTTTCAAATTAGGGTTAGAGTTTCAAACTAGGGTTTCAAATTTTGGTTAGAGTTTCAAACTAGGGTTTTACATTAGGGTTACTGCTTCAAACTAGGGTTTTACATTAGGGTTAGGGTTTCAAAACAGGGGTTTAAAATTAGGGTTAGGTTTTCACACTAGGGTTTTACTTTAGGGTTAGGGTTTCAAACTAGGGTTTAACATTAGGGTTAGGGTTCCAAACTAGGGTTTTACATTAGGGTTAGGGTTTCAAACAAGGGTGTTACATTAGGGTTAGGGTTTCAAACTAGGGTTTCAAATTAGGGTTAGGGTTTCAAACTAGGGTTTTATATTAGGGTTAAGGTTTCAAACTAGGGTTTCAAATTAGGGTTAGGGTTTCAAACTAGGGTTTTACATTAGGGTTAGTGTTTCAAACTAGGGTTTCAAATTAGGGTTAGGGTTTCAAACTAGGGTTTTAAATTAGGGTTAGTGCTTCAAACTAAGGTTTTACATTAGGGTTAGGGTTTCAAACTAGGGTTTTACTTTAAGGTTAGGGTTTCAAACTAGGGTTTTACATTAGGGTTAGGGTTACAAATTAGGGTTTTACATTAGGGTTAGGCTTTCAAACTAGGGTTTTACATTAGGGTTAGGGTTTCAAACTAGGGTTTCAATTTAGGGTTAGGGTTTCAAACTAGGGTTTAACATTAGGGTTAGGGTTTCAAAATAGGGTTTTAGATTAGGGTTAGGGTTTCAAACTAGGGTTTAACATTAGGGTTAGGGTTTCAAACTAGGGTTTTACATTAGGGTAAGGGTTTCAAACAAGGGTTTTACATTAGCTATAGGGTTTCAAACAAGGGTTTTACATTAAGGTAAGGGTTTCAAACTAGGTTTTCAAATTAGGGTTAGGGTTTCAAACTAGGGTTTTATATTAGGGTTAGGGTTTCAAACTAGGGTTTCAAAATAGGGTTTTACATTAGGGTAAAGGTTTCAAACAAGGGTTTTACATTAGGGTTAGGGTTTCAAACTAGGGTTTTACATTAGGGTTAGTGCTTCAAACTAAGGTTTTACATTACGGTTAGGGTTTCAAACTAGGGTTTCAAATTAGGCTTAGGGTTTCAAACTAGGGTTTTACATTAGGGTTAGTGTTTCAAACAAGGGTTTTACATTAGGTTTAGTGTTTCAAAATGGGTTTAAAATTAGGGTTAGGGTTTCAAACTAGGGTTTTACATTAAGGTTAGGGTTTCAAACTAGGGTTTTACATTAGGGTTAGGGTTAGAAATTAGGATTTTACATTAAGGTTAGGGTATCAAACTAGGGTTTTACATTAGGGTTAGGGTTTCAAATTAGGTTTTCAATTTAGGTTTAGAGGTTCAAACTAGGGTCTATCATTAGGGTTAGGCTTTCAAACTAGGGTTTTACATTAGGGTTAGGGTTTCAAACTACGTTTTCAATTTAGGGTTAGGGTTTCAAAATAGGGTTTATCATTAGGGTTAGGGTTTCAAACTAGGGTTTTTTCTTTAGGGTTAGGGTTTCAAACTAGGGTTTAACATTATGGTTAGGGTTTCAAACTAGGGTTTTACATTAGGGTTACGCTTTCAAACTAGGGTTTTACATTAGGGTTAGGGTTTCAAACTAGGGTTTCAAATTAGGGTTAGAGTTTCAAACTAGGGTTTTACATAAGGGTTAGGGTTTCAAAACAGGGGTTTAAAATTAGGGTTAGGGTTTCACACTAGGGTTTCACACTAGGGTTTTACATTAGGGTTAGGGTTTCAAACAAGGGTTTCAAATTAGGCTTAGGGTTTCAAACTAGGGTTTTACATTAGGGTTAGGGTTTCAAACAAGGGTTTTACATTAGGGTTAGGGTTTCAAAACAGGGGTTTAAAATTAGGGTTAGGGTTTCACAA
Source organism: Vanacampus margaritifer (assembly GCF_051991255.1). Classification (NCBI taxonomy): domain Eukaryota; kingdom Metazoa; phylum Chordata; class Actinopteri; order Syngnathiformes; family Syngnathidae; genus Vanacampus; species Vanacampus margaritifer. The sequence goes on along the minus strand of NC_135439.1, from coordinate 29,206,396 downwards.
TAGGGTTTTACATTAGGTTTAGGGTTTCAAAATAGGGTTTAACATTAGGGTTAGGGTTTCAAACTAGGGTTTCAAATTAGGGTTAGTGTTTCAAACTAGGGTTTTACATTAGGGTTAGGGTTTCAAACAAGGGTTTCAAATTAGGCTTAGGGTTTCAAACTAGGGTTTAACATTAGGGTTAGGGTTTCAAACAAGGGTTTTACATTAGGGTTAGCGTTTCAAAACATGGGTTTAAAATTAGGGTTAGGGTTTCACACTAGGGTTTTACATTAGGTTTAGGGTTTCAAAATACGGTTTAACATTAGGGTTAGGGTTTCAAACTAAGGTTTCAAATTAGGGTTAGTGTTTCAAACTAGGGTTTTATATTAGGGTTAAGGTTTCAAACGAGGGTTTCAAATTAGGGTTAGGGTTTCAAACTAAGGTTTTACATTAATGTTAGGGTTTCAAACTAGGGTTTCAAATTAGGGCTAGGGTTTCAAACTAGGGTTTATCATTAGTGTTAGGGTTTCAAACTAGGGTTTTACATTAAGGTTAGAGTTTCAAACTAGGGTTTTACATTAGGTTTGGGTTTCAAACAAGGGTTTTACATTAGGGTTAGTGCTTCAAACTAAGGTTTTACATTTAGGGTTAGGGTTTCAAACTCGGGTTTATCATTAGGGTTAGGGTTTCAAACTAGGGTTTTACATTAGGGTTAGGGTTTCAAACTAGGTTTTCAATTTAGGGTTAGGTTTTCAATTTAGGGTTTATAATTAGGGTTAGGGTTTCAAACTAGGGTTTTACATTAGGGTTAATGCTTCAAACTAGGGTTTTACATTAGGGTTACGCTTTCAAACTAGGGTTTTACATTAGGGTTAGGGTTTCAAACTAGGGTTTAAAAATTAGGGTTTCAAATTAGGGTTTCAAATTTGGGTTAGAGTTTCAAACTAGGGTTTTACATTAGGGTTACTGCTTCAAACTAGGGTTTTACATTAGGGTTAGGGTTTCAAAACAGGGGTTTAAAATTAGGGTTAGGGTTTCACACTAGGGTTTTACATTAGGGTTAGGGTTTTAAACTAGGGTTTAACATTAGGGTTAGGGTTCCAAACTAGGGTTTTACATTAGGGTTAGGGTTTCAAACAAGGGTTTTACATTAGGATTAGGGTTTCAAACTAGTGTTTCAAATTAGGGTTAGGGTTTCAAACTAGGGTTTTATATTAGGGTTAAGGTTTCAAACTAGGGTTTCAAATTAGGGTTAGGGTTTCAAACTAGGGTTTCAAATTAGTGTTAGGGTTTCAAACAAGGGTTTTACATTAGGGTTAGGGTTTCAAACAAGGGTTTTACAATAGGGTTAGGGTTTCAAAACAGGGGTTTTAAATTAGGGTTAGGGTTTCAAACTAGGGTTTTACATTAGGTTTAGGGTTTCAAACTAGGGTTTCAAATTAGGGTTTGGGTTTCAATTTGAGGTTTTACATTAGGATTAGGTTTACAAACTAGGGTTTTACATTAGGGTTAGGGTTTCAAACTATGGTTTCAAATTAGGTTTGGGGTTTCAAACTTGGGTTTTACATTAGGGTTAGGGTTTCAAACTAGGATTTGACATTAGGGTTTGTGCTTCAAACTAGGGTTTTACATTAGGGTTAGGGTTTCAAACTAGGGTTTTACATTAAGGTAAGGGTTTCAAACTATGGTTTTACATTAGGGTTAGGGTTACAAAAAAGGGTTTAACGTTAGGGTTAGGGTTTCAAACTAGGGTTTTACATTAGGGTTAATGCTTCAAACTAGGGTTTTACATTAGGGTTACGCTTTCAAACTAGGGTTTTACATTTGGGTTAGGCTTTTAAACTAGGGTTTCAAATTAGGGTTAGAGTTTCAAACTAGGGTTTTACATTAGGGTTACTGCTTCAAACTAAGGTTTTACATTAGGGTTAGGGTTTCAAAACAGGGGTTTAAAATTAGGGTTAGGGTTTCACACTAGGGTTTTACATTAGGGTTAGGGTTTCAAACTAGGGTTTAACATTAGGGTTAGGGTTCCAAACTAGGGTTTTACATTAGGGTTAGGGTTTCAAACAAGGGTTTTACATTAGGGTTAGGGTTTCAAACTAGGGTTTCAAATTAGGGTTAGGGTTTCAAACTAGGGTTTTATATTAGGGTTAAGGTTTCAAACTAGGGTTTCAAATTAGGGTTAGGGTTTCAAACTAGGGTTTCAAATTAGTGTTAGGGTTTCAAACAAGGGTTTTACATTAGGGTTAGGGTTTCAAACAAGGGTTTTACAATAGGGTTAGGGTTTCAAAACAGGGGTTTTAAATTAGGGTTAGGGTTTCAAACTAGGGTTTTACATTATGTTTAGGGTTTCAAACTAGGGTTTCAAATTAGGGTTTGGGTTTCAATTTGAGGTTTTACATTAGGATTAGGTTTACAAACTAGGGTTTTACATTAGGGTTAGGGTTTCAAACTATGGTTTCAAATTAGGTTTGGGGTTTCAAACTAGGGTTTTACATTAGGGTTAGGGTTTCAAACTAGGGTTTGACATTAGGGTTAGTGCTTCAAACTAGGGTTTTACATTAGGGTTAGGGTTTCAAACTAGGGTTTTACATTAAGGTAAGGGTTTCAAACTATGGTTTTACATTAGGGTTAGGGTTACAAAGTAGGGTTTAACGTTAGGGTTAGGTTTTCAAACTAGGGTTTTACATTAGGGTTAATGCTTCAAACTAGGGTTTTACATTAGGGTTACGCTTTCAAACTAGGGTTTTACATTAGGGTTAGGCTTTTAAACTAGGGTTTCAAATTAGGGTTAGAGTTTCAAACTAGGGTTTTACATTATTGTTACTGCTTCAAACTAGGGTTTTACATTAGGGTTAGGGTTTCAAAACAGGGGTTTAAAATTAGGGTTAGGGTTTCACACTAGGGTTTTACATTAGGGTTAGGGTTTCAAACAAGGGTTTTACATTAGGGTTAGGGTTTCAAACTAGGGTTTCAAATTAGTGTTAGGGTTTCAAACTAGGGTTTTATATTATGGTTAAGGTTTCAAAGTAGGGTTTCAAATTAGGGTTAGGGTTTCAAACTAGGGTTTTACATTAGGGTTAGGGTTTCAAATTCGGGTTTCAAATTAGGGTTAGGGTTTAAACTAGGATTTACATTAGGGTTAGTGCTTCAAACTAAGGTTTTACATAAGGGTTAGGATTTCAAACTAGGGTTTTACATTAAGGTTAGGGTTTCAAACTAGGGTTTTACATTAGGGTTAGGGTTTCAAACTAGGGTTTCAATTTAGGGTTAGGGTTTCAAACTAGGGTTTATCATTAGGGTTAGGGTTTCAAAGTAGGGTTTTACATTAGGGTTAGGGTTTCAAAGTAGGGTTTTACATTAGGGTTAGGCTTTCAAACTAGGGTTTTATATTAGCGTTCGGGTTATAAACTAGGGTTTTATATTATGGTTAGGGTTACAAACTAGGGTTTTACATTAGGGTTAGGGTTTCAAAACAGGGGTTTAAAATTAGGGTTAGGGTTTCAAAACAGGGGTTTAAAATTAGGGTTAGGGTTTCACACTAGGGTTTTACATTAGGGTTAGGGTTTCAAACTAGGGTTTTACATTAGGGTTAGTGCTTCAAACTAAGGTTTTACATTAGGGTTAGGGTTTCAAACTAGGGTTTTACATTAAGGTTAGGGTTTCAAACTAGGGTTTTACATTAGGGTTAGGGTTACAAATTAGGGTTTTACATTAGGGTTACAGTTTCAAACTAGGGATTTACATTAGGGTTAGGGTTTCAAACTAGGTTTTCAATTTAGGGTTAGGGTTACAAATTAGGGTTTTACATTAGGGTTACAGTTTCAAACTAGGGATTTACATTAGGGTTAGGGTTTCAAACTAGGGTTTTACATTAGGGTTAGTGCTTCAAACTAAGGTTTTACATTAGGGTTAGGGTTTCAAACTAGGGTTTATCATTAGGGTTAGGGTTTCAAACTAGGGTTCTAAATTAGGGTTAGGGTTTCAAACTAGGGTTTAAAATTAGGGTTAGGGTTTCAAAACAGGGGTTTAAAATTAGGGTTAGGGTTTCAAACTAGGGTTTTACATTAGGGTTATTACTTTAAACTAAGGTTTTACATAAGGGTTAGGGTTTCAAACTAGGGTTTCAAATTAGGGTTAGAGTTTCAAACTAGGGTTTTACATTATTGTTACTGCTTCAAACTAGGGTTTTACATTAGGGTTAGGGTTTCAAACTAGGGTTTTACATTAGGGTTAATGCTTCAAACTAGGGTTTTACATTAGGGTTACGCTTTCAAACTAGGGTTTTACATTAGGGTTAGGCTTTTAAACTAGGGTTTCAAATTAGGGTTAGAGTTTCAAACTAGGGTTTTACATTATTGTTACTGCTTCAAACTAGGGTTTTACATTAGGGTTAGGGTTTCAAAACAGGGGTTTAAAATTAGGGTTAGGGTTTCACACTAGGGTTTTACATTAGGGTTAGGGTTTCAAACAAGGGTTTTACATTAGGGTTACTGCTTCAAACTTGGGTTTTACATTAGGGTTACGCTTTCAAACTAGGGTTTTACATTAGGGTTAGGGTTTCAAACTAGGGTTTCAAATTAGGGTTAGAGTTTCAAACTCAGGGGTTTTACATTAGGGTTAAGGTTTCACACTAGGGTTTTACATTAGGATTAGGGTTTCAAACTAGGGTTTTACATTAGGGTTAGTGCTTCAAACTAAGTTTTTACATTATGGTTAGGGTTTCAAACTAGGGTTTTACATTAAGGTTAGGGTTTCAAACTAGGGTTTTACATTAGGGTTAGGGTTACAAATTAGGGTTTTACATTAGGGTTACAGTTTCAAACTAGGGATTCACATTAGGGTTAGTGTTTCAAACTAGGTTTTCAATTTAGGGCTAGGGTTACATATTAGGGTTTTACATTAGGGTTAGTGCTTCAAACTAAGGTTTTACATTAGGGTTAGGGTTTCAAACTAGGGTTTTACATTAAGGTTAGGGTTTCAAACTAGGGTTTTACATTAGGGTTAGGGTTTCAAACTAGGGTTTTACATTAGGGTTAGTGCTTCAAACTAAGGTTTTACATTAGGGTTAGGGTTTCAAACTAGGGTTTTACATTAAGGTTAGGGTTTCAAACTAGGGTTTTACATTAGGGTTAGGGTTTCAAACTAGGGTTTTACATTAGGGTTAGTGCTTCAAACTAAGGTTTTACATTAGGGTTAGGGTTTCAAACTAGGGTTTATCATTAGGGTTAGGGTTTCAAACTAGGGTTCTAAATTAGGGTTAGGGTTTCAAACTAGGGTTTAAAGTTAGGTTTAGGGTTTCAAACTAGGGTTTTACATTAGGGTTAATGCTTCAAACTAGGGTTTTATATTAGGGTTAAGGTTTCAAACGAGGGTTTCAAATTAGTGTTAGGGTTTCAAACTAAGGTTTTCCATTAATGATAGGGTTTCAAACTAGGGTTTCAAATTAGGGTTAGGGTTTCAAACTAGGGTTTATCATTAGTGTTAGGGTTTAAAAATAGGGTTTTACATTAGGGTTAGGGTTTCAAACTAGGTTTTCAATTTAGGGTTAGGTTTTCAATTTAGGGTTTATAATTAGGGTTAGGGTTTCAAACTAGGGTTTTACATTAGGGTTAATGCTTCAAACTAGGGTTTTACATTAGGGTTACGCTTTCAAACTAGGGTTTTACATTAGGGTTAGGGTTTAAAACTAGGGTTTTAAAATTAGGGTTTCAAATTAGGGTTTCAAATTAGGGTTAGAGTTTCAAACTAGGGTTTCAAATTTTGGTTAGAGTTTCAAACTAGGGTTTTACATTAGGGTTACTGCTTCAAACTAGGGTTTTACATTAGGGTTAGGGTTTCAAAACAGGGGTTTAAAATTAGGGTTAGGGTTTCACACTAGGGTTTTACTTTAGGGTTAGGGTTTCAAACTAGGGTTTAACATTAGGGTTAGGGTTCCAAACTAGGGTTTTACATTAGGGTTAGGGTTTCAAACAAGGTTTTTACATTAGGGTTAGGGTTTCAAACTAGGGTTTCAAATTAGGGTTAGGGTTTCAAACTAGGGTTTTATATTAGGGTTAAGGTTTCAAACTAGGGTTTCAAATTAGGGTTAGGGTTTCAAACTAGGGTTTTACATTAGGGTTAGTGTTTCAAACTAGGGTTTCAAATTAGGGTTAGAGTTTCAAACTAGGGTTTTACATTATTGTTACTGCTTCAAACTAGGGTTTTACATTAGGGTTAGGGTTTCAAACTAGGGTTTTACATTAGGGTTAATGCTTCAAACTAGGGTTTTACATTAGGGTTACGCTTTCAAACTAGGGTTTTACATTAGGGTTAGGCTTTTAAACTAGGGTTTCAAATTAGGGTTAGAGTTTCAAACTAGGGTTTTACATTATTGTTACTGCTTCAAACTAGGGTTTTACATTAGGGTTAGGGTTTCAAAACAGGGGTTTAAAATTAGGGTTAGGGTTTCACACTAGGGTTTTACATTAGGGTTAGGGTTTCAAACAAGGGTTTTACATTAGGGTTACTGCTTCAAACTTGGGTTTTACATTAGGGTTACGCTTTCAAACTAGGGTTTTACATTAGGGTTAGGGTTTCAAACTAGGGTTTCAAATTAGGGTTAGAGTTTCAAACTCAGGGGTTTTACATTAGGGTTAAGGTTTCACACTAGGGTTTTACATTAGGGTTAGGGTTTCAAACTAGGGTTTTACATTAGGGTTAGTGCTTCAAACTAAGTTTTTACATTATGGTTAGGGTTTCAAACTAGGGTTTTACATTAAGGTTAGGGTTTCAAACTAGGGTTTTACATTAGGGTTAGGGTTACAAATTAGGGTTTTACATTAGGGTTACAGTTTCAAACTAGGGATTCACATTAGGGTTAGTGTTTCAAACTAGGTTTTCAATTTAGGGCTAGGGTTACATATTAGGGTTTTACATTAGGGTTAGTGCTTCAAACTAAGGTTTTACATTAGGGTTAGGGTTTCAAACTAGGGTTTTACATTAAGGTTAGGGTTTCAAACTAGGGTTTTACATTAGGGTTAGGGTTTCAAACTAGGGTTTTACATTAGGGTTAGTGCTTCAAACTAAGGTTTTACATTAGGGTTAGGGTTTCAAACTAGGGTTTTACATTAAGGTTAGGGTTTCAAACTAGGGTTTTACATTAGGGTTAGGGTTTCAAACTAGGGTTTTACATTAGGGTTAGTGCTTCAAACTAAGGTTTTACATTAGGGTTAGGGTTTCAAACTAGGGTTTATCATTAGGGTTAGGGTTTCAAACTAGGGTTCTAAATTAGGGTTAGGGTTTCAAACTAGGGTTTAAAGTTAGGTTTAGGGTTTCAAACTAGGGTTTTACATTAGGGTTAATGCTTCAAACTAGGGTTTTATATTAGGGTTAAGGTTTCAAACGAGGGTTTCAAATTAGTGTTAGGGTTTCAAACTAAGGTTTTCCATTAATGATAGGGTTTCAAACTAGGGTTTCAAATTAGGGTTAGGGTTTCAAACTAGGGTTTATCATTAGTGTTAGGGTTTAAAAATAGGGTTTTACATTAGGGTTAGGGTTTCAAACTAGGTTTTCAATTTAGGGTTAGGTTTTCAATTTAGGGTTTATAATTAGGGTTAGGGTTTCAAACTAGGGTTTTACATTAGGGTTAATGCTTCAAACTAGGGTTTTACATTAGGGTTACGCTTTCAAACTAGGGTTTTACATTAGGGTTAGGGTTTAAAACTAGGGTTTTAAAATTAGGGTTTCAAATTAGGGTTTCAAATTAGGGTTAGAGTTTCAAACTAGGGTTTCAAATTTTGGTTAGAGTTTCAAACTAGGGTTTTACATTAGGGTTACTGCTTCAAACTAGGGTTTTACATTAGGGTTAGGGTTTCAAAACAGGGGTTTAAAATTAGGGTTAGGGTTTCACACTAGGGTTTTACTTTAGGGTTTGGGTTTCAAACTAGGGTTTAACATTAGGGTTAGGGTTCCAAACTAGGGTTTTACATTAGGGTTAGGGTTTCAAACAAGGGTTTTACATTAGGGTTAGGGTTTCAAACTAGGGTTTCAAATTAGGGTTAGGGTTTCAAACTAGGGTTTTATATTAGGGTTAAGGTTTCAAACTAGGGTTTCAAATTAGGGTTAGGGTTTCAAACTAGGGTTTTACATTAGGGTTAGTGTTTCAAACTAGGGTTTCAAATTAGGGTTAGGGTTTCAAACTAGGGTTTTAAATTAGGGTTAGTGCTTCAAACTAAGGTTTTACATTAGGGTTAGGGTTTCAAACTAGGGTTTTACTTTAAGGTTAGGGTTTCAAACTAGGGTTTTACATTAGGGTTAGGGTTTCAAACTAGGGTTTCAATTTAGGGTTAGGGTTTCAAACTAGGGTTTAACATTAGGGTTAGGGTTTCAAAATAGGGTTTTAGATTAGGGTTAGGGTTTCAAACTAGGGTTTAACATTAGGGTTAGGGTTTCAAACTAGGGTTTTACATTAGGGTAAGGGTTTCAAACAAGGGTTTTACATTAGCTATAGGGTTTCAAACAAGGGTTTTACATTAAGGTAAGGGTTTCAAACTAGGTTTTCAAATTAGGGTTAGGGTTTCAAACTAGGGTTTTATATTAGGGTTAGGGTTTCAAACTAGGGTTTCAAAATACTGTTTTACATTAGGGTAAAGGTTTCAAACAAGGGTTTTACATTAGGGTTAGGGATTCAAAACAGGGAATTAAAATTAGGGTTAGGGTTTCAAACTCGGGTTTTAAATTAGGGTTTTGGTTTCAAACTAGGGTTTTACATTACGGTTAGGGTTTCAAACTAGGGTTTCAAATTAGGCTTAGGGTTTCAAACTAGGGTTTTACATTAGGTTTAGTGTTTCAAACAAGGGTTTTACATTAGGTTTAGTGTTTCAAAATGGGTTTAAAATTAGGGTTAGGGTTTCAAACTAGGGTTTTACATTAAGGTTAGGGTTTCAAACTAGGGTTTTACATTAGGGTTAGGGTTAGAAATTAGGATTTTACATTAAGGTTAGGGTATCAAACTAGGGTTTTACATTAGGGTTAGGGTTTCAAATTAGGTTTTCAATTTAGGTTTAGAGGTTCAAACTAGGGTCTCTCATTAGGGTTAGGGTTTCAAACTAGGGTTTTACATTAGGGTTAGGGTTTCAAACTACGTTTTCAATTTAGGGTTAGGGTTTCAAAATAGGGTTTATCATTAGGGTTAGGGTTTCAAACTAGGGTTTTTTCTTTAGGGTTAGGGTTTCAAACTAGGGTTTAACATTATGGTTAGGGTTTCAAACTAGGGTTTTACATTAGGGTTACGCTTTCAAACTAGGGTTTTACATTAGGGTTAGGGTTTCAAACTAGGGTTTCAAATTAGGGTTAGAGTTTCAAACTCAGGGGTTTTACATTAGGGTTAGGGTTTCAAACTAGGGTTTAACATTAGGGTTAGGGTTCCAAACTAGGGTTTTACATTAGGGTTAGGGTTTCAAACAAGGGTTTTACATTAGGGTTAGGGTTTCAAACTAGGGTTTCAAATTAGGGTTAGGGTTTCAAACTAGGGTTTCAAATTAGGGTTAGGGTTTCAAACTAGGGTTTATCATTAGTGTTAGGGTTTCAAACTAGGGTTTTACATTAAGGTTAGAGTTTCAAACTAGGGTTTTACATTAGGGTTATTACTTTAAACTAAGGTTTTACATAAGGGTTAGGGTTTCAAACTAGGGTTTTACATTAGGGTTAGGGTTACAAATTAGGGTTTTACATTAGGGTTACAGTTTCAAACTAGGGATTTACATTAGGGTTAGGGTTTCAAACTAGGTTTTCAATTTAGGGTTAGGGTTTCAAACTAGGGTTTATCATTAGGGTTAGGGTTTCAAACTAGGGTTCTAATTTAGGGTTAGGGTTTCAAACTAGGTTTTAACGTTAGGGTTAGGGTTTCAAACTAGGGTTTTACATTAGGGTTAATGCTTCAAACTAGGGTTTTACATTAGGGTTACGCTTTCAAACTAGGATTTTACATTAGGGTTAGGGTTTCAAACTAGGGTTTCAAATTAGGGTTAGGGTTTCAAACTAGGGTTTTATATTATGGTTAAGGTTTCAAAGTAGGGTTTCAAATTAGGGTTAGGGTTTCAAACTAGGGTTTTACATTAGGGTTAGGGTTTCAAATTCGGGTTTCAAATTAGGGTTAGGGTTTAAACTAGGATTTACATTAGGGTTAGTGCTTCAAACTAAGGTTTTACATAAGGGTTAGGATTTCAAACTAGGGTTTTACATTAAGGTTAGGGTTTCAAACTAGGGTTTTACATTAGGGTTAGGGTTACAAATTAGGGTTTTACATTAGGGTTAGGGTTTCAAACTAGGGTTTTACATTAGGGTTAGGGTTTTAAACTAGGGTTTCAATTTAGGGTTAGGGTTTCAAACTAGGGTTTATCATTAGGGTTAGGGTTTCAAAGTAGGGTTTTACATTAGGGTTAGGGTTTCAAAGTAGGGTTTTACATTAGGGTTAGGCTTTCAAACTAGGTTTTCAATTTAGGGTTAGGGTTACAAATTAGGGTTTTACATTAGGGTTACAGTTTCAAACTAGGGATTTACATTAGGGTTAGGGTTTCAAACTAGGGTTTTACATTAGGGTTAGTGCTTCAAACTAAGGTTTTACATTAGGGTTAGGGTTTCAAACTAGGGTTTATCATTAGGGTTAGGGTTTCAAACTAGGGTTCTAAATTAGGGTTAGGGTTTCAAACTAGGGTTTAACGTTAGGGTTAGGGTTTCAAACTAGGGTTTTACATTAGGGTTAATGCTTCAAACTAGGGTTTTACATTAGGGTTACGCTTTAAAACTAGGATTTTACATTAGGGTTAGGGTTTCAAACTAGGGTTTCAAATTAGGGTTAGTGTTTCAAACTAGGGTTTTATATTAGGGTTAAGGTTTCAAACGAGGGTTTCAAATTAGGGTTAGGGTTTCAAACTAGGGTTTATCATTAGTGTTAGGGTTTCAAACTAGGGTTTTACATTAAGGTTAGAGTTTCAAACTAGGGTTTTACATTAGGGTTAGGGTTTCAAACAAGGGTTTTACATTAGGGTTAGTGCTTCAAACTAAGTTTTTACATTTAGGGTTAGGGTTTCAAACTAGGGTTTATCATTAGGGTTAGGGTTTAAAAATAGGGTTTTACATTAGGGTTAGGGTTTCAAACTAGGTTTTCAATTTAGGGTTAGGTTTTCAATTTAGGGTTTATAATTAGGGTTAGGGTTTCAAACTAGGGTTTTACATTAGGGTTAATGCTTCAAACTAGGGTTTTACATTAGGGTTACGCTTTCAAACTAGGGTTTTACATTAGGGTTAGGGTTTCAAACTAGGGTTTTAAAATTAGGGTTTCTAATTAGGGTTTCAAATTAGGGTTAGAGTTTCAAACTAGGGTTTTACATTAAGGTTACTGCTTCAAACTAGGGTTTTACATTAGGGTTAGGGTTTCAAAACAGGGGTTTAAAATTAGGGTTAGGGTTTCACACTAGGGTTTTACTTTAGGGTTAGGGTTTCAAACTAGGGTTTAACATTAGGGTTAGGGTTCCAAACTAGGGTTTTACATTATGGTTAGGGTTTCAAACTAGGGTTTCAAATTAGGGTTAGGGTTTCAAACTAGGGTTTTATATTAGGGTTAAGGTTTCAAACTAGGGTTTCAAATTAGGGTTAGGGTTTCAAACTAGGGTTTTACATTAGGGTTAGTGTTTCAAACTAGGGTTTCAAATTAGGGTTAGGGTTTCAAACTAGGGTTTTAAATTAGGGTTAGTGCTTCAAACTAAGGTTTTACATTAGGGTTAGGGTTTCAAACTAGGGTTTTACTTTAAGGTTAGGGTTTCAAACTAGGGTTTTACATTAGGGTTAGGGTTACAAATTAGGGTTTTACATTAGGGTTAGGCTTTCAAACTAGGGTTTTACATTAGGGTTAGGGTTTCAAACTAGGGTTTCAATTTAGGGTTAGGGTTTCAAACTAGGGTTTATCATTAGGGTTAGGGTTTCAAAATAGGGTTTTAGATTAGGGTTAGGGTTTCAAACTAGGGTTTAACATTAGGGTTAGGGTTTCAAACTAGGGTTTTACATTAGGGTAAGGGTTTCAAACAAGGGTTTTACATTAGCTATAGGGTTTCAAACAACAGTTTTACATTAAGGTAAGGGTTTCAAACTAGGTTTTCAAATTAGGGTTAGGGTTTCAAACTAGGGTTTTATATTAGGGTTAGGGTTTCAAACTAGGGTTTCAAAATAGGGTTTTACATTAGGGTAAAGGTTTCAAACAAGGGTTTTACATTAGGGTTAGGGATTCAAAACAGGGAATTAAAATTAGGGTTAGGGTTTCAAACTCGGGTTTTAAATTAGGGTTTTGGTTTCAAACTAGGGTTTTACATTACGGTTAGGGTTTCAAACTAGGGTTTCAAATTAGGCTTAGGGTTTCAAACTAGGGTTTTACATTAGGTTTAGTGTTTCAAACAAGGGTTTTACATTAGGTTTAGTGTTTCAAAATGGGTTTAAAATTAGGGTTAGGGTTTCAAACTAGGGTTTTACATTAAGGTTAGGGTTTCAAACTAGGGTTTTACATTAGGGTTAGGGTTAGAAATTAGGATTTTACATTAAGGTTAGGGTATCAAACTAGGGTTTTACATTAGGGTTAGGGTTTCAAATTAGGTTTTCAATTTAGGTTTAGAGGTTCAAACTAGGGTCTATCATTAGGGTTAGGGTTTCAAACTAGGGTTTTACATTAGGGTTAGGGTTTCAAACTACGTTTTCAATTTAGGGTTAGGGTTTCAAAATAGGGTTTATCATTAGGGTTAGGGTTTCAAACTAGGGTTTTTTCTTTAGGGTTAGGGTTTCAAACTAGGGTTTAACATTATGGTTAGGGTTTCAAACTAGGGTTTTACATGAGGGTTACGCTTTCAAACTAGGGTTTTACATTAGGGTTAGGGTTTCAAACTAGGGTTTCAAATTAGGGTTAGAGTTTCAAACTCAGGGGTTTTACATTAGGGTTAGGGTTTCAAACTAGGGTTTAACATTAGGGTTAGGGTTCCAAACTAGGGTTTTACATTAGGGTTAGGGTTTCAAACAAGGGTTTTACATTAGGGTTAGGGTTTCAAACTAGGGTTTCAAATTAGGGTTAGGGTTTCAAACTAGGGTTTCAAATTAGGGTTAGGGTTTCAAACTAGGGTTTATCATTAGTGTTAGGGTTTCAAACTAGGGTTTTACATTAGGGTTTTGCTTTCAAACTAGGGTTTTACATTAGGGTTTCAAACTAGGGTTTTAAAATTAGGGTTTCAAATTAGGGTTTCAAATTAGGGTTAGAGTTTCAAACTAGGGTTTCAAATTTGGGTTAGAGTTTCAAACTAGGGTTTTACATTAGGGTTAGGGTTTCAAACAAGGGTTTTACATTAGGGTTAGTGCTTCAAACTAAGTTTTTACATTTAGGGTTAGGGTTTCAAACTAGGGTTTTACATTAAGGTTAGGGTTTCAAACTAGGGTTTTACATTAGGGTTAGGGTTTCAAACTAGGGTTTTACATTAGGGTTAGTGCTTCAAACTAAGGTTTTACATTAGGGTTAGGGTTTCAAACTAGGGTTTATCATTAGGGTTAGGGTTTCAAACTAGGGTTCTAAATTAGGGTTAGGGTTTCAAACTAGGGTTTAAAGTTAGGTTTAGGGTTTCAAACTAGGGTTTTACATTAGGGTTAATGCTTCAAACTAGGGTTTTATATTAGGGTTAAGGTTTCAAACGAGGGTTTCAAATTAGTGTTAGGGTTTCAAACTAAGGTTTTCCATTAATGATAGGGTTTCAAACTAGGGTTTCAAATTAGGGTTAGGGTTTCAAACTAGGGTTTATCATTAGTGTTAGGGTTTAAAAATAGGGTTTTACATTAGGGTTAGGGTTTCAAACTAGGTTTTCAATTTAGGGTTAGGTTTTCAATTTAGGGTTTATAATTAGGGTTAGGGTTTCAAACTAGGGTTTTACATTAGGGTTAATGCTTCAAACTAGGGTTTTACATTAGGGTTACGCTTTCAAACTAGGGTTTTACATTAGGGTTAGGGTTTAAAACTAGGGTTTTAAAATTAGGGTTTCAAATTAGGGTTTCAAATTAGGGTTAGAGTTTCAAACTAGGGTTTCAAATTTTGGTTAGAGTTTCAAACTAGGGTTTTACATTAGGGTTACTGCTTCAAACTAGGGTTTTACATTAGGGTTAGGGTTTCAAAACAGGGGTTTAAAATTAGGGTTAGGGTTTCACACTAGGGTTTTACTTTAGGGTTAGGGTTTCAAACTAGGGTTTAACATTAGGGTTAGGGTTCCAAACTAGGGTTTTACATTAGGGTTAGGGTTTCAAACAAGGGTTTTACATTAGGGTTAGGGTTTCAAACTAGGGTTTCAAATTAGGGTTAGGGTTTCAAACTAGGGTTTTATATTAGGGTTAAGGTTTCAAACTAGGGTTTCAAATTAGGGTTAGGGTTTCAAACTAGGGTTTTACATTAGGGTTAGTGTTTCAAACTAGGGTTTCAAATTAGGGTTAGGGTTTCAAACTAGGGTTTTAAATTAGGGTTAGTGCTTCAAACTAAGGTTTTACATTAGGGTTAGGGTTTCAAACTAGGGTTTTACTTTAAGGTTAGGGTTTCAAACTAGGGTTTTACATTAGGGTTAGGGTTTCAAACTAGGGTTTCAATTTAGGGTTAGGGTTTCAAACTAGGGTTTAACATTAGGGTTAGGGTTTCAAAATAGGGTTTTAGATTAGGGTTAGGGTTTCAAACTAGGGTTTAACATTAGGGTTAGGGTTTCAAACTAGGGTTTTACATTAGGGTAAGGGTTTCAAACAAGGGTTTTACATTAGCTATAGGGTTTCAAACAAGGGTTTTACATTAAGGTAAGGGTTTCAAACTAGGTTTTCAAATTAGGGTTAGGGTTTCAAACTAGGGTTTTATATTAGGGTTAGGGTTTCAAACTAGGGTTTCAAAATACGGTTTTACATTAGGGTAAAGGTTTCAAACAAGGGTTTTACATTAGGGTTAGGGATTCAAAACAGGGAATTAAAATTAGGGTTAGGGTTTCAAACTCGGGTTTTAAATTAGGGTTTGGGTTTCAAACTAGGGTTTTACATTACGGTTAGGGTTTCAAACTAGGGTTTCAAATTAGGCTTAGGGTTTCAAACTAGGGTTTTACATTAGGGTTAGTGTTTCAAACAAGGGTTTTACATTAGGTTTAGTGTTTCAAAATGGGTTTAAAATTAGGGTTAGGGTTTCAAACTAGGGTTTTACATTAAGGTTAGGGTTTCAAACTAGGGTTTTACATTAGGGTTAGGGTTAGAAATTAGGATTTTACATTAAGGTTAGGGTATCAAACTAGGGTTTTACATTAGGGTTAGGGTTTCAAATTAGGTTTTCAATTTAGGTTTAGAGGTTCAAACTAGGGTCTATCATTAGGGTTAGGGTTTCAAACTAGGGTTTTACATTAGGGTTAGGGTTTCAAACTACGTTTTCAATTTAGGGTTAGGGTTTCAAAATAGGGTTTATCATTAGGGTTAGGGTTTCAAACTAGGGTTTTACATTAGGGTTACGCTTTCAAACTAGGGTTTTACATTAGGGTTAGGGTTTCAAACTAGGGTTTCAAATTAGGGTTAGAGTTTCAAACTAGGGTTTTACATAAGGGTTAGGGTTTCAAAACAGGGGTTTAAAATTAGGGTTAGGGTTTCACACTAGGGTTTCACACTAGGGTTTTACATTAGGGTTAGGGTTTCAAACAAGGGTTTCAAATTAGGCTTAGGGTTTCAAACTAGGGTTTTACATTAGGGTTAGGGTTTCAAACAAGGGTTTTACATTAGGGTTAGGGTTTCAAAACAGGGGTTTAAAATTAGGGTTAGGGTTTCACAATAGGGTTTTACATTAGGTTTAGGGTTTCAAAATAGGGTTTAACATTAGGGTTAGGGTTTCAAACTAGGGTTTCAAATTAGGGTTAGTGTTTCAAACTAGGGTTTTACATTAGGGTTAGGGTTTCAAACAAGGGTTTCAAATTAGGCTTAGGGTTTCAAACTAGGGTTTAACATTAGGGTTAGGGTTTCAAACAAGGGTTTTACATTAGGGTTAGCGTTTCAAAACATGGGTTTAAAATTAGGGTTAGGGTTTCACACTAGGGTTTTACATTAGGTTTAGGGTTTCAAAATACGGTTTAACATTAGGGTTAGGGTTTCAAACTAAGGTTTCAAATTAGGGTTAGTGTTTCAAACTAGGGTTTTATATTAGGGTTAAGGTTTCAAACGAGGGTTTCAAATTAGGGTTAGGGTTTCAAACTAAGGTTTTACATTAATGTTAGGGTTTCAAACTAGGGTTTCAAATTAGGGTTAGGGTTTCAAACTAGGGTTTATCATTAGTGTTAGGGTTTCAAACTAGGGTTTTACATTAAGGTTAGAGTTTCAAACTAGGGTTTTACATTAGGTTTGGGTTTCAAACAAGGGTTTTACATTAGGGTTAGTGCTTCAAACTAAGGTTTTACATTTAGGGTTAGGGTTTCAAACTCGGGTTTATCATTAGGGTTAGGGTTTCAAACTAGGGTTTTACATTAGGGTTAGGGTTTCAAACTAGGTTTTCAATTTAGTCTTAGGTTTTCAATTTAGGGTTTATAATTAGGGTTAGGGTTTCAAACTAGGGTTTTACATTAGGGTTAATGCTTCAAACTAGGGTTTTACATTAGGGTTACGCTTTCAAACTAGGGTTTTACATTAGGGTTAGGGTTTCAAACTAGGGTTTTAAAATTAGGGTTTCAAATTAGGGTTTCAAATTTGGGTTAAAGTTTCAAACTAGGGTTTTACATTAGGGTTACTGCTTCAAACTAGGGTTTTACATTAGGGTTAGGGTTTCAAAACAGGGGTTTAAAATTAGGGTTAGGGTTTCACACTAGGGTTTTACATTAGGGTTAGGGTTTTAAACTAGGGTTTAACATTAGGGTTAGGGTTCCAAACTAGGGTTTTACATTAGGGTTAGGGTTTCAAACTAGGGTTTTACATTAGGGTTAGTGCTTCAAACTAAGGTTTTACATTAGGGTTAGGGTTTCAAACTAGGGTTTTACATTAAGGTTAGGGTTTCAAACTAGGGTTTTACATTAGGGTTAGGGTTACAAATTAGGGTTTTACATTAGGGTTACAGTTTCAAACTAGGGATTTACATTAGGGTTAGGGTTTCAAACTAGGTTTTCAATTTAGGGTTAGGGTTACAAATTAGGGTTTTACATTAGGGTTACAGTTTCAAACTATGGATTTACATTAGGGTTAGGGTTTCAAACTAGGGTTTTACATTAGGGTTAGTGCTTCAAACTAAGGTTTTACATTAGGGTTAGGGTTTCAAACTAGGGTTTATCATTAGGGTTAGGGTTTCAAACTAGGGTTCTAAATTAGGGTTAGGGTTTCAAACTAGGGTTTAACGTTAGGGTTAGGGTTTCAAACTAGGGTTTTACATTAGGGTTAGGGTTTCAAACTAGGGTTTCAATTTAGGGTTAGGGTTTCAAACTAGGGTTTATCATTAGGGTTAGGGTTTCAAACTAGGGTTTTACATTAGGGTTAGGGTTTCAAAGTAGGGTTTTACATTAGGGTTAGGCTTTCAAACTAGGGTTTTACATTAGCGTTCGGGTTATAAACTAGGGTTTTATATTATGGTTAGGGTTACAAACTAGGGTTTTACATTATGGTTAGGGTTACAAACTAGGGTTTCAAATTAGGGTTAGGATTTCAAAACAGGGGTTTAAAATTAGGGTTAGGGTTTCAAAACAGGGGTTTAAAATTAGGGTTAGGGTTTCAAACTAGGGTTTTACATTAGGGTTATTACTTTAAACTAAGGTTTTACATAAGGGTTAGGGTTTCAAACTAGGGTTTTACATTAAGGTTAGGGTTTCAAACTAGGGTTTTACATTAGGGTTAGGGTTACAAATTAGGGTTTTACATTAGGGTTACAGTTTCAAACTAGGGATTTACATTAGGGTTAGGGTTTCAAACTAGGTTTTCAATTTAGGGTTAGGGTTTCAAACTAGGGTTTATCATTAGGGTTAGGGTTTCAAACTAGGGTTCTAATTTAGGGTTAGGGTTTCAAACTAGGTTTTAACGTTAGGGTTAGGGTTTCAAACTAGGGTTTTACATTAGGGTTAATGCTTCAAACTAGGGTTTTACATTAGGGTTACGCTTTCAAACTAGGATTTTACATTAGGGTTAGGGTTTCAAACTAGGGTTTCAAATTAGGGTTAGGGTTTCAAACTAGGGTTTTATATTATGGTTAAGGTTTCAAAGTAGGGTTTCAAATTAGGGTTAGGGTTTCAAACTAGGGTTTTACATTAGGTTAGGGTTTCAAACTAAGGTTTTACATAAGGGTTAGGATTTCAAACTAGGGTTTTACATTAAGGTTAGGGTTTCAAACTAGGGTTTTACATTAGGGTTAGGGTTACAAATTAGGGTTTTACATTAGGGTTAGGGTTTCAAACTAGGGTTTTACATTAGGGTTAGGGTTTCAAACTAGGGTTTCAATTTAGGGTTAGGGTTTCAAACTAGGGTTTATCATTAGGGTTAGGGTTTCAAAGTAGGGTTTTACATTAGGGTTAGGGTTTCAAAGTAGGGTTTTACATTAGGGTTAGGCTTTCAAACTAGGGTTTTATATTAGCGTTCGGGTTATAAACTAGGGTTTTATATTATGGTTAGGGTTACAAACTAGGGTTTTACATTAGGGTTAGGGTTTCAAAACAGGGGTTTAAAATTAGGGTTAGGGTTTCAAAACAGGGGTTTAAAATTAGGGTTAGGGTTTCACACTAGGGTTTAAAATTAGGGTTAGGGTTTCAAACTAGGGTTTTACATTAGGGTTAGTGCTTCAAACTAAGGTTTTACATTAGGGTTAGGGTTTCAAACTAAGGTTTTACATTAGGGTTAGGGTTTCAAACTAGGGTTTATCATTAGGGTTAGGGTTTCAAACTAGGGTTCTAAATTAGGGTTAGGGTTTCAAACTAGGGTTTAACGTTAGGGTTAGGGTTTCAAACTAGGGTTTTACATTAGGGTTAATGCTTCAAACTAGGGTTTTACATTAGGGTTACGCTTTCAAACTAGGATTTTACATTAGGGTTAGGGTTTCAAACTAGGGTTTCAAATTAGGGTTAGTGTTTCAAACTAGGGTTTTATATTAGGGTTAAGGTTTCAAACGAGGGTTTCAAATTAGGGTTAGGGTTTCAAACTAAGGTTTTACATTAATGTTAGGGTTTCAAACTAGGGTTTCAAATTAGGGTTAGGGTTTCAAACTAGGGTTTATCATTAGTGTTAGGGTTTCAAACTAGGGTTTTACATTAAGGTTAGAGTTTCAAACTAGGGTTTTACATTAGGGTTAGGGTTTCAAACAAGGGTTTTACATTAGGGTTAGTGCTTCAAACTAAGTTTTTACATTTAGGGTTAGGGTTTCAAACTAGGGTTTATCATTAGGGTTAGGGTTTAAAAATAGGGTTTTACATTAGGGTTAGGGTTTCAAACTTGGTTTTCAATTTAGGGTTAGGTTTTCAATTTAGGGTTTATAATTAGGGTTAGGGTTTCAAACTAGGGTTTTACATTAGGGTTAATGCTTCAAACTAGGGTTTTACATTAGGGTTACGCTTTCAAACTAGGGTTTTACATTAGGGTTAGGGTTTCAAACTAGGGTTTTAAAATTAGGGTTTCTAATTAGGGTTTCAAATTAGGGTTAGAGTTTCAAACTAGGGTTTTACATTAAGGTTACTGCTTCAAACTAGGGTTTTACATTAGGGTTAGGGTTTCAAAACAGGTGTTTAAAATTAGGGTTAGGGTTTCACACTAGGGTTTTACTTTAGGGTTAGGGTTTCAAACTAGGGTTTAACATTAGGGTTAGGGTTCCAAACTAGGGTTTTACATTATGGTTAGGGTTTCAAACTAGGGTTTCAAATTAGGGTTAGGGTTTCAAACTAGGGTTTTATATTAGGGTTAAGGTTTCAAACTAGGGTTTCAAATTAGGGTTAGGGTTTCAAACTAGGGTTTTACATTAGGGTTAGTGTTTTAAACTAGGGTTTCAAATTAGGGTTAGGGTTTCAAACTAGGGTTTTAAATTAGGGTTAGTGCTTCAAACTAAGGTTTTACATTAGGGTTAGGGTTTCAAACTAGGGTTTTACTTTAAGGTTAGGGTTTCAAACTAGGGTTTTACATTAGGGTTAGGGTTACAAATTAGGGTTTTACATTAGGATTAGGCTTTCAAACTAGGGTTTTACATTAGGGTTAGGGTTTCAAACTAGGGTTTCAATTTAGGGTTAGGGTTTCAAACTAGGGTTTATCATTAGGGTTAGGGTTTCAAAATAGGGTTTTAGATTAGGGTTAGGGTTTCAAACTAGGGTTTAACATTAGGGTTAGGGTTTCAAACTAGGGTTTTACATTAGGGTAAGGGTTTCAAACAAGGGTTTTACATTAGCTATAGGGTTTCAAACAAGGGTTTTACATTAAGGTAAGGGTTTCAAACTAGGTTTTCAAATTAGGGTTAGGGTTTCAAACTAGGGTTTTATATTAGGGTTAGGGTTTCAAACTAGGGTTTCAAAATAGGGTTTTACATTAGGGTAAAGGTTTCAAACAAGGGTTTTACATTAGGGTTAGGGATTCAAAACAGGGAATTAAAATTAGGGTTAGGGTTTCAAACTCGGGTTTTAAATTAGGGTTTTGGTTTCAAACTAGGGTTTTACATTACGGTTAGGGTTTCAAACTAGGGTTTCAAATTAGGCTTAGGATTTCAAACTAGGGTTTTACATTAGGTTTAGTGTTTCAAACAAGGGTTTTACATTAGGTTTAGTGTTTCAAAATGGGTTTAAAATTAGGGTTAGGGTTTCAAACTAGGGTTTTACATTAAGGTTAGGGTTTCAAACTAGGGTTTTACATTAGGGTTAGGGTTAGAAATTAGGATTTTACATTAAGGTTAGGGTATCAAACTAGGGTTTTACATTAGGGTTAGGGTTTCAAATTAGGTTTTCAATTTAGGTTTAGAGGTTCAAACTAGGGTCTCTCATTAGGGTTAGGGTTTCAAACTAGGGTTTTACATTAGGGTTAGGGTTTCAAACTACGTTTTCAATTTAGGGTTAGGGTTTCAAAATAGGGTTTATCATTAGGGTTAGGGTTTCAAACTAGGGTTTTTTCTTTAGGGTTAGGGTTTCAAACTAGGGTTTAACATTATGGTTAGGGTTTCAAACTAGGGTTTTACATTAGGGTTACGCTTTCAAACTAGGGTTTTACATTAGGGTTAGGGTTTCAAACTAGGGTTTCAAATTAGGGTTAGAGTTTCAAACTCAGGGGTTTTACATTAGGGTTAGGGTTTCAAACTAGGGTTTAACATTAGGGTTAGGGTTCCAAACTAGGGTTTTACATTAGGGTTAGGGTTTCAAACAAGGGTTTTACATTAGGGTTAGGGTTTCAAACTAGGGTTTCAAATTAGGGTTAGGGTTTCAAACTAGGGTTTCAAATTAGGGTTAGGGTTTCAAACTAGGGTTTATCATTAGTGTTAGGGTTTCAAACTAGGGTTTTACATTAAGGTTAGAGTTTCAAACTAGGGTTTTACATTAGGGTTATTACTTTAAACTAAGGTTTTACATAAGGGTTAGGGTTTCAAACTAGGGTTTTACATTAGGGTTAGGGTTACAAATTAGGGTTTTACATTAGGGTTACAGTTTCAAACTAGGGATTTACATTAGGGTTAGGGTTTCAAACTAGGTTTTCAATTTAGGGTTAGGGTTTCAAACTAGGGTTTATCATTAGGGTTAGGGTTTCAAACTAGGGTTCTAATTTAGGGTTAGGGTTTCAAACTAGGTTTTAACGTTAGGGTTAGGGTTTCAAACTAGGGTTTTACATTAGGGTTAATGCTTCAAACTAGGGTTTTACATTAGGGTTACGCTTTCAAACTAGGATTTTACATTAGGGTTAGGGTTTCAAACTAGGGTTTCAAATTAGGGTTAGGGTTTCAAACTAGGGTTTTATATTATGGTTAAGGTTTCAAAGTAGGGTTTCAAATTAGGGTTAGGGTTTCAAACTAGGGTTTTACATTAGGGTTAGGGTTTCAAATTCGGGTTTCAAATTAGGGTTAGGGTTTAAACTAGGATTTACATTAGGGTTAGTGCTTCAAACTAAGGTTTTACATAAGGGTTAGGATTTCAAACTAGGGTTTTACATTAAGGTTAGGGTTTCAAACTAGGGTTTTACATTAGGGTTAGGGTTACAAATTAGGGTTTTACATTAGGGTTAGGGTTTCAAACTAGGGTTTTACATTAGGGTTAGGGTTTCAAACTAGGGTTTCAATTTAGGGTTAGGGTTTCAAACTAGGGTTTATCATTAGGGTTAGGGTTTCAAAGTAGGGTTTTACATTAGGGTTAGGGTTTCAAAGTAGGGTTTTACATTAGGGTTAGGCTTTCAAACTAGGGTTTTATATTAGCGTTCGGGTTATAAACTAGGGTTTTATATTATGGTTAGGGTTACAAACTAGGGTTTTACATTAGGGTTAGGGTTTCAAAACAGGGGTTTAAAATTAGGGTTAGGGTTTCAAAACAGGGGTTTAAAATTAGGGTTAGGGTTTCACACTAGGGTTTTACATTAGGGTTAGGGTTTCAAACTAGGGTTTTACATTAGGGTTAGTGCTTCAAACTAAGGTTTTACATTAGGGTTAGGGTTTCAAACTAGGGTTTTACATTAAGGTTAGGGTTTCAAACTAGGGTTTTACATTAGGGTTAGGGTTACAAATTAGGGTTTTACATTAGGGTTACAGTTTCAAACTAGGGATTTACATTAGGGTTAGGGTTTCAAACTAGGTTTTCAATTTAGGATTACAGTTTCAAACTAGGGATTTACATTAGGGTTTCAGTTTCAAACTAGGGATTTACATTAGGGTTAGGGTTTCAAACTAGGGTTTTACATTAGGGTTAGTGCTTCAAACTAAGGTTTTACATTAGGGTTAGGGTTTCAAACTAGGGTTTATCATTAGGGTTAGGGTTTCAAACTAGGGTTCTAAATTAGGGTTAGGGTTTCAAACTAGGGTTTAACGTTAGGGTTAGGGTTTCAAACTAGGGTTTTACATTAGGGTTAATGCTTCAAACTAGGGTTTTACATTAGGGTTACGCTTTCAAACTAGGATTTTACATTAGGGTTAGGGTTTCAAACTAGGGTTTCAAATTAGGGTTAGTGTTTCAAACTAGGGTTTTATATTAGGGTTAAGGTTTCAAACGAGGGTTTCAAATTAGGGTTAGGGTTTCAAACTAGGGTTTATCATTAGTGTTAGGGTTTCAAACTAGGGTTTTACATTAAGGTTAGAGTTTCAAACTAGGGTTTTACATTAGGGTTAGGGTTTCAAACAAGGGTTTTACATTAGGGTTAGTGCTTCAAACTAAGTTTTTACATTTAGGGTTAGGGTTTCAAACTAGGGTTTATCATTAGGGTTAGGGTTTAAAAATAGGGTTTTACATTAGGGTTAGGGTTTCAAACTAGGTTTTCAATTTAGGGTTAGGTTTTCAATTTAGGGTTTATAATTAGGGTTAGGGTTTCAAACTAGGGTTTTACATTAGGGTTAATGCTTCAAACTAGGGTTTTACATTAGGGTTACGCTTTCAAACTAGGGTTTTACATTAGGGTTAGGGTTTCAAACTAGGGTTTTAAAATTAGGGTTTCTAATTAGGGTTTCAAATTAGGGTTAGAGTTTCAAACTAGGGTTTTACATTAAGGTTACTGCTTCAAACTAGGGTTTTACATTAGGGTTAGGGTTTCAAAACAGGGGTTTAAAATTAGGGTTAGGGTTTCACACTAGGGTTTTACTTTAGGGTTAGGGTTTCAAACTAGGGTTTAACATTAGGGTTAGGGTTCCAAACTAGGGTTTTACATTATGGTTAGGGTTTCAAACTAGGGTTTCAAATTAGGGTTAGGGTTTCAAACTAGGGTTTTATATTAGGGTTAAGGTTTCAAACTAGGGTTTCAAATTAGGGTTAGGGTTTCAAACTAGGGTTTTATATTAGGGTTAGTGTTTCAAACTAGGGTTTCAAATTAGGGTTAGGGTTTCAAACTAGGGTTTTAAATTAGGGTTAGTGCTTCAAACTAAGGTTTTACATTAGGGTTAGGGTTTCAAACTAGGGTTTTACTTTAAGGTTAGGGTTTCAAACTAGGGTTTTACATTAGGGTTAGGGTTACAAATTAGGGTTTTACATTAGGGTTAGGCTTTCAAACTAGGGTTTTACATTAGGGTTAGGGTTTCAAACTAGGGTTTCAATTTAGGGTTAGGGTTTCAAACTAGGGTTTATCATTAGGGTTAGGGTTTCAAAATAGGGTTTTAGATTAGGGTTAGGGTTTCAAACTAGGGTTTAACATTAGGGTTAGGGTTTCAAACTAGGGTTTTACATTAGGGTAAGGGTTTCAAACAAGGGTTTTACATTAGCTATAGGGTTTCAAACAACAGTTTTACATTAAGGTAAGGGTTTCAAACTAGGTTTTCAAATTAGGGTTAGGGTTTCAAACTAGGGTTTTATATTAGGGTTAGGGTTTCAAACTAGGGTTTCAAAATAGGGTTTTACATTAGGGTAAAGGTTTCAAACAAGGGTTTTACATTAGGGTTAGGGATTCAAAACAGGGAATTAAAATTAGGGTTAGGGTTTCAAACTCGGGTTTTAAATTAGGGTTTTGGTTTCAAACTAGGGTTTTACATTACGGTTAGGGTTTCAAACTAGGGTTTCAAATTAGGCTTAGGGTTTCAAACTAGGGTTTTACATTAGGTTTAGTGTTTCAAACAAGGGTTTTACATTAGGTTTAGTGTTTCAAAATGGGTTTAAAATTAGGGTTAGGGTTTCAAACTAGGGTTTTACATTAAGGTTAGGGTTTCAAACTAGGGTTTTACATTAGGGTTAGGGTTAGAAATTAGGATTTTACATTAAGGTTAGGGTATCAAACTAGGGTTTTACATTAGGGTTAGGGTTTCAAATTAGGTTTTCAATTTAGGTTTAGAGGTTCAAACTAGGGTCTATCATTAGGGTTAGGGTTTCAAACTAGGGTTTTACATTAGGGTTAGGGTTTCAAACTACGTTTTCAATTTAGGGTTAGGGTTTCAAAATAGGGTTTATCATTAGGGTTAGGGTTTCAAACTAGGGTTTTTTCTTTAGGGTTAGGGTTTCAAACTAGGGTTTAACATTATGGTTAGGGTTTCAAACTAGGGTTTTACATGAGGGTTACGCTTTCAAACTAGGGTTTTACATTAGGGTTAGGGTTTCAAA
Organism: Vanacampus margaritifer; assembly: GCF_051991255.1. NCBI lineage: Eukaryota > Metazoa > Chordata > Actinopteri > Syngnathiformes > Syngnathidae > Vanacampus > Vanacampus margaritifer. The sequence continues at coordinate 29,181,212 of NC_135439.1, read as the reverse complement.
CTAGGGTTTCAAATTAGGGTTAGAGTTTCAAACTCAGGGGTTTTACATTAGGGTTAGGGTTTCAAACTAGGGTTTAACATTAGGGTTAGGGTTCCAAACTAGGGTTTTACATTAGGGTTAGGGTTTCAAACAAGGGTTTTACATTAGGGTTAGGGTTTCAAACTAGGGTTTCAAATTAGGGTTAGGGTTTCAAACTAGGGTTTCAAATTAGGGTTAGGGTTTCAAACTAGGGTTTATCATTAGTGTTAGGGTTTCAAACTAGGGTTTTACATTAGGGTTACGCTTTCAAACTAGGGTTTTACATTAGGGTTTCAAACTAGGGTTTTAAAATTAGGGTTTCAAATTAGGGTTTCAAATTAGGGTTAGAGTTTCAAACTAGGGTTTCAAATTTGGGTTAGAGTTTCAAACTAGGGTTTTACATTAGGGTTAGGGTTTCAAACAAGGGTTTTACATTAGGGTTAGTGCTTCAAACTAAGTTTTTACATTTAGGGTTAGGGTTTCAAACTAGGGTTTATCATTAGGGTTAGGGTTTAAAAATAGGGTTTTACATTAGGGTTAGGGTTTCAAACTAGGTTTTCAATTTAGGGTTAGGTTTTCAATTTAGGGTTTATAATTAGGGTTAGGGTTTCAAACTAGGGTTTTACATTAGGGTTAATGCTTCAAACTAGGGTTTTACATTAGGGTTACGCTTTCAAACTAGGGTTTTACATTAGGGTTAGGGTTTCAAACTAGGGTTTTAAAATTAGGGTTTCAAATTAGGGTTTCAAATTAGGGTTAGAGTTTCAAACTAGGGTTTCAAATTTTGGTTAGAGTTTCAAACTAGGGTTTTACATTAGGGTTACTGCTTCAAACTAGGGTTTTACATTAGGGTTAGGGTTTCAAAACAGGGGTTTAAAATTAGGGTTAGGGTTTCACACTAGGGTTTTACTTTAGGGTTAGGGTTTCAAACTAGGGTTTAACATTAGGGTTAGGGTTCCAAACTAGGGTTTTACATTAGGGTTAGGGTTTCAAACAAGGCTTTTACATTAGGGTTAGGGTTTCAAACTAGGGTTTCAAATTAGGGTTAGGGTTTCAAACTAGGGTTTTATATTAGGGTTAAGGTTTCAAACTAGGGTTTCAAATTAGGGTTAGGGTTTCAAACTAGGGTTTTACATTAGGGTTAGTGTTTCAAACTAGGGTTTCAAATTAGGGTTAGGGTTTCAAACTAGGGTTTTAAATTAGGGTTAGTGCTTCAAACTAAGGTTTTACATTAGGGTTAGGGTTTCAAACTAGGGTTTTACTTTAAGGTTAGGGTTTCAAACTAGGGTTTTACATTAGGGTTAGGGTTACAAATTAGGGTTTTACATTAGGGTTAGGCTTTCAAACTAGGGTTTTACATTAAGGTTAGAGTTTCAAACTAGGGTTTTACATTAGGGTTAGGCTTTCAAACAAGGGTTTTACATTAGGGTTAGTGCTTCAAACTAAGGTTTTACATTTAGGGTTAGGGTTTCAAACTAGGGTTTATCATTAGGGTTAGGGTTTAAAAATAGGGTTTTACATTAGGGTTAGGGTTTCAAACTAGGGTTTAACGTTAGGGTTAGGGTTTCAAACTAGGGTTTTACATTAGGGTTAATTCTTCAAACTAGGGTTTTACATTAGGGTTACGCTTTCAAACTAGGGTTTTACATTAGGGTTAGGGTTTCAAACTAGGGTTTTAAAATTAGGGTTTCAAATTAGGGTTTCAAATTAGGGTTAGAGTTTCAAACTAGGGTTTCAAATTTGGGTTAGAGTTTCAAACTAGGGTTTTACATTAGGGTTACTGCTTCAAACTAGGGTTTTACATTAGGGTTAGGGTTTCAAAACAGGGGTTTAAAATTAGGGTTAGGGTTTCACACTAGGGTTTTAAATTAGTGTTAGGGTTTCAAACAAGGGTTTTACATTAGGGTTAGGGTTTCAAACAAGGGTTTTACAATAGGGTTAGGGTTTCAAAACAGGGATTTTAAATTAGGGTTAGGGTTTCAAACTAGGGTTTTACATTAGGTTTAGGGTTTCAGACTATGGTTTCAAATTAGGTTTGGGGTTTCAAACTAGGGTTTTACATTAGGGTTAGGGTTTCAAACTATGGTTTTACATTAGGGTTAGGGTTACAAAGTAGGGTTTAACGTTAGGGTTAGGGTTTCAAACTAGGGTTTTACATTAGGGTTAGGGTTACAAAGTAGGGTTTAACTTTAGGGTTAGGGTTTCAAACTATGGTTTCAAATTAGGTTTGGGGTTTCAAACTAGGGTTTTACATTAGGGTTAGGGTTTCAAACTAGGGTTTTACATTAAGGTAAGGGTTTCAAACTATGGTTTTACATTAGGGTTAGGGTTACAAAGTAGGGTTTAACGTTAGGGTTAGGGTTTCAAACTAGGGTTTTACATTAGGGTTAATGCTTCAAACTAGGGTTTTACATTAGGGTTACGCTTTCAAAATAGGGTTATACATTAGGGTTAGGCTTTTAAACTAGGGTTTCAAATTAGGGTTAGAGTTTCAAACTAGGGTTTTACATTAGGGTTACTGCTTCAAACTAGGGTTTTACATTAGGGTTAGGGTTTCAAAACAGGGGTTTAAAATTAGGGTTAGGGTTTCACACTAGGGTTTTACATTAGGGTTAGGGTTTCAAACAAGGGTTTTACATTAGGGTTAGGGTTTCAAACTAGGGTTTCAAATTAGGGTTAGGGTTTCAAACTAGGGTTTTATATTATGGTTAAGGTTTCAAAGTAGGGTTTCAAATTAGGGTTAGGGTTTCAAACTAGGGTTTTACATTAGGGTTAGGGTTTCAAATTAGGGTTTCAAATTAGGGTTAGGGTTTAAACTAGGATTTACATTAGGGTTAGTGCTTCAAACTAAGGTTTTACATAAGGGTTAGGATTTCAAACTAGGGTTTTACATTAAGGTTAGGGTTTCAAACTAGGGTTTTACATTAGGGTTAGGGTTACAAATTAGGGTTTTACATTAGGGTTAGGGTTTCAAACTAGGGTTTTACATTAGGGTTAGGGTTTCAAACTAAGGTTTCAATTTAGGGTTAGGGTTTCAAACTAGGGTTTATCATTAGGGTTAGGGTTTCAAACTAGGGTTTTACATTAGGGTTAGGGTTTCAAAGTAGGGTTTTACATTAGGGTTAGGCTTTCAAACTAGGGTTTTATATTAGCGTTCGGGTTATAAACTAGGGTTTTATATAATGGTTAGGGTTACAAACTAGGGTTTTACATTATGGTTAGGGTTACAAACTAGGGTTTCAAATTAGGGTTAGGGTTTCAAAACAGGGGTTAAAAATTAGGGTTAGGGTTTCAAAACAGGGGTTTAAAATTAGGGTTAGGGTTTCACACTAGGGTTTATCATTAGGGTTAGGGTTTCAAACTAGGGTTCTAAATTAGGGTTAGGGTTTCAAACTAGGGTTTAACGTTAGGGTTAGGGTTTCAAACTAGGGTTTTACATTAGGGTTAATGCTTCAAACTAGGGTTTTACATTAGGGTTACGCTTTCAAACTAGGATTTTACATTAGGGTTAGGGTTTCAAACTAGGGTTTCAAATTAGGGTTAGTGTTTCAAACTAGGGTTTTATATTAGGGTTAAGGTTTCAAACGAGGGTTTCAAATTAGGGTTAGGGTTTCAAACTAAGGTTTTACATTAATGTTAGGGTTTAAAACTAGGGTTTCAAATTAGGGTTAGGGTTTCAAACTAGGGTTTTACATTAGGATTAGGGTTTCAAACTAGGGTTTAACGTTAGGGTTAGGGTTTCAAACTAGGGTTTTACATTAGGGTTAATGCTTCAAACTAGGGTTTTACATTAGGGTTACGCTTTCAAACTAGGGTTTTACATTAGGGTTTCAAACTAGGGTTTTAAAATTAGGGTTTCAAATTAGGGTTTCAAATTAGGGTTAGAGTTTCAAACTAGGGTTTCAAATTTGGGTTAGAGTTTCAAACTAGGGTTTTACATTAGGGTTAGGGTTTCAAACAAGGGTTTTACATTAGGGTTAGTGCTTCAAACTAAGTTTTTACATTTAGGGTTAGGGTTTCAAACTAGGGTTTATCATTAGGGTTAGGGTTTAAAAATAGGGTTTTACATTAGGGTTAGGGTTTCAAACTAGGTTTTCAATTTAGGGTTAGGTTTTCAATTTAGGGTTTATAATTAGGGTTAGGGTTTCAAACTAGGGTTTTACATTAGGGTTAATGCTTCAAACTAGGGTTTTACATTAGGGTTACGCTTTCAAACTAGGGTTTTACATTAGGGTTAGGGTTTCAAACTAGGGTTTTAAAATTAGGGTTTCAAATTAGGGTTTCAAATTAGGGTTAGAGTTTCAAACTAGGGTTTTACATTAGGGTTACTGCTTCAAACTAGGGTTTTACATTAGGGTTAGGTTTTCAAAACAGGGGTTTAAAATTAGGGTTAGGGTTTCACACTAGGGTTTTACTTTAGGGTTAGGGTTTCAAACTAGGGTTTAACATTAGGGTTAGGGTTCCAAACTAGGGTTTTACATTAGGGTTAGGGTTTCAAACAAGGGTTTTACATTAGGGTTAGGGTTTCAAACTAGGGTTTCAAATTAGGGTTAGGGTTTCAAACTAGGGTTTTATATTAGGGTTAAGGTTTCAAACTAGGGTTTCAAATTAGGGTTAGGGTTTCAAACTAGGGTTTTACATTAGGGTTAGTGTTTCAAACTAGGGTTTCAAATTAGGGTTAGGGTTTCAAACTAGGGTTTTAAATTAGGGTTAGTGCTTCAAACTAAGGTTTTACATTAGGGTTAGGGTTTCAAACTAGGGTTTTACTTTAAGGTTAGGGTTTCAAACTAGGGTTTTACATTAGGGTTAGGGTTACAAATTAGGGTTTTACATTAGGGTTAGGCTTTCAAACTAGGGTTTTACATTAGGGTTAGGGTTTCAAACTAGGGTTTCAATTTAGGGTTAGGGTTTCAAACTAGGGTTTATCATTAGGGTTAGGGTTTCAAAATAGGGTTTTAGATTAGGGTTAGGGTTTCAAACTAGGGTTTAACATTAGGGTTAGGGTTTCAAACTAGGGTTTTACATTAGGGTAAGGGTTTCAAACAAGGGTTTTACATTAGCTATAGGGTTTCAAACAAGGGTTTTACATTAAGGTAAGGGTTTCAATTTAGGTTTTCAAATTAGGGTTAGGGTTTCAAACTAGGGTTTTATATTAGGGTTAGGGTTTCAAACTAGGGTTTCAAAATAGGGTTTTACATTAGGGTAAAGGTTTCAAACAAGGGTTTTACATTAGGGTTAGGGATTCAAAACAGGGAATTAAAATTAGGGTTAGGGTTTCAAACTCGGGTTTTAAATTAGGGTTTGGGTTTCAAACTAGGGTTTTACATTACGGTTAGGGTTTCAAACTAGGGTTTCAAATTAGGGTTAGTGTTTCAAACAAGGGTTTTACATTAGGTTTAGTGTTTCAAAATGGGTTTAAAATTAGGGTTAGGGTTTCAAACTAGGGTTTTACATTAAGGTTAGGGTTTCAAACTAGGGTTTTACATTAGGGTTAGGGTTAGAAATGAGGATTTTACATTAAGGTTAGGGTATCAAACTAGGGTTTTACATTAGGGTTAGGGTTTCAAATTAGGTTTTCAATTTAGGTTTAGAGGTTCAAACTAGGGTCTATCATTAGGGTTAGGGTTTCAAACTAGGGTTTTACATTATGGTTAGGGTTTCAAACTACGTTTTCAATTTAGGCTTAGGGTTTCAAAATAGGGTTTATCATTAGGGTTAGGGTTTCAAACTAGGGTTTTTTCTTTAGGGTTAGGGTTTCAAACTAGGGTTTAACATTATGGTTAGGGTTTCAAACTAGGGTTTTACATTAGGGTTACGCTTTCAAACTAGGGTTTTACATTAGGGTTAGGGTTTCAAACTAGGGTTTCAAATTAGGGTTAGAGTTTCAAACTCAGGGGTTTTACATTAGGGTTACTGCTTCAAACTAGGGTTTTACATAAGGGTTAGGGTTTCAAAACAGGGGTTTAAAATTAGGGTTAGGGTTTCACACTAGGGTTTCACAATAGGGTTTTACATTAGGGTTAGGGTTTCAAACAAGGGTTTCAAATTAGGCTTAGGGTTTCAAACTAGGGTTTTACATTAGGGTTAGGGTTTCAAACAAGGGTTTTACATTAGGGTTAGGGTTTCAAAACAGGGGTTTAAAATTAGGGTTAGGGTTTCACAATAGGGTTTTACATTAGGTTTAGGGTTTCAAAATAGGGTTTAACATTAGGGTTAGGGTTTCAAACTAGGGTTTCAAATTAGGGTTAGTGTTTCAAACTAGGGTTTTACATTAGGGTTAGGTTTTCAAATTAGGCTTAGGGTTTCAAACTAGGGTTTTATATTAGGGTTAGGGTTTCAAACAAGGGTTTTACATTAGGGTTAGCGTTTCAAAACAGGGGTTTAAAATTAGGGTTAGGGTTTCACACTAGGGTTTTACATTAGGTTTAGGGTTTCAAAATACGGTTTAACATTAGGGTTAGGGTTTCAAACTAAGGTTTCAAATTAGGGTTAGTGTTTCAAACTAGGGTTTTATATTAGGGTTAAGGTTTCAAACGAGGGTTTCAAATTAGGGTTAGGGTTTCAAACTAAGGTTTTACATTAATGTTAGGGTTTCAAACTAGGGTTTCAAATTAGGGTTAGGGTTTCAAACTAGGGTTTATCATTAGTGTTAGGGGTTCAAACTAGGGTTTTACATTAAGGTTAGAGTTTCAAACTAGGGTTTTACATTAGGTTTGGGTTTCAAACAAGGGTTTTACATTAGGGTTAGTGCTTCAAACTAAGGTTTTACATTTAGGGTTAGGGTTTCAAACTCGGGTTTATCATTAGGGTTAGGGTTTCAAACTAGGGTTTTACATTAGGGTTAGGGTTTCAAACTAGGTTTTCAATTTAGGGTTAGGTTTTCAATTTAGGGTTTATAATTAGGGTTAGGGTTTCAAACTAGGGTTTTACATTAGGGTTAAAGCTTCAAACTAGGGTTTTACATTAGGGTTACGCTTTCAAACTAGGGTTTTACATTTGGGTTAGAGTTTCAAACTAGGGTTTTACATTAGGGTTACTGCTTCAAATTAGGGTTTTACATTAGGGTTAGGGTTTCAAAACAGGGGTTTAAAATTAGGGTTAGGGTTTCACACTAGGGTTTTACAGTAGGGTTAGGGTTTCAAACTAGGGTTTAACATTAGGGTTAGGGTTCCAAACTAGGGTTTTACGTTAGGGTTAGGGTTTCAAACAAGGGTTTTACATTAGGGTTAGGGTTTCAAACTAGGGTTTCAAATTAGGGTTAGGGTTTCAAACTAGGGTTTTATATTAGGGTTAAGGTTTCAAACTAGGGTTTCAAATTAGGGTTAGGGTTTCAAACTAGGGTTTCAAATTAGTGTTAGGGTTTCAAACAAGGGTTTTACATTAGGGTTAGGGTTTCAAACAAGGGTTTTACAATAGGGTTAGGGTTTCAAAACAGGGGTTTTAAATTAGGGTTAGGGTTTCAAACTAGGGTTTTACATTAGAATTAGGGTTTCAAACTAGGGTTTTAAATTAGGGTTTGGGTTTCAATTTGAGGTTTTACATTAGGATTAGGTTTACAAACTAGGGTTTTACATTAGGGTTAGGGTTTCAAACTAGGGTTTCAAATTAGGGTTTGGGTTTCAAACTAGGGTTTCAAATTAGGGTTAGGGTTTCAAACTAGGGTTTTACATTAGGGTTAGTGTTTCAAACTAGGGTTTCAAATTAGGGTTAGGGTTTCAAACTAGGGTTTTAAATTAGGGTTAGTGCTTCAAACTAAGGTTTTACATTAGGGTTAGGGTTTCAAACTAGGGTTTTACTTTAAGGTTAGGGTTTCAAACTAGGGTTTTACATTAGGGTTAGGGTTACAAATTAGGGTTTTACATTAGGGTTAGGCTTTCAAACTAGGGTTTTACATTAGGGTTAGGGTTTCAAACTAGGGTTTCAATTTAGGGTTAGGGTTTCAAACTAGGGTTTATCATTAGGGTTAGGGTTTCAAAATAGGGTTTTAGATTAGGGTTAGGGTTTCAAACTAGGGTTTAACATTAGGGTTAGGGTTTCAAACTAGGGTTTTACATTAGGGCAAGGGTTTCAAACAAGGGTTTTACATTAGCTATAGGGTTTCAAACAACAGTTTTACATTAAGGTAAGGGTTTCAAACTAGGTTTTCAAATTAGGGTTAGGGTTTCAAACTAGGGTTTTATATTAGGGTTAGGGTTTCAAACTAGGGTTTCAAAATAGGGTTTTACATTAGGGTAAAGGTTTCAAACAAGGGTTTTACATTAGGGTTAGGGATTCAAAACAGGGAATTAAAATTAGGGTTAGGGTTTCAAACTCGGGTTTTAAATTAGGGTTTTGGTTTCAAACTAGGGTTTTACATTACGGTTAGGGTTTCAAACTAGGGTTTCAAATTAGGCTTAGGGTTTCAAACTAGGGTTTTACATTAGGTTTAGTGTTTCAAACAAGGGTTTTACATTAGGTTTAGTGTTTCAAAATGGGTTTAAAATTAGGGTTAGGGTTTCAAACTAGGGTTTTACATTAAGGTTAGGGTTTCAAACTAGGGTTTTACATTAGGGTTAGGGTTAGAAATTAGGATTTTACATTAAGGTTAGGGTATCAAACTAGGGTTTTACATTAGGGTTAGGGTTTCAAATTAGGTTTTCAATTTAGGTTTAGAGGTTCAAACTAGGGTCTATCATTAGGGTTAGGGTTTCAAACTAGGGTTTTACATTAGGGTTAGGGTTTCAAACTACGTTTTCAATTTAGGGTTAGGGTTTCAAAATAGGGTTTATCATTAGGGTTAGGGTTTCAAACTAGGGTTTTTTCTTTAGGGTTAGGGTTTCAAACTAGGGTTTAACATTATGGTTAGGGTTTCAAACTAGGGTTTTACATGAGGGTTACGCTTTCAAACTAGGGTTTTACATTAGGGTTAGGGTTTCAAACTAGGGTTTCAAATTAGGGTTAGAGTTTCAAACTCAGGGGTTTTACATTAGGGTTAGGGTTTCAAACTAGGGTTTAACATTAGGGTTAGGGTTCCAAACTAGGGTTTTACATTAGGGTTAGGGTTTCAAACAAGGGTTTTACATTAGGGTTAGGGTTTCAAACTAGGGTTTCAAATTAGGGTTAGGGTTTCAAACTAGGGTTTCAAATTAGGGTTAGGGTTTCAAACTAGGGTTTATCATTAGTGTTAGGGTTTCAAACTAGGGTTTTACATTAGGGTTACGCTTTCAAACTAGGGTTTTACATTAGGGTTTCAAACTAGGGTTTTAAAATTAGGGTTTCAAATTAGGGTTTCAAATTAGGGTTAGAGTTTCAAACTAGGGTTTCAAATTTGGGTTAGAGTTTCAAACTAGGGTTTTACATTAGGGTTAGGGTTTCAAACAAGGGTTTTACATTAGGGTTAGTGCTTCAAACTAAGTTTTTACATTTAGGGTTAGGGTTTCAAACTAGGGTTTTACATTAAGGTTAGGGTTTCAAACTAGGGTTTTACATTAGGGTTAGGGTTTCAAACTAGGGTTTTACATTAGGGTTAGTGCTTCAAACTAAGGTTTTACATTAGGGTTAGGGTTTCAAACTAGGGTTTATCATTAGGGTTAGGGTTTCAAACTAGGGTTCTAAATTAGGGTTAGGGTTTCAAACTAGGGTTTAAAGTTAGGTTTAGGGTTTCAAACTAGGGTTTTACATTAGGGTTAATGCTTCAAACTAGGGTTTTATATTAGGGTTAAGGTTTCAAACGAGGGTTTCAAATTAGTGTTAGGGTTTCAAACTAAGGTTTTCCATTAATGATAGGGTTTCAAACTAGGGTTTCAAATTAGGGTTAGGGTTTCAAACTAGGGTTTATCGTTAGTGTTAGGGTTTAAAAATAGGGTTTTACATTAGGGTTAGGGTTTCAAACTAGGTTTTCAATTTAGGGTTAGGTTTTCAATTTAGGGTTTATAATTAGGGTTAGGGTTTCAAACTAGGGTTTTACATTAGGGTTAATGCTTCAAACTAGGGTTTTACATTAGGGTTACGCTTTCAAACTAGGGTTTTACATTAGGGTTAGGGTTTAAAACTAGGGTTTTAAAATTAGGGTTTCAAATTAGGGTTTCAAATTAGGGTTAGAGTTTCAAACTAGGGTTTCAAATTTTGGTTAGAGTTTCAAACTAGGGTTTTACATTAGGGTTACTGCTTCAAACTAGGGTTTTACATTAGGGTTAGGGTTTCAAAACAGGGGTTTAAAATTAGGGTTAGGGTTTCACACTAGGGTTTTACTTTAGGGTTAGGGTTTCAAACTAGGGTTTAACATTAGGGTTAGGGTTCCAAACTAGGGTTTTACATTAGGGTTAGGGTTTCAAACAAGGGTTTTACATTAGGGTTAGGGTTTCAAACTAGGGTTTCAAATTAGGGTTAGGGTTTCAAACTAGGGTTTTATATTAGGGTTAAGGTTTCAAACTAGGGTTTCAAATTAGGGTTAGGGTTTCAAACTAGGGTTTTACATTAGGGTTAGTGTTTCAAACTAGGGTTTCAAATTAGGGTTAGGGTTTCAAACTAGGGTTTTAAATTAGGGTTAGTGCTTCAAACTAAGGTTTTACATTAGGGTTAGGGTTTCAAACTAGGGTTTTACTTTAAGGTTAGGGTTTCAAACTAGGGTTTTACATTAGGGTTAGGGTTTCAAACTAGGGTTTCAATTTAGGGTTAGGGTTTCAAACTAGGGTTTAACATTAGGGTTAGGGTTTCAAACTAGGGTTTAACATTAGGGTTAGGGTTTCAAACTAGGGTTTTACATTAGGGTAAGGTTTTCAAACAAGGGTTTTACATTAGCTATAGGGTTTCAAACAAGGGTTTTACATTAAGGTAAGGGTTTCAAACTAGGTTTTCAAATTAGGGTTAGGGTTTCAAACTAGGGTTTTATATTAGGGTTAGGGTTTCAAACTAGGGTTTCAAAATACGGTTTTACATTAGGGTAAAGGTTTCAAACAAGGGTTTTACATTAGGGTTAGGGATTCAAAACAGGGAATTAAAATTAGGGTTAGGGTTTCAAACTCGGGTTTTAAATTAGGGTTTGGGTTTCAAACTAGGGTTTTACATTACGGTTAGGGTTTCAAACTAGGGTTTCAAATTAGGCTTAGGGTTTCAAACTAGGGTTTTACATTAGGGTTAGTGTTTCAAACAAGGGTTTTACATTAGGTTTAGTGTTTCAAAATGGGTTTAAAATTAGGGTTAGGGTTTCAAACTAGGGTTTTACATTAAGGTTAGGGTTTCAAACTAGGGTTTTACATTAGGGTTAGGGTTAGAAATTAGGATTTTACATTAAGGTTAGGGTATCAAACTAGGGTTTTACATTAGGGTTAGGGTTTCAAATTAGGTTTTCAATTTAGGTTTAGAGGTTCAAACTAGGGTCTATCATTAGGGTTAGGGTTTCAAACTAGGGTTTTACATTAGGGTTAGGGTTTCAAACTACGTTTTCAATTTAGGGTTAGGGTTTCAAAATAGGGTTTATCATTAGGGTTAGGGTTTCAAACTAGAGTTTTTTCTTTAGGGTTAGGGTTTCAAACTAGGGTTTAACATTATGGTTAGGGTTTCAAACTAGGGTTTTACATTAGGGTTACGCTTTCAAACTAGGGTTTTACATTAGGGTTAGGGTTTCAAACTAGGGTTTCAAATTAGGGTTAGAGTTTCAAACTAGGGTTTTACATAAGGGTTAGGGTTTCAAAACAGGGGTTTAAAATTAGGGTTAGGGTTTCACACTAGGGTTTCACACTAGGGTTTTACATTAGGGTTAGGGTTTCAAACAAGGGTTTCAAATTAGGCTTAGGGTTTCAAACTAGGGTTTTACATTAGGGTTAGGGTTTCAAACAAGGGTTTTACATTAGGGTTAGGGTTTCAAAACAGGGGTTTAAAATTAGGGTTAGGGTTTCACAATAGGGTTTTACATTAGGTTTAGGGTTTCAAAATAGGGTTTAACATTAGGGTTAGGGTTTCAAACTAGGGTTTCAAATTAGGGTTAGTGTTTCAAACTAGGGTTTTACATTAGGGTTAGGGTTTCAAACAAGGGTTTCAAATTAGGCTTAGGGTTTCAAACTAGGGTTTAACATTAGGGTTAGGGTTTCAAACAAGGGTTTTACATTAGGGTTAGCGTTTCAAAACATGGGTTTAAAATTAGGGTTAGGGTTTCACACTAGGGTTTTACATTAGGTTTAGGGTTTCAAAATACGGTTTAACATTAGGGTTAGGGTTTCAAACTAAGGTTTCAAATTAGGGTTAGTGTTTCAAACTAGGGTTTTATATTAGGGTTAAGGTTTCAAACGAGGGTTTCAAATTAGGGTTAGGGTTTCAAACTAAGGTTTTACATTAATGTTAGGGTTTCAAACTAGGGTTTCAAATTAGGGTTAGGGTTTCAAACTAGGGTTTATCATTAGTGTTAGGGTTTCAAACTAGGGTTTTACATTAAGGTTAGAGTTTCAAACTAGGGTTTTACATTAGGTTTGGGTTTCAAACAAGGGTTTTACATTAGGGTTAGTGCTTCAAACTAAGGTTTTACATTTAGGGTTAGGGTTTCAAACTCGGGTTTATCATTAGGGTTAGGGTTTCAAACTAGGGTTTTACATTAGGGTTAGGGTTTCAAACTAGGTTTTCAATTTAGGGTTAGGTTTTCAATTTAGGGTTTATAATTAGGGTTAGGGTTTCAAACTAGGGTTTTACATTAGGGTTAATGCTTCAAACTAGGGTTTTACATTAGGGTTACGCTTTCAAACTAGGGTTTTACATTAGGGTTAGGGTTTCAAACTAGGGTTTTAAAATTAGGGTTTTAAAATTAGGGTTTCAAATTAGGGTTTCAAATTTGGGTTAGAGTTTCAAACTAGGGTTTTACATTAGGGTTACTGCTTCAAACTAGGGTTTTACATTAGGGTTAGGGTTTCAAAACAGGGGTTTAAAATTAGGGTTAGGGTTTCACACTAGGGTTTTACATTAGGGTTAGGGTTTTAAACTAGGGTTTAACATTAGGGTTAGGGTTCCAAACTAGGGTTTTACATTAGGGTTAGGGTTTCAAACTAGGGTTTTACATTAGGGTTAGTGCTTCAAACTAAGGTTTTACATTAGGGTTAGGGTTTCAAACTAGGGTTTTACATTAAGGTTAGGGTTTCAAACTAGGGTTTTACATTAGGGTTAGGGTTACAAATTAGGGTTTTACATTAGGGTTACAGTTTCAAACTAGGGATTTACATTAGGGTTAGGGTTTCAAACTAGGTTTTCAATTTAGGGTTAGGGTTACAAATTAGGGTTTTACATTAGGGTTACAGTTTCAAACTATGGATTTACATTAGGGTTAGGGTTTCAAACTAGGGTTTTACATTAGGGTTAGTGCTTCAAACTAAGGTTTTACATTAGGGTTAGGGTTTCAAACTAGGGTTTATCATTAGGGTTAGGGTTTCAAACTAGGGTTCTAAATTAGGGTTAGGGTTTCAAACTAGGGTTTAACGTTAGGGTTAGGGTTTCAAACTAGGGTTTTACATTAGGGTTAGGGTTTCAAACTAGGGTTTCAATTTAGGGTTAGGGTTTCAAACTAGGGTTTATCATTAGGGTTAGGGTTTCAAACTAGGGTTTTACATTAGGGTTAGGGTTTCAAAGTAGGGTTTTACATTAGGGTTAGGCTTTCAAACTAGGGTTTTACATTAGCGTTCGGGTTATAAACTAGGGTTTTATATTATGGTTAGGGTTACAAACTAGGGTTTTACATTATGGTTAGGGTTACAAACTAGGGTTTCAAATTAGGGTTAGGATTTCAAAACAGGGGTTTAAAATTAGGGTTAGGGTTTCAAAACAGGGGTTTAAAATTAGGGTTAGGGTTTCAAACTAGGGTTTTACATTAGGGTTATTACTTTAAACTAAGGTTTTACATAAGGGTTAGGGTTTCAAACTAGGGTTTTACATTAAGGTTAGGGTTTCAAACTAGGGTTTTACATTAGGGTTAGGGTTACAAATTAGGGTTTTACATTAGGGTTACAGTTTCAAACTAGGGATTTACATTAGGGTTAGGGTTTCAAACTAGGTTTTCAATTTAGGGTTAGGGTTTCAAACTAGGGTTTATCATTAGGGTTAGGGTTTCAAACTAGGGTTCTAATTTAGGGTTAGGGTTTCAAACTAGGTTTTAACGTTAGGGTTAGGGTTTCAAACTAGGGTTTTACATTAGGGTTAATGCTTCAAACTAGGGTTTTACATTAGGGTTACGCTTTCAAACTAGGATTTTACATTAGGGTTAGGGTTTCAAACTAGGGTTTCAAATTAGGGTTAGGGTTTCAAACTAGGGTTTTATATTATGGTTAAGGTTTCAAAGTAGGATTTCAAATTAGGGTTAGGGTTTCAAACTAGGGTTTTACATTAGGTTAGGGTTTCAAACTAAGGTTTTACATAAGGGTTAGGATTTCAAACTAGGGTTTTACATTAAGGTTAGGGTTTCAAACTAGGGTTTTACATTAGGGTTAGGGTTACAAATTAGGGTTTTACATTAGGGTTAGGGTTTCAAACTAGGGTTTTACATTAGGGTTAGGGTTTCAAACTAGGGTTTCAATTTAGGGTTAGGGTTTCAAACTAGGGTTTATCATTAGGGTTAGGGTTTCAAAGTAGGGTTTTACATTAGGGTTAGGGTTTCAAAGTAGGGTTTTACATTAGGGTTAGGCTTTCAAACTAGGGTTTTATATTAGCGTTCGGGTTATAAACTAGGGTTTTATATTATGGTTAGGGTTACAAACTAGGGTTTTACATTAGGGTTAGGGTTTCAAAACAGGGGTTTAAAATTAGGGTTAGGGTTTCAAAACAGGGGTTTAAAATTAGGGTTAGGGTTTCACACTAGGGTTTTACATTAGGGTTAGGGTTTCAAACTAGGGTTTTACATTAGGGTTAGTGCTTCAAACTAAGGTTTTACATTAGGGTTAGGGTTTCAAACTAAGGTTTTACATTAGGGTTAGGGTTTCAAACTAGGGTTTATCATTAGGGTTAGGGTTTCAAACTAGGGTTCTAAATTAGGGTTAGGGTTTCAAACTAGGGTTTAACGTTAGGGTTAGGGTTTCAAACTAGGGTTTTACATTAGGGTTAATGCTTCAAACTAGGGTTTTACATTAGGGTTACGCTTTCAAACTAGGATTTTACATTAGGGTTAGGGTTTCAAACTAGGGTTTCAAATTAGGGTTAGTGTTTCAAACTAGGGTTTTATATTAGGGTTAAGGTTTCAAACGAGGGTTTCAAATTAGGGTTAGGGTTTCAAACTAAGGTTTTACATTAATGTTAGGGTTTCAAACTAGGGTTTCAAATTAGGGTTAGGGTTTCAAACTAGGGTTTATCATTAGTGTTAGGGTTTCAAACTAGGGTTTTACATTAAGGTTAGAGTTTCAAACTAGGGTTTTACATTAGGGTTAGGGTTTCAAACAAGGGTTTTACATTAGGGTTAGTGCTTCAAACTAAGTTTTTACATTTAGGGTTAGGGTTTCAAACTAGGGTTTATCATTAGGGTTAGGGTTTAAAAATAGGGTTTTACATTAGGGTTAGGGTTTCAAACTAGGTTTTCAATTTAGGGTTAGGTTTTCAATTTAGGGTTTATAATTAGGGTTAGGGTTTCAAACTAGGGTTTTACATTAGGGTTAATGCTTCAAACTAGGGTTTTACATTAGGGTTACGCTTTCAAACTAGGGTTTTACATTAGGGTTAGGGTTTCAAACTAGGGTTTTAAAATTAGGGTTTCTAATTAGGGTTTCAAATTAGGGTTTTACTTTAAGGTTAGGGTTTCAAACTAGGGTTTTACATTAGGGTTAGGGTTACAAATTAGGGTTTTACATTAGGATTAGGCTTTCAAACTAGGGTTTTACATTAGGGTTAGGGTTTCAAACTAGGGTTTCAATTTAGGGTTAGGGTTTCAAACTAGGGTTTATCATTAGGGTTAGGGTTTCAAAATAGGGTTTTAGATTAGGGTTAGGGTTTCAAACTAGGGTTTAACATTAGGGTTAGGGTTTCAAACTAGGGTTTTACATTAGGGTAAGGGTTTCAAACAAGGGTTTTACATTAGCTATAGGGTTTCAAACAAGGGTTTTACATTAAGGTAAGGGTTTCAAACTAGGTTTTCAAATTAGGGTTAGGGTTTCAAACTAGGGTTTTATATTAGGGTTAGGGTTTCAAACTAGGGTTTCAAAATAGGGTTTTACATTAGGGTAAAGGTTTCAAACAAGGGTTTTACATTAGGGTTAGGGATTCAAAACAGGGAATTAAAATTAGGGTTAGGGTTTCAAACTCGGGTTTTAAATTAGGGTTTTGGTTTCAAACTAGGGTTTTACATTACGGTTAGGGTTTCAAACTAGGGTTTCAAATTAGGCTTAGGGTTTCAAACTAGGGTTTTACATTAGGTTTAGTGTTTCAAACAAGGGTTTTACATTAGGTTTAGTGTTTCAAAATGGGTTTAAAATTAGGGTTAGGGTTTCAAACTAGGGTTTTACATTAAGGTTAGGGTTTCAAACTAGGGTTTTACATTAGGGTTAGGGTTAGAAATTAGGATTTTACATTAAGGTTAGGGTATCAAACTAGGGTTTTACATTAGGGTTAGGGTTTCAAATTAGGTTTTCAATTTAGGTTTAGAGGTTCAAACTAGGGTCTCTCATTAGGGTTAGGGTTTCAAACTAGGGTTTTACATTAGGGTTAGGGTTTCAAACTACGTTTTCAATTTAGGGTTAGGGTTTCAAAATAGGGTTTATCATTAGGGTTAGGGTTTCAAACTAGGGTTTTTTCTTTAGGGTTAGGGTTTCAAACTAGGGTTTAACATTATGGTTAGGGTTTCAAACTAGGGTTTTACATTAGGGTTACGCTTTCAAACTAGGGTTTTACATTAGGGTTAGGGTTTCAAACTAGGGTTTCAAATTAGGGTTAGAGTTTCAAACTCAGGGGTTTTACATTAGGGTTAGGGTTTCAAACTAGGGTTTAACATTAGGGTTAGGGTTCCAAACTAGGGTTTTACATTAGGGTTAGGGTTTCAAACAAGGGTTTTACATTAGGGTTAGGGTTTCAAACTAGGGTTTCAAATTAGGGTTAGGGTTTCAAACTAGGGTTTCAAATTAGGGTTAGGGTTTCAAACTAGGGTTTATCATTAGTGTTAGGGTTTCAAACTAGGGTTTTACATTAAGGTTAAAGTTTCAAACTAGGGTTTTACATTAGGGTTATTACTTTAAACTAAGGTTTTACATAAGGGTTAGGGTTTCAAACTAGGGTTTTACATTAGGGTTAGGGTTACAAATTAGGGTTTTACATTAGGGTTACAGTTTCAAACTAGTGATTTACATTAGGGTTAGGGTTTCAAACTAGGTTTTCAATTTAGGGTTAGGGTTTCAAACTAGGGTTTATCATTAGGGTTAGGGTTTTAAACTAGGGTTCTAATTTAGGGTTAGGGTTTCAAACTAGGTTTTAACGTTAGGGTTAGGGTTTCAAACTAGGGTTTTACATTAGGGTTAATGCTTCAAACTAGGGTTTTACATTAGGGTTACGCTTTCAAACTAGGATTTTACATTAGGGTTAGGGTTTCAAACTAGGGTTTCAAATTAGGGTTAGGGTTTCAAACTAGGGTTTTATATTATGGTTAAGGTTTCAAAGTAGGGTTTCAAATTAGGGTTAGGGTTTCAAACTAGGGTTTTACATTAGGGTTAGGGTTTCAAATTCGGGTTTCAAATTAGGGTTAGGGTTTAAACTAGGATTTACATTAGGGTTAGTGCTTCAAACTAAGGTTTTACATAAGGGTTAGGATTTCAAACTAGGGTTTTACATTAAGGTTAGGGTTTCAAACTAGGGTTTTACATTAGGGTTAGGGTTACAAATTAGGGTTTTACATTAGGGTTAGGGTTTCAAACTAGGGTTTTACATTAGGGTTAGGGTTTCAAACTAGGGTTTCAATTTAGGGTTAGGGTTTCAAACTAGGGTTTATCATTAGGGTTAGGGTTTCAAAGTAGGGTTTTACATTAGGGTTAGGGTTTCAAAGTAGGGTTTTACATTAGGGTTAGGCTTTCAAACTAGGGTTTTATATTAGCGTTCGGGTTATAAACTAGGGTTTTATATTATGGTTAGGGTTACAAACTAGGGTTTTACATTAGGGTTAGGGTTTCAAAACAGGGGTTTAAAATTAGGGTTAGGGTTTCAAAACAGGGGTTTAAAATTAGGGTTAGGGTTTCACACTAGGGTTTTACATTAGGGTTAGGGTTTCAAACTAGGGTTTTACATTAGGGTTAGTGCTTCAAACTAAGGTTTTACATTAGGGTTAGGGTTTCAAACTAGGGTTTTACATTAAGGTTAGGGTTTCAAACTAGGGTTTTACATTAGGGTTAGGGTTACAAATTAGGGTTTTACATTAGGGTTACAGTTTCAAACTAGGGATTTACATTAGGGTTAGGGTTTCAAACTAGGTTTTCAATTTAGGGTTAGGGTTACAAATTAGGGTTTTACATTAGGGTTACAGTTTCAAACTAGGGATTTACATTAGGGTTAGGGTTTCAAACTAGGGTTTTACATTAGGGTTAGTGCTTCAAACTAAGGTTTTACATTAGGGTTAGGGTTTCAAACTAGGGTTTATCATTAGGGTTAGGGTTTCAAACTAGGGTTCTAAATTAGGGTTAGGGTTTCAAACTAGGGTTTAACGTTAGGGTTAGGGTTTCAAACTAGGGTTTTACATTAGGGTTAATGCTTCAAACTAGGGTTTTACATTAGGGTTACGCTTTCAAACTAGGATTTTACATTAGGGTTAGGGTTTCAAACTAGGGTTTCAAATTAGGGTTAGTGTTTCAAACTAGGGTTTTATATTAGGGTTAAGGTTTCAAACGAGGGTTTCAAATTAGGGTTAGGGTTTCAAACTAGGGTTTATCATTAGTGTTAGGGTTTCAAACTAGGGTTTTACATTAAGGTTAGAGTTTCAAACTAGGGTTTTACATTAGGGTTAGGGTTTCAAACAAGGGTTTTACATTAGGGTTAGTGCTTCAAACTAAGTTTTTACATTTAGGGTTAGGGTTTCAAACTAGGGTTTATCATTAGGGTTAGGGTTTAAAAACAGGGTTTTACATTAGGGTTAGGGTTTCAAACTAGGTTTTCAATTTAGGGTTAGGTTTTCAATTTAGGGTTTATAATTAGGGTTAGGGTTTCAAACTAGGGTTTTACATTAGGGTTAATGCTTCAAACTAGGGTTTTACATTAGGGTTACGCTTTCAAACTAGGGTTTTACATTAGGGTTAGGGTTTCAAACTAGGGTTTTAAAATTAGGGTTTCTAATTAGGGTTTCAAATTAGGGTTAGAGTATCAAACTAGGGTTTTACATTAAGGTTACTGCTTCAAACTAGGGTTTTACATTAGGGTTAGGGTTTCAAAACAGGGGTTTAAAATTAGGGTTAGGGTTTCACACTAGGGTTTTACTTTAGGGTTAGGGTTTCAAACTAAGGTTTTACATAAGGGTTAGGATTTCAAACTAGGGTTTTACATTAAGGTTAGGGTTTCAAACTAGGGTTTTACATTAGGGTTAGGGTTACAAATTAGGGTTTTACATTAGGGTTAGGGTTTCAAACTAGGGTTTTACATTAGGGTTAGGGTTTCAAACTAGGGTTTCAATTTAGGGTTAGGGTTTCAAACTAGGGTTTATCATTAGGGTTAGGGTTTCAAAGTAGGGTTTTACATTAGGGTTAGGGTTTCAAAGTAGGGTTTTACATTAGGGTTAGGCTTTCAAACTAGGGTTTTATATTAGCGTTCGGGTTATAAACTAGGGTTTTATATTATGGTTAGGGTTACAAACTAGGGTTTTACATTAGGGTTAGGGTTTCAAAACAGGGGTTTAAAATTAGGGTTAGGGTTTCAAAACAGGGGTTTAAAATTAGGGTTAGGGTTTCACACTAGGGTTTTACATTAGGGTTAGGGTTTCAAACTAGGGTTTTACATTAGGGTTAGTGCTTCAAACTAAGGTTTTACATTAGGGTTAGGGTTTCAAACTAAGGTTTTACATTAGGGTTAGGGTTTCAAACTAGGGTTTATCATTAGGGTTAGGGTTTCAAACTAGGGTTCTAAATTAGGGTTAGGGTTTCAAACTAGGGTTTAACGTTAGGGTTAGGGTTTCAAACTAGGGTTTTACATTAGGGTTAATGCTTCAAACTAGGGTTTTACATTAGGGTTACGCTTTCAAACTAGGATTTTACATTAGGGTTAGGGTTTCAAACTAGGGTTTCAAATTAGGGTTAGTGTTTCAAACTAGGGTTTTATATTAGGGTTAAGGTTTCAAACGAGGGTTTCAAATTAGGGTTAGGGTTTCAAACTAAGGTTTTACATTAATGTTAGGGTTTCAAACTAGGGTTTCAAATTAGGGTTAGGGTTTCAAACTAGGGTTTATCATTAGTGTTAGGGTTTCAAACTAGGGTTTTACATTAAGGTTAGAGTTTCAAACTAGGGTTTTACATTAGGGTTAGGGTTTCAAACAAGGGTTTTACATTAGGGTTAGTGCTTCAAACTAAGTTTTTACATTTAGGGTTAGGGTTTCAAACTAGGGTTTATCATTAGGGTTAGGGTTTAAAAATAGGGTTTTACATTAGGGTTAGGGTTTCAAACTAGGTTTTCAATTTAGGGTTAGGTTTTCAATTTAGGGTTTATAATTAGGGTTAGGGTTTCAAACTAGGGTTTTACATTAGGGTTAATGCTTCAAACTAGGGTTTTACATTAGGGTTACGCTTTCAAACTAGGGTTTTACATTAGGGTTAGGGTTTCAAACTAGGGTTTTAAAATTAGGGTTTCTAATTAGGGTTTCAAATTAGGGTTTTACTTTAAGGTTAGGGTTTCAAACTAGGGTTTTACATTAGGGTTAGGGTTACAAATTAGGGTTTTACATTATGATTAGGCTTTCAAACTAGGGTTTTACATTAGGGTTAGGGTTTCAAACTAGGGTTTCAATTTAGGGTTAGGGTTTCAAACTAGGGTTTATCATTAGGGTTAGGGTTTCAAAATAGGGTTTTAGATTAGGGTTAGGGTTTCAAACTAGGGTTTAACATTAGGGTTAGGGTTTCAAACTAGGGTTTTACATTAGGGTAAGGGTTTCAAACAAGGGTTTTACATTAGCTATAGGGTTTCAAACAAGGGTTTTACATTAAGGTAAGGGTTTCAAACTAGGTTTTCAAATTAGGGTTAGGGTTTCAAACTAGGGTTTTATATTAGGGTTAGGGTTTCAAACTAGGGTTTCAAAATAGGGTTTTACATTAGGGTAAAGGTTTCAAACAAGGGTTTTACATTAGGGTTAGGGATTCAAAACAGGGAATTAAAATTAGGGTTAGGGTTTCAAACTCGGGTTTTAAATTAGGGTTTTGGTTTCAAACTAGGGTTTTACATTACGGTTAGGGTTTCAAACTAGGGTTTCAAATTAGGCTTAGGGTTTCAAACTAGGGTTTTACATTAGGTTTAGTGTTTCAAACAAGGGTTTTACATTAGGTTTAGTGTTTCAAAATGGGTTTAAAATTAGGGTTAGGGTTTCAAACTAGGGTTTTACATTAAGGTTAGGGTTTCAAACTAGGGTTTTACATTAGGGTTAGGGTTAGAAATTAGGATTTTACATTAAGGTTAGGGTATCAAACTAGGGTTTTACATTAGGGTTAGGGTTTCAAATTAGGTTTTCAATTTAGGTTTAGAGGTTCAAACTAGGGTCTCTCATTAGGGTTAGGGTTTCAAACTAGGGTTTTACATTAGGGTTAGGGTTTCAAACTACGTTTTCAATTTAGGGTTAGGGTTTCAAAATAGGGTTTATCATTAGGGTTAGGGTTTCAAACTAGGGTTTTTTCTTTAGGGTTAGGGTTTCAAACTAGGGTTTAACATTATGGTTAGGGTTTCAAACTAGGGTTTTACATTAGGGTTACGCTTTCAAACTAGGGTTTTACATTAGGGTTAGGGTTTCAAACTAGGGTTTCAAATTAGGGTTAGAGTTTCAAACTCAGGGGTTTTACATTAGGGTTAGGGTTTCAAACTAGGGTTTAACATTAGGGTTAGGGTTCCAAACTAGGGTTTTACATTAGGGTTAGGGTTTCAAACAAGGGTTTTACATTAGGGTTAGGGTTTCAAACTAGGGTTTCAAATTAGGGTTAGGGTTTCAAACTAGGGTTTCAAATTAGGGTTAGGGTTTCAAACTAGGGTTTATCATTAGTGTTAGGGTTTCAAACTAGGGTTTTACATTAAGGTTAGAGTTTCAAACTAGGGTTTTACATTAGGGTTATTACTTTAAACTAAGGTTTTACATAAGGGTTAGGGTTTCAAACTAGGGTTTTACATTAGGGTTAGGGTTACAAATTAGGGTTTTACATTAGGGTTACAGTTTCAAACTAGTGATTTACATTAGGGTTAGGGTTTCAAACTAGGTTTTCAATTTAGGGTTAGGGTTTCAAACTAGGGTTTATCATTAGGGTTAGGGTTTCAAACTAGGGTTCTAATTTAGGGTTAGGGTTTCAAACTAGGTTTTAACGTTAGGGTTAGGGTTTCAAACTAGGGTTTTACATTAGGGTTAATGCTTCAAACTAGGGTTTTACATTAGGGTTACGCTTTCAAACTAGGATTTTACATTAGGGTTAGGGTTTCAAACTAGGGTTTCAAATTAGGGTTAGGGTTTCAAACTAGGGTTTTATATTATGGTTAAGGTTTCAAAGTAGGGTTTCAAATTAGGGTTAGGGTTTCAAACTAGGGTTTTACATTAGGGTTAGGGTTTCAAATTCGGGTTTCAAATTAGGGTTAGGGTTTAAACTAGGATTTACATTAGGGTTAGTGCTTCAAACTAAGGTTTTACATAAGGGTTAGGATTTCAAACTAGGGTTTTACATTAAGGTTAGGGTTTCAAACTAGGGTTTTACATTAGGGTTAGGGTTACAAATTAGGGTTTTACATTAGGGTTAGGGTTTCAAACTAGGGTTTTACATTAGGGTTAGGGTTTCAAACTAGGGTTTCAATTTAGGGTTAGGGTTTCAAACTAGGGTTTATCATTAGGGTTAGGGTTTCAAAGTAGGGTTTTACATTAGGGTTAGGGTTTCAAAGTAGGGTTTTACATTAGGGTTAGGCTTTCAAACTAGGGTTTTATATTAGCGTTCGGGTTATAAACTAGGGTTTTATATTATGGTTAGGGTTACAAACTAGGGTTTTACATTAGGGTTAGGGTTTCAAAACAGGGGTTTAAAATTAGGGTTAGGGTTTCAAAACAGGGGTTTAAAATTAGGGTTAGGGTTTCACACTAGGGTTTTACATTAGGGTTAGGGTTTCAAACTAGGGTTTTACATTAGGGTTAGTGCTTCAAACTAAGGTTTTACATTAGGGTTAGGGTTTCAAACTAGGGTTTTACATTAAGGTTAGGGTTTCAAACTAGGGTTTTACATTAGGGTTAGGGTTACAAATTAGGGTTTTACATTAGGGTTACAGTTTCAAACTAGGGATTTACATTAGGGTTAGGGTTTCAAACTAGGTTTTCAATTTAGGGTTAGGGTTACAAATTAGGGTTTTACATTAGGGTTACAGTTTCAAACTAGGGATTTACATTAGGGTTAGGGTTTCAAACTAGGGTTTTACATTAGGGTTAGTGCTTCAAACTAAGGTTTTACATTAGGGTTAGGGTTTCAAACTAGGGTTTATCATTAGGGTTAGGGTTTCAAACTAGGGTTCTAAATTAGGGTTAGGGTTTCAAACTAGGGTTTAACGTTAGGGTTAGGGTTTCAAACTAGGGTTTTACATTAGGGTTAATGCTTCAAACTAGGGTTTTACATTAGGGTTACGCTTTCAAACTAGGATTTTACATTAGGGTTAGGGTTTCAAACTAGGGTTTCAAATTAGGGTTAGTGTTTCAAACTAGGGTTTTATATTAGGGTTAAGGTTTCAAACGAGGGTTTCAAATTAGGGTTAGGGTTTCAAACTAGGGTTTTACATTAAGGTTAGAGTTTCAAACTAGGGTTTTACATTAGGGTTAGGGTTTCAAACAAGGGTTTTACATTAGGGTTAGTGCTTCAAACTAAGTTTTTACATTTAGGGTTAGGGTTTCAAACTAGGGTTTATCATTAGGGTTAGGGTTTAAAAACAGGGTTTTACATTAGGGTTAGGGTTTCAAACTAGGTTTTCAATTTAGGGTTAGGTTTTCAATTTAGGGTTTATAATTAGGGTTAGGGTTTCAAACTAGGGTTTTACATTAGGGTTAATGCTTCAAACTAGGGTTTTACATTAGGGTTACGCTTTCAAACTAGGGTTTTACATTAGGGTTAGGGTTTCAAACTAGGGTTTTAAAATTAGGGTTTCTAATTAGGGTTTCAAATTAGGGTTAGAGTTTCAAACTAGGGTTTTACATTAAGGTTACTGCTTCAAACTAGGGTTTTACATTAGGGTTAGGGTTTCAAAACAGGGGTTTAAAATTAGGGTTAGGGTTTCACACTAGGGTTTTACTTTAGGGTTAGGGTTTCAAACTAGGGTTTAACATTAGGGTTAGGGTTCCAAACTAGGGTTTTACATTATGGTTAGGGTTTCAAACTAGGGTTTCAAATTAGGGTTAGGGTTTCAAACTAGGGTTTTATATTAGGGTTAAGGTTTCAAACTAGGGTTTCAAATTAGGGTTAGGGTTTCAAACTAGGGTTTTACATTAGGGTTAGTGTTTCAAACTAGGGTTTCAAATTAGGGTTAGGGTTTCAAACTAGGGTTTTAAATTAGGGTTAGTGCTTCAAACTAAGGTTTTACATTAGGGTTAGGGTTTCAAACTAGGGTTTTACTTTAAGGTTAGGGTTTCAAACTAGGGTTTTACATTAGGGTTAGGGTTACAAATTAGGGTTTTACATTAGGGTTAGGCTTTCAAACTAGGGTTTTACATTAGGGTTAGGGTTTCAAACTAGGGTTTCAATTTAGGGTTAGGGTTTCAAACTAGGGTTTATCATTAGGGTTAGGGTTTCAAAATAGGGTTTTAGATTAGGGTTAGGGTTTCAAACTAGGGTTTAACATTAGGGTTAGGGTTTCAAACTAGGGTTTTACATTAGGGTAAGGGTTTCAAACAAGGGTTTTACATTAGCTATAGGGTTTCAAACAACAGTTTTACATTAAGGTAAGGGTTTCAAACTAGGTTTTCAAATTAGGGTTAGGGTTTCAAACTAGGGTTTTATATTAGGGTTAGGGTTTCAAACTAGGGTTTCAAAATAGGGTTTTACATTAGGGTATAGGTTTCAAACAAGGGTTTTACATTAGGGTTAGGGATTCAAAACAGGGAATTAAAATTAGGGTTAGGGTTTCAAACTCGGGTTTTAAATTAGGGTTTTGGTTTCAAACTAGGGTTTTACATTACGGTTAGGGTTTCAAACTAGGGTTTCAAATTAGGCTTAGGGTTTCAAACTAGGGTTTTACATTAGGTTTAGTGTTTCAAACAAGGGTTTTACATTAGGTTTAGTGTTTCAAAATGGGTTTAAAATTAGGGTTAGGGTTTCAAACTAGGGTTTTACATTAAGGTTAGGGTTTCAAACTAGGGTTTTACATTAGGGTTAGGGTTAGAAATTAGGATTTTACATTAAGGTTAGGGTATCAAACTAGGGTTTTACATTAGGGTTAGGGTTTCAAATTAGGTTTTCAATTTAGGTTTAGAGGTTCAAACTAGGGTCTATCATTAGGGTTAGGGTTTCAAACTAGGGTTTTACATTAGGGTTAGGGTTTCAAACTACGTTTTCAATTTAGGGTTAGGGTTTCAAAATAGGGTTTATCATTAGGGTTAGGGTTTCAAACTAGGGTTTTTTCTTTAGGGTTAGGGTTTCAAACTAGGGTTTAACATTATGGTTAGGGTTTCAAACTAGGGTTTTACATGAGGGTTACGCTTTCAAACTAGGGTTTTACATTAGGGTTAGGGTTTCAAACTAGGGTTTCAAATTAGGGTTAGAGTTTCAAACTCAGGGGTTTTACATTAGGGTTAGGGTTTCAAACTAGGGTTTAACATTAGGGTTAGGGTTCCAAACTAGGGTTTTACATTAGGGTTAGGGTTTCAAACAAGGGTTTTACATTAGGGTTAGGGTTTCAAACTAGGGTTTCAAATTAGGGTTAGGGTTTCAAACTAGGGTTTCAAATTAGGGTTAGGGTTTCAAACTAGGGTTTATCATTAGTGTTAGGGTTTCAAACTAGGGTTTTACATTAGGGTTACGCTTTCAAACTAGGGTTTTACATTAGGGTTTCAAACTAGGGTTTTAAAATTAGGGTTTCAAATTAGGGTTTCAAATTAGGGTTAGAGTTTCAAACTAGGGTTTCAAATTTGGGTTAGAGTTTCAAACTAGGGTTTTACATTAGGGTTAGGGTTTCAAACAAGGGTTTTACATTAGGGTTAGTGCTTCAAACTAAGTTTTTACATTTAGGGTTAGGGTTTCAAACTAGGGTTTATCATTAGGGTTAGGGTTTAAAAATAGGGTTTTACATTAGGGTTAGGATTTCAAACTAGGTTTTCAATTTAGGGTTAGGTTTTCAATTTAGGGTTTATAATTAGGGTTAGGGTTTCAAACTAGGGTTTTACATTAGGGTTAATGCTTCAAACTAGGGTTTTACATTAGGGTTACGCTTTCAAACTAGGGTTTTACATTAGGGTTAGGGTTTCAAACTAGGGTTTTAAAATTAGGGTTTCAAATTAGGGTTTCAAATTAGGGTTAGAGTTTCAAACTAGGGTTTCAAATTTTGGTTAGAGTTTCAAACTAGGGTTTTACATTAGGGTTACTGCTTCAAACTAGGGTTTTACATTAGGGTTAGGGTTTCAAAACAGGGGTTTAAAATTAGGGTTAGGGTTTCACACTAGGGTTTTACTTTAGGGTTAGGGTTTCAAACTAGGGTTTAACATTAGGGTTAGGGTTCCAAACTAGGGTTTTACATTAGGGTTAGGGTTTCAAACAAGGCTTTTACATTAGGGTTAGGGTTTCAAACTAGGGTTTCAAATTAGGGTTAGGGTTTCAAACTAGGGTTTTATATTAGGGTTAAGGTTTCAAACTAGGGTTTCAAATTAGGGTTAGGGTTTCAAACTAGGGTTTTACATTAGGGTTAGTGTTTCAAACTAGGGTTTCAAATTAGGGTTAGGGTTTCAAACTAGGGTTTTAAATTAGGGTTAGTGCTTCAAACTAAGGTTTTACATTAGGGTTAGGGTTTCAAACTAGGGTTTTACTTTAAGGTTAGGGTTTCAAACTAGGGTTTTACATTAGGGTTAGGGTTACAAATTAGGGTTTTACATTAGGGTTAGGCTTTCAAACTAGGGTTTTACATTAAGGTTAGAGTTTCAAACTAGGGTTTTACATTAGGGTTAGGCTTTCAAACAAGGGTTTTACATTAGGGTTAGTGCTTCAAACTAAGGTTTTACATTTAGGGTTAGGGTTTCAAACTAGGGTTTATCATTAGGGTTAGGGTTTAAAAATAGGGTTTTACATTAGGGTTAGGGTTTCAAACTAGGGTTTAACGTTAGGGTTAGGGTTTCAAACTAGGGTTTTACATTAGGGTTAATTCTTCAAACTAGGGTTTTACATTAGGGTTACGCTTTCAAACTAGGGTTTTACATTAGGGTTAGGGTTTCAAACTAGGGTTTTAAAATTAGGGTTTCAAATTAGGGTTAGAGTTTCAAACTAGGGTTTCAAATTTGGGTTAGAGTTTCAAACTAGGGTTTTACATTAGGGTTAGGGTTTCAAAACAGGGGTTTAAAATTAGGGTTAGGGTTTCACACTAGGGTTTTAAATTAGTGTTAGGGTTTCAAACAAGGGTTTTACATTAGGGTTAGGGTTTCAAACAAGGGTTTTACAATAGGGTTAGGGTTTCAAAACAGGGATTTTAAATTAGGGTTAGGGTTTCAAACTAGGGTTTTACATTAGGTTTAGGGTTTCAGACTATGGTTTCAAATTAGGTTTGGGGTTTCAAACTAGGGTTTTACATTAGGGTTAGGGTTTCAAACTATGGTTTTACATTAGGGTTAGGGTTACAAAGTAGGGTTTAACGTTAGGGTTAGGGTTTCAAACTAGGGTTTTACATTAGGGTTAGGGTTACAAAGTAGGGTTTAACTTTAGGGTTAGGGTTTCAAACTATGGTTTCAATTTAGGTTTGGGGTTTCAAACTAGGGTTTTACATTAGGGTTAGGGTTTCAAACTAGGGTTTTACATTAAGGTAAGGGTTTCAAACTATGGTTTTACATTAGGGTTAGGGTTACAAAGTAGGGTTTAACGTTAGGGTTAGGGTTTCAAACTAGGGTTTTACATTAGGGTTAATGCTTCAAACTAGGGTTTTACATTAGGGTTACGCTTTCAAAATAGGGTTATACATTAGGGTTAGGCTTTTAAACTAGGGTTTCAAATTAGGGTTAGAGTTTCAAACTAGGGTTTTACATTAGGGTTACTGCTTCAAACTAGGGTTTTACATTAGGGTTAGGGTTTCAAAACAGGGGTTTAAAATTAGGGTTAGGGTTTCACACTAGGGTTTTACATTAGGGTTAGGGTTTCAAACAAGGGTTTTACATTAGGGTTAGGGTTTCAAACTAGGGTTTCAAATTAGGGTTAGGGTTTCAAACTAGGGTTTTATATTATGGTTAAGGTTTCAAAGTAGGGTTTCAAATTAGGGTTAGGGTTTCAAACTAGGGTTTTACATTAGGGTTAGGGTTTCAAATTCGGGTTTCAAATTAGGGTTAGGGTTTAAACTAGGATTTACATTAGGGTTAGTGCTTCAAACTAAGGTTTTACATAAGGGTTAGGATTTCAAACTAGGGTTTTACATTAAGGTTAGGGTTTCAAACTAGGGTTTTACATTAGGGTTAGGGTTACAAATTAGGGTTTTACATTAGGGTTAGGGTTTCAAACTAGGGTTTTACATTAGGGTTAGGGTTTCAAACTAAGGTTTCAATTTAGGGTTAGGGTTTCAAACTAGGGTTTATCATTAGGGTTAGGGTTTCAAACTAGGGTTTTACATTAGGGTTAGGGTTTCAAAGTAGGGTTTTACATTAGGGTTAGGCTTTCAAACTAGGGTTTTATATTAGCGTTCGGGTTATAAACTAGGGTTTTATATTATGGTTAGGGTTACAAACTAGGGTTTTACATTATGGTTAGGGTTACAAACTAGGGTTTCAAATTAGGGTTAGGGTTTCAAAACAGGGGTTAAAAATTAGGGTTAGGGTTTCAAAACAGGGGTTTAAAATTAGGGTTAGGGTTTCACACTAGGGTTTATCATTAGGGTTAGGGTTTCAAACTAGGGTTCTAAATTAGGGTTAGGGTTTCAAACTAGGGTTTAACGTTAGGGTTAGGGTTTCAAACTAGGGTTTTACTTTAGGGTTAATGCTTCAAACTAGGGTTTTACATTAGGGTTACGCTTTCAAACTAGGATTTTACATTAGGGTTAGGGTTTCAAACTAGGGTTTCAAATTAGGGTTAGTGTTTCAAACTAGGGTTTTATATTAGGGTTAAGGTTTCAAACGAGGGTTTCAAATTAGGGTTAGGGTTTCAAACTAAGGTTTTACATTAATGTTAGGGTTTAAAACTAGGGTTTCAAATTAGGGTTAGGGTTTCAAACTAGGGTTTTACATTAGGATTAGGGTTTCAAACTAGGGTTTAACGTTAGGGTTAGGGTTTCAAACTAGGGTTTTACATTAGGGTTAATGCTTCAAACTAGGGTTTTACATTAGGGTTACGCTTTCAAACTAGGGTTTTACATTAGGGTTTCAAACTAGGGTTTTAAAATTAGGGTTTCAAATTAGGGTTTCAAATTAGGGTTAGAGTTTCAAACTAGGGTTTCAAATTTGGGTTAGAGTTTCAAACTAGGGTTTTACATTAGGGTTAGGGTTTCAAACAAGGGTTTTACATTAGGGTTAGTGCTTCAAACTAAGTTTTTACATTTAGGGTTAGGGTTTCAAACTAGGGTTTATCATTAGGGTTAGGGTTTAAAAATAGGGTTTTACATTAGGGTTAGGGTTTCAAACTAGGTTTTCAATTTAGGGTTAGGTTTTCAATTTAGGGTTTTACATTAGGGTTACTGCTTCAAACTAGGGTTTTACATTAGGGTTAGGTTTTCAAAACAGGGGTTTAAAATTAGGGTTAGGGTTTCACACTAGGGTTTTACTTTAGGGTTAGGGTTTCAAACTAGGGTTTAACATTAGGGTTAGGGTTCCAAACTAGGGTTTTACATTAGGGTTAGGGTTTCAAACAAGGGTTTTACATTAGGGTTAGGGTTTCAAACTAGGGTTTCAAATTAGGGTTAGGGTTTCAAACTAGGGTTTTATATTAGGGTTAAGGTTTCAAACTAGGGTTTCAAATTAGGGTTAGGGTTTCAAACTAGGGTTTTACATTAGGGTTAGTGTTTCAAACTAGGGTTTCAAATTAGGGTTAGGGTTTCAAACTAGGGTTTTAAATTAGGGTTAGTGCTTCAAACTAAGGTTTTACATTAGGGTTAGGGTTTCAAACTAGGGTTTTACTCTAAGGTTAGGGTTTCAAACTAGGGTTTTACATTAGGGTTAGGGTTACAAATTAGGGTTTTACATTAGGGTTAGGCTTTCAAACTAGGGTTTTACATTAGGGTTAGGGTTTCAAACTAGGGTTTCAATTTAGGGTTAGGGTTTCAAACTAGGGTTTATCATTAGGGTTAGGGTTTCAAAATAGGGTTTTAGATTAGGGTTAGGGTTTCAAACTAGGGTTTAACATTAGGGTTAGGGTTTCAAACTAGGGTTTTACATTAGGGTAAGGGTTTCAAACAAGGGTTTTACATTAGCTATAGGGTTTCAAACAAGGGTTTTACATTAAGGTAAGGGTTTCAATTTAGGTTTTCAAATTAGGGTTAGGGTTTCAAACTAGGGTTTTATATTAGGGTTAGGGTTTCAAACTAGGGTTTCAAAATAGGGTTTTACATTAGGGTAAAGGTTTCAAACAAGGGTTTTACATTAGGGTTAGGGATTCAAAACAGGGAATTAAAATTAGGGTTAGGGTTTCAAACTCGGGTTTTAAATTAGGGTTTGGGTTTCAAACTAGGGTTTTACATTACGGTTAGGGTTTCAAACTAGGGTTTCAAATTAGGGTTAGTGTTTCAAACAAGGGTTTTACATTAGGTTTAGTGTTTCAAAATGGGTTTAAAATTAGGGTTAGGGTTTCAAACTAGGGTTTTACATTAAGGTTAGGGTTTCAAACTAGGGTTTTACATTAGGGTTAGGGTTAGAAATGAGGATTTTACATTAAGGTTAGGGTATCAAACTAGGGTTTTACATTAGGGTTAGGGTTTCAAATTAGGTTTTCAATTTAGGTTTAGAGGTTCAAACTAGGGTCTATCATTAGGGTTAGGGTTTCAAACTAGGGTTTTACATTATGGTTAGGGTTTCAAACTACGTTTTCAATTTAGGCTTAGGGTTTCAAAATAGGGTTTATCATTAGGGTTAGGGTTTCAAACTAGGGTTTTTTCTTTAGGGTTAGGGTTTCAAACTAGGGTTTAACATTATGGTTAGGGTTTCAAACTAGGGTTTTACATTAGGGTTACGCTTTCAAACTAGGGTTTTACATTAGGGTTAGGGTTTCAAACTAGGGTTTCAAATTAGGGTTAGAGTTTCAAACTCAGGGGTTTTACATTAGGGTTACTGCTTCAAACTAGGGTTTTACATAAGGGTTAGGGTTTCAAAACAGGGGTTTAAAATTAGGGTTAGGGTTTCACACTAGGGTTTCACAATAGGGTTTTACATTAGGGTTAGGGTTTCAAACAAGGGTTTCAAATTAGGCTTAGGGTTTCAAACTAGGGT
Organism: Vanacampus margaritifer; assembly: GCF_051991255.1. Lineage (NCBI taxonomy): Eukaryota > Metazoa > Chordata > Actinopteri > Syngnathiformes > Syngnathidae > Vanacampus > Vanacampus margaritifer. The sequence continues at coordinate 29,149,495 of NC_135439.1, read as the reverse complement.
TTTACATTAGGGTTAGGGTTTCAAACAAGGGTTTTACATTAGGGTTAGGGTTTCAAAACAGGGGTTTAAAATTAGGGTTAGGGTTTCACAATAGGGTTTTACATTAGGTTTAGGGTTTCAAAATAGGGTTTAACATTAGGGTTAGGGTTTCAAACTAGGGTTTCAAATTAGGGTTAGTGTTTCAAACTAGGGTTTTACATTAGGGTTAGGTTTTCAAATTAGGCTTAGGGTTTCAAACTAGGGTTTTATATTAGGGTTAGGGTTTCAAACAAGGGTTTTACATTAGGGTTAGCGTTTCAAAACAGGGGTTTAAAATTAGGGTTAGGGTTTCACACTAGGGTTTTACATTAGGTTTAGGGTTTCAAAATACGGTTTAACATTAGGGTTAGGGTTTCAAACTAAGGTTTCAAATTAGGGTTAGTGTTTCAAACTAGGGTTTTATATTAGGGTTAAGGTTTCAAACGAGGGTTTCAAATTAGGGTTAGGGTTTCAAACTAAGGTTTTACATTAATGTTAGGGTTTCAAACTAGGGTTTCAAATTAGGGTTAGGGTTTCAAACTAGGGTTTATCATTAGTGTTAGGGTTTCAAACTAGGGTTTTACATTAAGGTTAGAGTTTCAAACTAGGGTTTTACATTAGGTTTGGGTTTCAAACAAGGGTTTTACATTAGGGTTAGTGCTTCAAACTAAGGTTTTACATTTAGGGTTAGGGTTTCAAACTCGGGTTTATCATTAGGGTTAGGGTTTCAAACTAGGGTTTCAAATTAGGGTTAGGGTTTCAAACTAGGGTTTCAAATTAGTGTTAGGGTTTCAAACAAGGGTTTTACATTAGGGTTAGGGTTTCAAACAAGGGTTTTACAATAGGGTTAGGGTTTCAAAACAGGGGTTTTAAATTAGGGTTAGGGTTTCAAACTAGGGTTTTACATTAGGTTTAGGGTTTCAAACTAGGGTTTTAAATTAGGGTTTGGGTTTCAATTTGAGGTTTTACATTAGGATTAGGTTTACAAACTAGGGTTTTACATTAGGGTTAGGGTTTCAAACTAGGGTTTCAAATTAGGGTTTGGGTTTCAATTTGAGGTTTTACATTAGGATTAGGTTTACAAACTAGGGTTTTACATTAGGGTTAGGGTTTCAAACTATGGTTTCAAATTAGGTTTGGGGTTTCAAACTTGGATTTTACATTAGGGTTAGGGTTTCAAACTAGGGTTTGACATTAGGGTTAGTGCTTTAAACTAGGGTTTTACATTAGGGTTAGGGTTTCAAACTAGGGTTTTACATTAGGGTTAGGGTTACAAAAAAGGGTTTAACGTTAGGGTTAGGGTTTCAAACTAGGGTTTTACATTAGGGTTAATGCTTCAAACTAGGGTTTTACATTAGGGTTAGGCTTTTAAACTAGGGTTTCAAATTAGGGTTAGAGTTTCAAACTAGGGTTTTACATTAGGGTTACTGCTTCAAACTAGGGTTTTACATTAGGGTTAGGGTTTCAAAACAGGGGTTTAAAAATAGGGTTAGGGTTTCACACTAGGGTTTTACATTAGGGTTAGGGTTTCAAACTAGGGTTTAACATTAGGGTTAGGGTTCCAAACTAGGGTTTTACATTAGGGTTAGGGTTTCAAACAAGGGTTTTACATTAGGGTTAGGGTTTCAAACTAGGGTTTTATATTAGGGTTAAGGTTTCAAACTAGGGTTTCAAATTAGGGTTAGGTTTTCAAACTAGGGTTTCAAATTAGTGTTAGGGTTTCAAACAAGGGTTTTACATTAGGGTTAGGGTTTCAAACAATGGTTTTACAATAGGGTTAGGGTTTCAAAACAGGGGTTTTAAATTAGGGTTAGGGTTTCAAACTAGGGTTTTACATTAGGTTTAGGGTTTCAAACTAGGGTTTCAAATTAGGGTTTGGGTTTCAATTTGAGGTTTTACATTAGGATTAGGTTTACAAACTAGGGTTTTACATTAGGGTTAGGGTTTCAAACTATGGTTTCAAATTAGGTTTGGGGTTTCAAACTAGGGTTTTACATTAGGGTTAGGGTTTCAAACTAGGGTTTGACATTAGGGTTAGTGCTTCAAACTAGGGTTTTACATTAGGGTTAGGGTTTCAAATTAGGGTTAGAGTTTCAAACTAGGGTTTTACATTATTGTTACTGCTTCAAACTAGGGTTTTACATTAGGTTTAGGGTTTCAAAACAGGGGTTTAAAATTAGGGTTAGGGTTTCAAACTAGGGTTTTACATTAGGGTTAGGGTTTCAAAGTAGGGTTTCAAATTAGGGTTAGGGTTTAAACTAGGATTTACATTAGGGTTAGTGCTTCAAACTAAGGTTTTACATAAGGGTTAGGATTTCAAACTAGGGTTTTACATTAAGGTTAGGGTTTCAAACTAGGGTTTTACATTAGGGTTAGGGTTACAAATTAGGGTATTACATTAGGGTTAGGGTTTCAATCTAGGGTTTTACATTAGGGTTAGGGTTTCAAACTAGGATTTCAATTTAGGGTTAGGGTTTCAAACTAGGGTTTATCATTAGGGTTAGGGTTTCAAACTAGGGTTTTACATTAGGGTTAGGCTTTCAAACTAGGGTTTTACATTAGCGTTCGGGTTATAAACTAGGGTTTTATATTATGGTTAGGGTTACAAACTAGGGTTTTACATTATGGTTAGGGTTACAAACTAGGCTTTCAAATTAGGGTTAGGATTTCAAAACAGGGGTTTAAAATTAGGGTTAGGGTTTCAAAACAGGGGTTTAAAATTAGGGTTAGGGTTTCAAACTAGGGTTTTACATTAGGGTTATTACTTTAAACTAAGGTTTTACATAAGGGTTAGGGTTTCAAACTAGGGTTTTACATTAAGGTTAGGGTTTCAAACTAGGGTTTTACATTAGGGTTAGGGATACAAATTAGGGTTTTACATTAGGGTTAAAGTTCAAAATAGGGATTTACATTAGGGTTAGGGTTTCAAACTAGGTTTTCAATTTAGGGTTAGGGTTTCAAACTAGGGTTTATCATTAGGGTTAGGGTTTCAAACTAGGGTTCTAAATTAGGGTTAGGGTTTCAAACTAGGGTTCTAAATTAGGGTTAGGGTTTCAAACTAGGGTTTTACATTAGGGTTAATGCTTCAAACTAGGGTTTTACATTAGGGTTACGCTTTCAAACTAGGATTTTACATTAGGGTTAGGGTTTCAAACTAGGGTTTCAAAATAGGGTTAGTGTTTCAAAATAGGGTTTTATATTAGGGTTAAGGTTTCAAACGAGGGTTTCAAATTAGGGTTAGGGTTTCAAACTAAGGTTTTACATTAATGATAGGGTTTCAAACTAGGGTTTCAAATTAGGGTTAGGGTTTCAAACTAGGGTTTATCATTAGTGTTAGGGTTTCAAACTAGGGTTTTACATTAAGGTTAGAGTTTCAAACTAGGGTTTTACATTAGGGTTAGGCTTTCAAACAAGGGTTTTACATTAGGGTTAGGGTTTCAAACTAGGGTTTTAAAATTAGGGTTTCAAATTAGGGTTTCAAATTAGGGTTAGATTTTCAAACTAGGGTTTCAAATTTGGGTTAGAGTTTCAAACTAGGGTTTTACATTAGGGTTACTGCTTCAAACTAGGGTTTTACATTAGGGTTAGGGTTTCAAAACAGGGGTTTAAAATTAGGGTTAGGGTTTCACACTAGGGTTTTAAATTTGTGTTAGGGTTTCAAACAAGGGTTTTACATTAGGGTTAGGGTTTCAAACAAGGGTTTTACAATAGGGTTAGGGTTTCAAAACAGGGATTTTTAATTAGGGTTAGGGTTTCAAACTAGGGTTTTACATTAGGTTTAGGGTTTCAGACTAGGGTTTCAAATTAGGGTTTGGGTTTCAATTTGAGGTTTTACATTAGGATTAGGTTTACAAACTAAGGTTTTACATTAGGGTTAGGGTTTCAAACTATGGTTTCAAATTAGGTTTGGGGTTTCAAACTAGGGTTTTACATTAGGGTTAGGGTTTCAAACTATGGTTTTACATTAGGGTTAGGGTTACAAAGTAGGGTTTAACGTTAGGGTTAGGGTTTCAAACTAGGGTTTTACATTAGGGTTAGGGTTACAAAGTAGGGTTTAACGTTAGGGTTAGGGTTTCAAACTATGGTTTCAAATTAGGTTTGGGGTTTCAAACTAGGGTTTTACATTAGGGTTAGGGTTTCAAACTAGGGTTTGACATTAGGGTTAGTGCTTCAAACTAGGGTTTTACATTAGGGTTAGGGTTTCAAACTAGGGTTTTACATTAAGGTAAGGGTTTCAAACTATGGTTTTACATTAGGGTTAGGGTTACAAAGTAGGGTTTAACGTTAGGGTTAGGGTTTAAACTAGGGTTTTACATTAGGGTTAATGCTTCAAACTAGGGTTTTACATTAGGGTTACGCTTTCAAACTAGGGTTTTACATTAGGGTTAGGCTTTTAAACTAGGGTTTCAAATTAGGGTTAGAGTTTCAAACTAGGGTTTTACATTAGGGTTACTGCTTCAAATTAGGGTTTTACATTAGGGTTAGGGTTTCAAAACAGGGGTTTAAAATTAGGGTTAGGGTTTCACACTAGGGTTTTACATTAGGGTTAGGGTTTCAAACAAGGGTTTCAAATTAGGGTTAGGGTTTCAAACTAGGGTTTTATATTATGGTTAAGGTTTCAAAGTAGGGTTTCAAATTAGGGTTAGGGTTTCAAACTAGGGTTTTACATTAGGGTTAGGGTTTCAAATTCGGGTTTCAAATTAGGGTTAGGGTTTAAACTAGGATTTACATTAGGGTTAGTGCTTCAAACTAAGGTTTTACATAAGGGTTAGGATTTCAAACTAGGGTTTTACATTAAGGTTAGGGTTTCAAACTAGGGTTTTACATTAGAGTTAGGGTTACAAATTAGGGTTTTACATTAGGGTTAGGGTTTCAAACTAGGGTTTTACATTAGGGTTAGGGTGTCAAACTAAGGTTTCAATTTAGGGTTAGGGTTTCAAACTAGGGTTTATCATTAGGGTTAGGGTTTCAAACTAGGGTTTTACATTAGGGTTAGGGTTTCAAAGTAGGGTTTTACATTAGGGTTAGGCTTTCAAACTAGGGTTTTATATTAGCGTTCGGGTTATAAACTAGGGTTTTATATTATGGTTAGGGTTACAAACTAGGGTTTTACATTATGGTTAGGGTTACAAACTAGGGTTTCAAATTAGGGTTAGGGTTTCAAAACAGGGGTTTAAAATTAGGGTTAGGGTTTCAAAACAGGGGTTTAAAATTAGGGTTAGGGTTTCACACTAGGGTTTTACATTAGGGTTAGGGTTTCAAACTAGGGTTTTACATTAGGGTTAGTGCTTCAAACTAAGGTTTTACATTAGGGTTAGGGTTTCAAACTAGGGTTTTACATTAAGGTTAGGGTTTCAAACTAGGGTTTTACATTAGGGTTAGGGTTAAAAATTAGGGTTTTACATTAGGGTTACAGTTTCAAACTAGGGATTTACATTAGGGTTAGGGTTTCAAACTAGGTTTTCAATTTAGGGTTAGGATTTCAAACTAGGGTTTATCATTAGGGTTAGGGTTTCAAACTAGGGTTCTAAATTAGGGTTAGGGTTTCAAACTAGGGTTTAACGTTAGGGTTAGGGTTTCAAACTAGGGTTTTACATTAGGGTTAATGCTTCAAACTAGGGTTTTACATTAGGGTTACGCTTTCAAACTAGGATTTTACATTAGGGTTAGGGTTTCAAACTAGGGTTTCAAATTAGGGTTAGTGTTTCAAACTAGGGTTTTATATTAGGGTTAAGGTTTCAAACGAGGGTTTCAAATTAGGGTTAGGGTTTCAAACTAAGGTTTTACATTAATGTTAGGGTTTCAAACTAGGGTTTCAAATTAGGGTTAGGGTTTCAAACTAGGGTTTATCATTAGTGTTAGGGTTTCAAACTAGGGTTTTACATTAAGGTTAGAGTTTCAAACTAGGGTTTTACATTAGGGTTAGGGTTTCAAACAAGGGTTTTACATTAGGGTTAGTGCTTCAAACTAAGGTTTTACATTTAGGGTTAGGGTTTCAAACTAGGGTTTATCATTAGGGTTAGGTTTTAAAAATAGGGTTTTACATTAGGGTTAGGGTTTCAAACTAGGTTTTCAATTTAGGGTTAGGTTTTCAATTTAGGGTTTATAATTAGGGTTAGGGTTTCAAACTAGGGTTTTACATTAGGATTAGGGTTTCAAACTAGGGTTTAACGTTAGGGTTAGGGTTTCAAACTAGGGTTTTACATTAGGGTTAATGCTTCAAACTAGGGTTTTACATTAGGGTTACGCTTTCAAACTAGGGTTTTACATTAGGGTTAGGGTTTCAAACTAGGGTTTTAAAATTAGGGTTTCAAATTAGGGTTTCAAATTAGGGTTAGAGTTTCAAACTAGGGTTTCAAATTTGGGTTAGAGTTTCAAACTAGGGTTTTTACATTAGGGTTACTGCTTCAAACTAGGGTTTTACATTAGGGTTAGGGTTTCAAAACAGGGGTTTAAAATTAGGGTTAGGGTTTCACACTAGGGTTTTACATTAGGGTTAGGGTTTCAAACTAGGGTTTAACATTAGGGTTAGGGTTCCAAACTAGGGTTTTACATTAGGGTTAGGGTTTCAAACAAGGGTTTTACATTAGGGTTAGGGTTTCAAACTAGGGTTTCAAATTAGGGTTAGGGTTTCAAACTAGGGTTTTATATTAGGGTTAAGGTTTCAAACTAGGGTTTCAAATTAGGGTTAGGGTTTCAAACTAGGGTTTTACATTAGGGTTAGTGTTTCAAACTAGGGTTTCAAATTAGGGTTAGGGTTTCACACTAGGGTTTTACATTAGGGTTAGGGTTTCAAACTAGGGTTTAACTTTAGGGTTTGGGTTCCAAACTAGGGTTTTACATTAGGGTTAGGGTTTCAAACAAGGGTTTTACATTAGGGTTAGGGTTAGGGTTTCAAACTAGGGTTTAACTTTAGGGTTAGTGTTTCAAACTATGGTTTCAAATTAGGTTTGGGGTTTCAAACTAAGGTTTTACATTAGGGTTAGGGTTTCAAACTAGGGTTTTACTTTAAGGTTAGGGTTTCAAACTAGGGTTTTACATTAGGGTTAGGGTTACAAATTAGGGTTTTACATTAGGGTTAGGCTTTCAAACTAGGGTTTTACATTAGGGTTAGGGTTTCAAACTAGGGTTTCAATTTAGGGTTAGGGTTTCAAACTAGGGTTTATCATTAGGGTTAGGGTTTCAAAATAGGGTTTTAGATTAGGGTTAGGGTTTCAAACTAGGGTTTAACATTAGGGTTAGGGTTTCAAACTAGGGTTTTACATTAGGGTAAGGGTTTCAAACAAGGGTTTTACATTAGCTATAGGGTTTCAAACAAGGGTTTTACATTAAGGTAAGGGTTTCAAACTAGTTTTTCAAATTAGGGTTAGGGTTTCAAACTAGGGTTTTATATTAGGGTTAGGGTTTCAAACTAGGGTTTCAAAATAGGGTTTTACATTGGGGTAAAGGTTTCAAACAAGGGTTTTACATTTGGGTTAGGGATTCAAAACAGGGAATTAAAATTAGGGTTAGGGTTTCAAACTCGGGTTTTAAATTAGGGTTTTGGTTTCAAACTAGGGTTTTACATTAGCGTTAGGGTTTCAAACTAGGGTTTCAAATTAGGCTTAGGGTTTCAAACTAGGGTTTTACATTAGGGTTAGTGTTTCAAACAAGGGTTTTACATTAGGTTTAGTGTTTCAAAATGGGTTTAAAATTAGGGTTAGGGTTTCACACTAGGGTTTTACATTAAGGTTAGGGTTTCAAACTAGGGTTTAACATTAGGGTTAGTGTTTCAAACAAGGGTTTTACATTAGGGTTAGGGTTTCAAACTAGGGTTTCAAATTAGGGTTAGGGTTTCAAAATAGGGTTTTACATTAGAGTTAGGCTTTCAAAACTAGGGTTTTATATTAGCGTTCGGGTTATAAACTAGGGTTTTATATTATGGTTAGGGTTACAAACTAGGGTTTTACATTATGGTTAGGGTTACAAACTAGGGTTTTACATTAGGGTTAGTGCTTCAAACTAAGGTTTTACATAAGGGTTAGGATTTCAAACTAGGGTTTTACATTAAGGTTAGGGTTTCAAACTAGGGTTTTACATTAGGGTTAGGGTTACAAATTAGGGTTTTACATTCGGGTTAGGGTTTCAAACTAGGGTTTTACATTAGGGTTAGGGTTTCAAACTAGGGTTTCAATTTAGGGTTAGGGTTTCAAACTAGGGTTTATCATTAGGGTTAGGGTTTCAAACTAGGGTTTTACATTAGGGTTAGGGTTTCAAAGTAGGGTTTTACATTAGGGTTAGGCTTTCAAACTAGGGTTTTACATTAGCGTTCGGGTTATAAACTAGGGTTTTATATTATGGTTAGGGTTACAAACTAGGGTTTTACATTATGGTTAGGGTTACAAACTAGGGTTTCAAATTAGGGTTAGGATTTCAAAACAGGGGTTTAAAATTAGGGTTAGGGTTTCAAAACAGGGGTTTCAAATTAGGGTTAGGGTTTCAAACTAGGGTTTTACATTAGGGTTATTACTTTAAACTAAGGTTTTACATAAGGGTTAGGGTTTCAAACTAGGGTTTTACATTAAGGTTAGGGTTTCAAACTAGGGTTTTACATTAGGGTTAGGGTTACAAATTAGGGTTTTACATTAGGGTTAAAGTTCAAAATAGGGATTTACATTAGGGTTAGGGTTTCAAACTAGGTTTTCAATTTAGGGTTAGGGTTTCAAACTAGGGTTTATCATTAGGGTTAGGGTTTCAAACTAGGGTTCTAAATTAGGGTTAGGGTTTCAAACTAGGGTTTAACGTTAGGGTTAGGGTTTCAAACTAGGGTTTTACATTAGGGTTAATGCTTCAAACTAGGGTTTTACATTAGGGTTACGCTTTCAAACTAGGATTTTACATTAGGGTTAGGGTTTCAAACTAGGGTTTCAAAATAGGGTTAGTGTTTCAAACTAGGGTTTTATATTAGGGTTAAGGTTTCAAACGAGGGTTTCAAATTAGGGTTAGGGTTTCAAACTAAGGTTTTACATTAATGATAGGGTTTCAAACTAGGGTTTCAAATTAGGGTTAGGGTTTCAAACTAGGGTTTATCATTAGTGTTAGGGTTTCAAACTAGGGTTTTACATTAAGGTTAGAGTTTCAAACTAGGGTTTTACATTAGGGTTAGGCTTTCAAACAAGGGTTTTACATTAGGGTTAGTGCTTCAAACTAAGGTTTTACATTTAGGGTTAGGGTTTCAAACTAGGGTTTTACATTAGGGTTAGGGTTTCAAACTAGGGTTTGACATTACGGTTAGTGCTTCAAACTAGGGTTTTACATTAGGGTTAGGGTTTCAAACTAGGGTTTTACATTAAGGTAAGGGTTTAAAACTATGGTTTTACATTAGGGTTAGGGTTACAAAGTAGGGTTTAACGTTAGGGTTAGGGTTTCAAACTAGGGTTTTACATTAGGGTTACTGCTTCAAACTAGGGTTTTACATTAGGGTTAGGGTTTCAAAACAGGGGTTTAAAATTAGGGTTAGGGTTTCACACTAGGGTTTTACATTAGGGTTAGGGTTTCAAACAAGGGTTTTACATTAGGGTTAGGGTTTCAAACTAGGGTTTCAAATTAGGGTTAGGGTTTCAAACTAGGGTTTTATATTATGGTTAAGGTTTCAAAGTAGGGTTTCAAATTATGGTTAGGGTTTCAAACTAGGGTTTTACATTAGGGTTAGGGTTTCAAATTCGGGTTTCAAATTAGGGTTAGGGTTTAAACTAGGATTTACATTAGGGTTAGTGCTTCAAACTAAGGTTTTACATAAGGGTTAGGATTTCAAACTAGGGTTTTACATTAAGGTTAGGGTTTCAAACTAGGGTTTTACATTAGGGTTAGGGTTACAAATTAGGGTTTTACATTAGGGTTAGGGTTTCAAACTAGGGTTTTACATTAGGGTTAGGGTGTCAAACTAAGGTTTCAATTTAGGGTTAGGGTTTCAAACTAGGGTTTATCATTAGGGTTAGGGTTTCAAACTAGGGTTTTACATTAGGGTTAGGGTTTCAAAGTAGGGTTTTACATTAGGGTTAGGCTTTCAAACTAGGGTTTTATATTAGCGTTCGGGTTATAAACTAGGGTTTTATATTATGGTTAGGGTTACAAACTAGGGTTTTACATTATGGTTAGGGTTACAAACTAGGGTTTCAAATTAGGGTTAGGGTTTCAAAACAGGGGTTTAAAATTAGGGTTAGGGTTTCAAAACAGGGGTTTAAAATTAGGGTTAGGGTTTCACACTAGGGTTTTCCATTAGGGTTAGGGTTTCAAACTAGGGTTTTACATTAGGGTTAGTGCTTCAAACTAAGGTTTTACATTAGGGTTAGGGTTTCAAACTAGGGTTTTACATTAAGGTTAGGGTTTCAAACTAGGGTTTTACATTAGGGTTAGGGTTACAAATTAGGGTTTTACATTAGGGTTACAGTTTCAAACTAGGGATTTACATTAGGGTTTGGGTTTCAAACTAGGTTTTCAATTTAGGGTTAGGATTTCAAACTAGGGTTTATCATTAGGGTTAGGGTTTCAAACTAGGGTTCTAAATTAGGGTTAGGGTTTCAAACTAGGGTTTAACGTTAGGGTTAGGGTTTCAAACTAGGGTTTTACATTAGGGTTAATGCTTCAAACTAGGGTTTTACATTAGGGTTACGCTTTCAAACTAGGATTTTACATTAGGGTTAGGGTTTCAAACTAGGGTTTCAAATTAGGGTTAGTGTTTCAAACTAGGGTTTTATATTAGGGTTAAGGTTTCAAACGAGGGTTTCAAATTAGGGTTAGGGTTTCAAACTAAGGTTTTACATTAATGTTAGGGTTTCAAACTAGGGTTTCAAATTAGGGTTAGGGTTTCAAACTAGGGTTTATCATTAGTGTTAGGGTTTCAAACTAGGGTTTTACATTAAGGTTAGAGTTTCAAACTAGGGTTTTACATTAGGGTTAGGGTTTCAAACAAGGGTTTTACATTAGGGTTAGTGCTTCAAACTAAGGTTTTACATTTAGGGTTAGGGTTTCAAACTAGGGTTTATCATTAGGGTTAGGGTTTAAAAATAGGGTTTTACATTAGGGTTAGGGTTTCAAACTAGGTTTTCAATTTAGGGTTAGGTTTTCAATTTAGGGTTTATAATTAGGGTTAGGGTTTCAAACTAGGTTTTTACATTAGGATTAGGGTTTCAAACTAGGGTTTAACGTTAGGGTTAGGGTTTCAAACTAGGGTTTTACATTAGGGTTAATGCTTCAAACTAGGGTTTTACATTAGGGTTACGCTTTCAAACTAGGGTTTTACATTAGGGTTAGGGTTTCAAAATAGGGTTTTAAAATTAGGGTTTCAAATTAGGGTTTCAAATTAGGGTTAGAGTTTCAAACTAGGGTTTCAAATTTGGGTTAGAGTTTCAAACTAGGGTTTTTACATTAGGGTTACTGCTTCAAACTAGGGTTTTACATTAGGGTTAGGGTTTCAAAACAGGGGTTTAAAATTAGGGTTAGGGTTTCACACTAGGGTTTTACATTAGGGTTAGGGTTTCAAACTAGGGTTTAACATTAGGGTTAGGGTTCCAAACTAGGGTTTTACATTAGGGTTAGGGTTTCAAACAAGGGTTTTACATTAGGGTTAGGGTTTCAAACTAGGGTTTCAAATTAGGGTTAGTGTTTCAAACTAGGGTTTTATATTAGGGTTAATGCTTCAAACTAGGGTTTTACATTAGGGTTACGCTTTCAAACTAGGATTTTACATTAGGGTTAGGGTTTCAAACTAGGGTTTCAAATTAGGGTTAGTGTTTCAAACTAGGGTTTTATATTAGGGTTAAGGTTTCAAACTAGGGTTTCAAATTAGGGTTAGGGTTTCACACTAGGGTTTTACATTAGGGTTAGGGTTTCAAACTAGGGTTTAATTTTAGTGTTTGGGTTCCAAACTAGGGTTTTACATTAGGGTTAGGGTTTCAAACAAGGGTTTTACATTAGGGTTAGGGTTAGGGTTTCAAACTAGGGTTTAACTTTAGGGTTAGTGTTTCAAACTATGGTTTCAAATTAGGTTTGGGGTTTCAAACTAAGGTTTTACATTAGGGTTAGGGTTTCAAACTAGGGTTTTACTTTAAGGTTAGGGTTTCAAACTAGGGTTTTACATTAGGGTTAGGGTTACAAATTAGGGTTTTACATTAGGGTTAGGCTTTCAAACTAGTGTTTTACATTAGGGTCAGGGTTTCAAACTAGGGTTTCAATTTAGGGTTAGGGTTTCAAACTAGGGTTTATCATTAGGGTTAGGGTTTCAAAATAGGGTTTTAGATTAGGGTTAGGGTTTCAAACTAGGGTTTAACATTAGGGTTAGGGTTTCAAACTAGGGTTTTACATTAGGGTAAGGGTTTCAAACAAGGGTTTTACATTAGCTATAGGGTTTCAAACAAGGGTTTTACATTAAGGTAAGGGTTTCAAACTATTTTTTCAAATTAGGGTTAGGGTTTCAAACTAGGGTTTTATATTAGGGTTAGGGTTTCAAACTAGGGTTTCAAAATAGGGTTTTACATTAGGGTAAAGGTTTCAAACAAGGGTTTTACATTAGGGTTAGGGATTCAAAACAGGGAATTAAAATTAGGGTTAGGGTTTCAAACTCGGGTTTTAAATTAGGGTTTTGGTTTCAAACTAGGGTTTTACATTAGCGTTAGGGTTTCAAACTAGGGTTTCAAATTAGGCTTAGGGTTTCAAACTAGGGTTTTACATTAGGGTTAGTGTTTCAAACAAGGGTTTTACATTAGGTTTAGTGTTTCAAACTAGGGTTTCAAATTAGGGTTAGGGTTTCAAAATAGGGTTTTAAATTAGAGTTAGGCTTTCAAACTAGGGTTTTATATTAGCGTTCGGGTTATAAACTAGGGTTTTATATTATGGTTAGGGTTACAAACTAGGGTTTTACATTATGGTTAGGGTTACAAACTAGGGTTTCAAATTAGGGTTAGGGTTTCAAAACAGGGGTTTAAAATTAGGGTTAGGGTTTCAAAACAGAGGTTTAAAATTAGGGTTAGGGTTTCAAAATAGGGTTTTATATTAGGGTTAGGGTTTCAAACTAGGGTTTCAAATTAGTGTTAGGGTTTCAAACAAGGGTTTTACATTAAGGTTAGGGTTTCAAACAAGGGTTTTACAATAGGGTTAGGGTTTCAAAACAGGGGTTTTAAATTAGGGTTAGGGTTTAAAACTAAGGTTTTACATTAGGTTTAGGGTTTCAAACTAGGGTTTCAAATTAGGGTTTGGGTTTCAATTTGAGGTTTTACATTAGGATTAGGTTTACAAACTAGGGTTTTACATTAGGGTTAGGGTTTCAAACTATGGTTTCAAATTAGGTTTGGGGTTTCAAAGTAGGGTTTCAAATTAGGGTTAGGGTTTAAACTAGGATTTACATTAGGGTTAGTGCTTCAAACTAAGGTTTTACATAAGGGTTAGGATTTCAAACTAGGGTTTTACATTAAGGTTAGGGTTTCAAACTAGGGTTTTACATTAGGGTTAGGGTTACAAATTAGGGTTTTACATTAGGGTTAGGGTTTCAAACTAGGGTTTTACATTAGGGTTAGGGTTTCAAACTAGGGTTTCAATTTAGGGTTAGGGTTTCAAACTAGGGTTTATCATTAGGGTTAGGGTTTCAAACTAGGGTTTTACATTAGGGTTAGGGTTTCAAAGTAGGGTTTTACATTAGGGTTAGGCTTTCAAACTAGGGTTTTACATTAGCGTTCGGGTTATAAACTAGGGTTTTATATTATGGTTAGGGTTACAAACTAGGGTTTTACATTATGGTTAGGGTTACAAACTAGGGTTTCAAATTAGGGTTAGGATTTCAAAACAGGGGTTTAAAATTAGGGTAGGGTTTCAAAACAGGGGTTTCAAATTAGGGTTAGGGTTTCAAACTAGGGTTTTACATTAGGGTTATTACTTTAAACTAAGGTTTTACATAAGGGTTAGGGTTTCAAACTAGGGTTTTACATTAAGGTTAGGGTTTCAAACTAGGGTTTTACATTAGGGTTAGGGTTACAAATTAGGGTTTTACATTAGGGTTAAAGTTCAAAATAGGGATTTACATTAGGGTTAGGGTTTCAAACTAGGTTTTCAATTTAGGGTTAGGGTTTCAAACTAGGGTTTATCATTAGGGTTAGGGTTTCAAACTAGGGTTTATCATTAGGGTTAGGGTTTCAAACTAGGGTTCTAAATTAGGGTTAGGGTTTCAAACTAGGGTTTAACGTTAGGGTTAGGGTTTCAAACTAGGGTTTTACATTAGGGTTAATGCTTCAAACTAGGGTTTTACATTAGGGTTACGCTTTCAAACTAGGGTTTTACATTAGGGTTAGGGTTTCAAACTAGGGTTTTAAAATTAGGTTTTCAAATTAGGGTTTCAAATTAGGGTTAGATTTTCAAACTAGGGTTTCAAATTTGGGTTAGAGTTTCAAACTAGGGTTTTACATTAGGGTTACTGCTTCAAACTAGGGTTTTACATTAGGGTTAGGGTTTCAAAACAGGGGTTTAAAATTAGGGTTAGGGTTTCACACTAGGGTTTTAAATTAGTGTTAGGGTTTCAAACAAGGGTTTTACATTAGGGTTAGGGTTTCAAACAAGGGTTTTACAATAGGGTTAGGGTTTCAAAACAGGGATTTTAAATTAGGGTTAGGGTTTCAAACTAGGGTTTTACATTAGGTTTAGGGTTTCAGACAAGGGTTTCAAATTAGGGTTTGGGTTTCAATTTGAGGTTTTACATTAGGATTAGGTTTACAAACTAGGGTTTTACATTAGGGTTAGGGTTTCAAACTATGGTTTTACATTAGGGGTAGGGTTACAAAGTAGGGTTTAACGTTAGGGTTAGGGTTTCAAACTAGGGTTTTACATTAGGGTTAGGGTTACAAAGTAGGGTTTAACGTTAGGGTTAGGGTTTCAAACTATGGTTTCAAATTAGGTTTGGGGTTTCAAACTAGGGTTTTACATTAGGGTTAGGGTTTCAAACTAGGGTTTGACATTAGGGTTAGTGCTTCAAACTAGGGTTTTACATTAGGGTTAGGGTTTCAAACTAGGGTTTTACATTAAGGTAAGGGTTTCAAACTATGGTTTTACATTAGGGTTAGGGTTACAAAGTAGGGTTTAACGTTAGGGTTAGGGTTTCAAACTAGGGTTTTACATTAGGGTTAATGCTTCAAACTAGGGTTTTACATTAGGGTTACGCTTTCAAACTAGGGTTTTACATTAGGGTTAGGCTTTTAAACTAGGATTTCAAATTAGGGTTAGAGTTTCAAACTAGGGTTTTACATTAGGGTTACTGCTTCAAACTAGGGTTTTACATTAGGGTTAGGGTTTCAAAACAGGGGTTTAAAATTAAGGTTAGGGTTTCACACTAGGGTTTAACATTAGGGTTAGGGTTTCAAACAAGGGTTTTACATTAGGGTTAGGGTTTCAAACTAGGGTTTCAAATTAGGGTTAGGGTTTCAAACTAGGGTTTCAATTTAGGGTTAGGGTTTCAAACTAGGGTTTATCATTAGGGTTAGGGTTTCAAAATAGGGTTTTAGATTAGGGTTAGGGTTTCAAACTAGGGTTTAACATTAGGGTTAGGGTTTCAAACTAGGGTTTTACATTAGGGTAAGGGTTTCAATCAAGGGTTTTACATTAGCTATAGGGTTTCAAACAAGGGTTTTACATTAAGGTAAGGGTTTCAAACTAGTTTTTCAAATTAGGGTTAGGGTTTCAAACTAGGGTTTTATATTAGGGTTAGGGTTTCAAACTAGGGTTTCACAATAGGGTTTTACATTAGGCTAAAGGTTTCAAACAAGGGTTTTACATTAGGGTTAGGGATTCAAAACAGGGAATTAAAATTAGGGTTAGGGTTTCAAACTCGGGTTTTAAATTAGGGTTTGGGTTTCAAACTAGGGTTTTACATTAGCGTTAGGGTTTCAAACTAGGGTTTCAAATTAGGCTTAGGGTTTCAAACTAGGGTTTTACATTAGGGTTAGTGTTTCAAACAAGGGTTTTACATTAGGTTTAGTGTTTCAAAATGGGTTTAAAATTAGGGTTAGGGTTTCACACTAGGGTTTTACATTAAGGTTAGGGTTTCAAACTAGGGTTTAACATTAGGGTTAGTGTTTCAAACAAGGGTTTTACATTAGGGTTAGGGTTTCAAACTAGGGTTTCAAATTAGGGTTAGGGTTTCAAAATAGGGTTTTACATTAGAGTTAGGCTTTCAAACTAGGGTTTTATATTAGCGTTCGGGTTATAAACTAGGGTTTTATATTATGGTTAGGGTTACAAACTAGGGTTTTACATTATGGTTAGGGTTACAAACTAGGGTTTCAAATTAGGGTTAGGGTTTCAAAATAGGGTTTTATATTAGGGTTAGGGTTTCAAACTAGGGTTTCAAATTAGTGTTAGGGTTTCAAACAAGGGTTTTACATTAAGGTTAGGGTTTCAAACAATGGTTTTACTATAGGGTTAGGGTTTCAAAACGGGGGTTTTAAATTAGGGTTAGGGTTTAAAACTAAGGTTTTACATTAGGTTTAGGGTTTCAAACTAGGGTTTCAAATTAGGGTTTGGGTTTCAATTTGAGGTTTTACATTAGGATTAGGGTTTCAAACAAGGGTTTTACAATAGGGTTAGGGTTTCAAAACGGGGGTTTTAAATTAGGGTTAGGGTTTAAAACTAAGGTTTTACATTAGGTTTAGGGTTTCAAACTAGGGTTTCAAATTAGGGTTTGGGTTTCAATTTGAGGTTTTACATTAGGATTAGGTTTACAAACTAGGGTTTTACATTAGGGTTAGGGTTTCAAACTATGGTTTCAAATTAGGTTTGGGGTTTCAAAGTAGGGTTTCAAATTAGGGTTAGGGTTTAAACTAGGATTTACATTAGGGTTAGTGCTTCAAACTAAGGTTTTACATAAGGGTTAGGATTTCAAACTAGGGTTTTACATTAAGGTTAGGGTTTCAAACTAGGGTTTTACATTAGGGTTAGGGTTACAAATTAGGGTTTTACATTAGGGTTAGGGTTTCAAACTAGGGTTTTACATTAGGGTTAGGGTTTCAAACTAGGGTTTCAATTTAGGGTTAGGGTTTCAAACTAGGGTTTATCATTAGGGTTAGGGTTTCAAACTAGGGTTTTACATTAGGGTTAGTGTTTCAAAGTAGGGTTTTACATTAGGGTTAGGCTTTCAAACTAGGGTTTTACATTAGCGTTCGGGTTATAAACTAGGGTTTTATATTATGGTTAGGGTTACAAACTAGGGTTTTACATTATGGTTAGGGTTACAAACTAGGGTTTCAAATTAGGGTTAGGATTTCAAAACAGGGGTTTAAAATTAGGGTTAGGGTTTCAAAACAGGGGTTTAAAATTAGGGTTAGGGTTTCAAACTAGGGTTTTACATTAGGGTTATTACTTTAAACTAAGGTTTTACATAAGGGTTAGGGTTTCAAACTAGGGTTTTACATTAAGGTTAGGGTTTCAAACTAGGGTTTTACATTAGGGTTAGGGTTACAAATTAGGGTTTTACATTAGGGTTAAAGTTCAAAATAGGGATTTACATTAGGGTTAGGGTTACAAATTAGGGTTTTACATTAGGGTTAAAGTTCAAAATAGGGATTTACATTAGGGTTAGGGTTTCAAACTAGGTTTTCAATTTAGGGTTAGGGTTTCAAACTAGGGTTTATCATTAGGTTTAGGGTTTCAAACTAGGGTTCTAAATTAGGGTTAGGGTTTCAAACTAGGGTTTAACATTAGGGTTAGGGTTTCAAACTAGGGTTTTACATTAGGGTTAATGCTTCAAACTAGGGTTTTACATTAGGGTTACGCTTTCAAACTAGGATTTTACATTAGGGTTAGGGTTTCAAACTAGGGTTTCAAAATAGGGTTAGTGTTTCAAACTAGGGTTTTATATTAGGGTTAAGGTTTCAAACTAGGGTTTCAAATTAGGGTTAGGGTTTCAAACTAGGGTTTATCATTAGTGTTAGGGTTTCAAACTAGGGTTTTACATTAAGGTTAGAGTTTCAAACTAGGGTTTTACATTAGGGTTAGGCTTTCAAAGAAGGGTTTTACATTAGGGTTAGTGCTTCAAACTAAGGTTTTACATTTAGGGTTAGGGTTTCAAACTAGGGTTTATCATTAGGGTTAGGGTTTAAAAATAGGGTTTTACATTAGGGTTAGGGTTTCAAACTAGGGTTTAACGTTAGGGTTAGGGTTTCAAACTAGGGTTTTAAAATTAGGGTTTCAAATTAGGGTTTCAAATTAGGGTTAGATTTTCAAACTAGGGTTTCAAATTTGGGTTAGAGTTTCAAACTAGGGTTTTACATTAGGGTTACTGCTTCAAACTAGGGTTTTACATTAGGGTTAGGGTTTCAAAACAGGGGTTTAAAATTAGGGTTAGGGTTTCACACTAGGGTTTTAAATTAGTGTTAGGGTTTCAAACAAGGGTTTTACATTAGGGTTAGGGTTTCAAACAAGGGTTTTACAATAGGGTTAGGGTTTCAAAACAGGGATTTTAAATTAGGGTTAGGGTTTCAAACTAGGGTTTTACATTAGGTTTAGGGTTTCAGACTAGGGTTTCAAATTAGGGTTTGGGTTTCAATTTGAGGTTTTACATTAGGATTAGGTTTACAAACTAGGGTTTTACATTAGGGTTAGGGTTTCAAACTATGGTTTCAAATTAGGTTTGGGGTTTCAAACTAGGGTTTTACATTAGGGTTAGGGTTTCAAACTATGGTTTTACATTAGGGTTAGGGTTACAAAGTAGGGTTTAACGTTAGGGTTAGGGTTTCAAACTAGGGTTTTACATTAGGGTTAGGGTTACAAAGTAGGGTTTAACGTTAGGGTTAGGGTTTCAAACTATGGTTTCAAATTAGGTTTGGGGTTTCAAACTAGGGTTTTACATTAGGTTTAGGGTTTCAAACTAGGGTTTGACATTAGGGTTAGTGCTTCAAACTAGGGTTTTACATTAGGGTTAGGGTTTCAAACTAGGGTTTTACATTAAGGTATGGGTTTCAAACTATGGTTTTACATTAGGGTTAGGGTTACAAAGTAGGGTTTAACGTTAGGGTTAGGGTTTCAAACTAGGGTTTTACATTAGGGTTAATGCTTCAAACTAGGGTTTTACATTAGGGTTACGCTTTCAAACTAGGGTTTTACATTAGGGTTAGGCTTTTAAACTAGGGTTTCAAATTAGGGTTAGAGTTTCAAACTAGAGTTTTACATTAGGGTTACTGCTTCAAACTAGGGTTTTACATTAGGGTTAGGGTTTCAAAACAGGGGTTTAAAATTAGGGTTAGGGTTTCACACTAGGGTTTTACATTAGGGTTAGGGTTTCAAACAAGGGTTTCAAATTAGGGTTAGGGTTTCAAAACAGGGGTTTAAAATTAGGGTTAGGGTTTCAAAACAGAGGTTTAAAATTAGGGTTAGGGTTTCAAAATAGGGTTTTATATTAGGGTTAGGGTTTCAAACTAGGGTTTCAAATTAGTGTTAGGGTTTCAAACAAGGGTTTTACATTAAGGTTAGGGTTTCAAACTAGGGTTTGACATTAGGGTTAGTGCTTCAAACTAGGGTTTTACATTAGGGTTAGGGTTTCAAACTAGGGTTTTACATTAAGGTAAGGGTTTCAAACTATGGTTTTACATTAGGGTTAGGGTTACAAAGTAGGGTTTAACGTTAGGGTTAGGGTTTCAAACTAGGGTTTTACATTAGGGTTAATGCTTCAAACTAGGGTTTTACATTAGGGTTACGCTTTCAAACTAGGGTTTTACATTAGGGTTAGGCTTTTAAACTAGGGTTTCAAATTAGGGTTAGAGTTTCAAACTAGGGTTTTACATTAGGGTTACTGCTTCAAACTAGGGTTTTACATTAGGGTTAGGGTTTCAAAACAGGGGTTTAAAATTAAGGTTAGGGTTTCACACTAGGGTTTTACACTAGGGTTAGGGTTTCAAACAAGGGTTTTACATTAGGGTTAGGGTTTCAAACTAGGGTTTCAAATTAGGGTTAGGGTTTCAAACTAGGGTTTCAATTTAGGGTTAGGGTTTCAAACTAGGGTTTATCATTAGGGTTAGGGTTTCAAAATAGGGTTTTAGATTAGGGTTAGGGTTTCAAACTAGGGTTTAACATTAGGGTTAGGGTTTCAAACTAGGGTTTTACATTAGGGTAAGGGTTTCAAACAAGGGTTTTACATTAGCTATAGGGTTTCAAACAAGGGTTTTACATTAAGGTAAGGGTTTCAAACTAGTTTTTCAAATTAGGGTTAGGGTTTCAAACTAGGGTTTTATATTAGGGTTAGGGTTTCAAACTAGGGTTTCAAAATAGGGTTTTACTTTAGGCTAAAGGTTTCAAACAAGGGTTTTACATTAGGGTTAGGGATTCAAAACAGGGAATTAAAATTAGGGTTAGGGTTTCAAACTCGGGTTTTAAATTAGGGTTTGGGTTTCAAACTAGGGTTTTACATTAGCGTTAGGGTTTCAAACTAGGGTTTCAAATTAGGCTTAGGGTTTCAAACTAGGGTTTTACATTAGGGTTAGTGTTTCAAACAAGGGTTTTACATTAGGTTTAGTGTTTCAAAATGGGTTTAAAATTAGGGTTAGGGTTTCACACTAGGGTTTTACATTAAGGTTAGGGTTTCAAACTAGGGTTTAACATTAGGGTTAGTGTTTCAAACAAGGGTTTTACATTAGGGTTAGGGTTTCAAACTAGGGTTTCAAATTAGGGTTAGGGTTTCAAAATAGGGTTTTACATTAGAGTTAGGCTTTCAAACTAGGGTTTTATATTAGCGTTCGGGTTATAAACTAGGGTTTTATATTATGGTTAGGGTTACAAACTAGGGTTTTACATTATGGTTAGGGTTACAAACTAGGGTTTCAAATTAGGGTTAGGGTTTCAAAACAGGGGTTTAAAATTAGGGTTAGGGTTTCAAAACAGAGGTTTAAAATTAGGGTTAGGGTTTCAAAATAGGGTTTTATATTAAGGTTAGGGTTTCAAACTAGGGTTTCAAATTAGTGTTAGGGTTTCAAACAAGGGTTTTACATTAAGGTTAGGGTTTCAAACAAGGGTTTTACAATAGGGTTAGGGTTTCAAAACAGGGGTTTTAAATTAGGGTTAGGGTTTAAAACTAAGGTTTTACATTAGGTTTAGGGTTTCAAACTAGGGTTTCAAATTAGGGTTTGGGTTTCAATTTGAGGTTTTACATTAGGATTAGGTTTACAAACTAGGGTTTTACATTAGGGTTAGGGTTTCAAACTATGGTTTCAAATTAGGTTTGGGGTTTCAAAGTAGGGTTTCAAATTAGGGTTAGGGTTTAAACTAGGATTTACATTAGGGTTAGTGCTTCAAACTAAGGTTTTACATAAGGGTTAGGATTTCAAACTAGGGTTTTACATTAAGGTTAGGGTTTCAAACTAGGGTTTTACATTAGGGTTAGGGTTACAAATTAGGGTTTTACATTAGGGTTAGGGTTTCAAACTAGGGTTTTACATTAGGGTTAGGGTTTCAAACTAGGGTTTCAATTTAGGGTTAGGGTTTCAAACTAGGGTTTATCATTAGGGTTAGGGTTTCAAACTAGGGTTTTACATTAGGGTTAGGGTTTCAAAGTAGGGTTTTACATTAGGGTTAGGCTTTCAAACTAGGGTTTTACATTAGCGTTCGGGTTATAAACTAGGGTTTTATATTATGGTTAGGGTTACAAACTAGGGTTTTACATTATGGTTAGGGTTACAAACTAGGGTTTCAAATTAGGGTTAGGATTTCAAAACAGGGGTTTAAAATTAGGGTTAGGGTTTCAAAACAGGGGTTTAAAATTAGGGTTAGGGTTTCAAACTAGGGTTTTACATTAGGGTTATTACTTTAAACTAAGGTTTTACATAAGGGTTAGGGTTTCAAACTAGGGTTTTACATTAAGGTTAGGGTTACAAATTAGGGTTTTACATTAGGGTTAAAGTTCAAAATAGGGATTTACATTAGGGTTAGGGTTACAAATTAGGGTTTTACATTAGGGTTAAAGTTCAAAATAGGGATTTACATTAGGGTTAGGGTTTCAAACTAGGTTTTCAATTTAGGGTTAGGGTTTCAAACTAGGGTTTATCATTAGGGTTAGGGTTTCAAACTAGGGTTCTAAATTAGGGTTAGGGTTTCAAACTAGGGTTTAACATTAGGGTTAGGGTTTCAAACTAGGGTTTTACATTAGGGTTAATGCTTCAAACTAGGGTTTTACATTAGGGTTACGCTTTCAAACTAGGATTTTACATTAGGGTTAGGGTTTCAAACTAGGGTTTCAAAATAGGGTTAGTGTTTCAAACTAGGGTTTTATATTAGGGTTAAGGTTTCAAACTAGGGTTTTACATTAGGGTTAGGCTTTTAAACTAGGGTTTCAAATTAGGGTTAGAGTTTCAAACTAGGGTTTTACATTAGGGTTACTGCTTCAAACTAGGGTTTTACATTAGGGTTAGGGTTTCAAAACAGGGGTTTAAAATTAGGGTTAGGGTTTCACACTAGGGTTTTACATTAGGGTTAGGGTTTCAAACAAGGGTTTTACATTAGGGTTAGGGTTTCAAACTAGGGTTTCAAATTAGGGTTAGGGTTTCAAACTAGGGTTTTATATTATGGTTAAGGTTTCAAAGTAGGGTTTCAAATTAGGGTTAGGGTTTCAAACTAGGGTTTTACATTAGGGTTAGGGTTTCAAATTCGGGTTTCAAATTAGGGTTAGGGTTTAAACTAGGATTTACATTAGGGTTAGTGCTTCAAACTAAGGTTTTACATAAGGGTTAGGATTTCAAACTAGGGTTTTACATTAAGGTTAGGGTTTCAAACTAGGGTTTTACATTAGGGTTAGGGTTACAAATTAGGGTTTTACATTAGGGTTAGGGTTTCAAACTAGGGTTTTATATTAGCGTTCGGGTTATAAACTAGGGTTTTATATTATGGTTAGGGTTACAAACTAGGGTTTTACATTATGGTTAGGGTTACAAACTAGGGTTTCAATTTAGGGTTAGGGTTTCAAACTAGGGTTTATCATTAGGGTTAGGGTTTCAAACTAGGGTTTTACATTAGGGTTAGGGTTTCAAAGTAGGGTTTTACATTAGGGTTAGGCTTTCAAACTAGGGTTTTATATTAGTGTTCGGGTTATAAACTAGGGTTTTATATTATGGTTAGGGTTACAAACTAGGGTTTTACATTATGGTTAGGGTTACAAACTAGGGTTTCAAATTAGGGTTAGGGTTTCAAAACAGGGGTTTAAAATTAGGGTTAGGGTTTCAAAACAGGGGTTTAAAATTAGGGTTAGGGTTTCACACTAGGGTTTTACATTAGGGTTAGGGTTTCAAACTAGGGTTTTACATTAGGGTTAGTGCTTCAAACTAAGGTTTTACATTAGGGTTAGGGTTTCAAACTAGGGTTTTACATTAAGGTTAGGGTTTCAAACTAGGGTTTTACATTAGGGTTAGGGTTACAAATTAGGGTTTTACATTAGGGTTACAGTTTCAAACTAGGGATTTACATTAGGGTTAGGGTTTCAAACTAGGTTTTCAATTTAGGGTTAGGATTTCAAACTAGGGTTTATCATTAGGGTTAGGGTTTCAAACTAGGGTTCTAAATTAGTGTTAGGGTTTCAAACTAGGGTTTAACGTTAGGGTTAGGGTTTCAAACTAGGGTTTTACATTAGGGTTAATGCTTCAAACTAGGGTTTTACATTAGGGTTACGCTTTCAAACTAGGATTTTACATTAGGGTTAGGGTTTCAAACTAGGGTTTCAAATTAGGGTTAGTGTTTCAAACTAGGGTTTTATATTAGGGTTACGGTTTCAAACGAGGGTTTCAAATTAGGGTTAGGGTTTCAAACTAAGGTTTTACATTAATGTTAGGGTTTCAAACTAGGGTTTCAAATTAGGGTTAGGGTTTCAAACTAGGGTTTATCATTAGTGTTAGGGTTTCAAACTAGGGTTTTACATTAAGGTTAGAGTTTCAAACTAGGGTTTTACATTAGGGTTAGGGTTTCAAACAAGGGTTTTACATTAGGGTTAGTGCTTCAAACTAAGGTTTTACATTTAGGGTTAGGGTTTCAAACTAGGGTTTATCATTAGGGTTAGGGTTTAAAAATAGGGTTTTACATTAGGGTTAGGGTTTCAAACTAGGTTTTCAATTTAGGGTTAGGTTTTCAATTTAGGGTTTATAATTAGGGTTAGGGTTTCAAACTAGGGTTTTACATTAGGATTAGGGTTTCAAACTAGGGTTTAACGTTAGGGTTAGGGTTTCAAACTAGGGTTTTACATTAGGGTTAATGCTTCAAACTAGGGTTTTACATTAGGGTTACGCTTTCAAACTAGGGTTTTACATTAGGGTTAGGGTTTCAAACTAGGGTTTTAAAATTAGGGTTTCAAATTAGGGTTTCAAATTAGGGTTAGAGTTTCAAACTAGGGTTTCAAATTTGGGTTAGAGTTTCAAACTAGGGTTTTTACATTAGGGTTACTGCTTCAAACTAGGGTTTTACATTAGGGTTAGGGTTTCAAAACAGGGGTTTAAAATTAGGGTTAGGGTTTCACACTAGGGTTTTACATTAGGGTTAGGGTTTCAAACTAGGGTTTAACATTAGGGTTAGGGTTCCAAACTAGGGTTTTACATTAGGGTTAGGGTTTCAAACAAGGGTTTTACATTAGGGTTAGGGTTTCAAACTAGGGTTTCAAATTAGGGTTAGGGTTTCAAACTAGGGTTTTATATTAGGGTTAGTGTTTCAAACTAGGGTTTCAAATTAGGGTTAGGGTTTCACACTAGGGTTTTACATTAGGGTTAGGGTTTCAAACTAGGGTTTAACTTTAGGGTTTGGGTTCCAAACTAGGGTTTTACATTAGGGTTAGGGTTTCAAACAAGGGTTTTCCATTAGGGTTAGGGTTAGGGTTTCAAACTAGGGTTTAACTTTAGGGTTAGTGTTTCAAACTATGGTTTCAAATTAGGTTTGGGGTTTCAAACTAAGGTTTTACATTAGGGTTAGGGTTTCAAACTAGGGTTTTACTTTAAGGTTAGGGTTTCAAACTAGGGTTTTACATTAGGGTTAGGGTTACAAATTAGGGTTTTACATTAGGGTTAGACTTTCAAACTAGGGTTTTACATTAGGGTTAGGGTTTCAAACTAGGGTTTCAATTTAGGGTTAGGGTTTCAAACTAGGGTTTATCATTAGGGTAAGGGTTTCAAAATAGGGTTTTAGATTAGGGTTAGGGTTTCAAACTAGGGTTTAACATTAGGGTTAGGGTTTCAAACTAGGGTTTTACATTAGGGTAAGGGTTTCAAACAAGGGTTTTACATTAGCTATAGGGTTTCTAACAAGGGTTTTACATTAAGGTAAGGGTTTCAAACTAGTTTTTCAAATTAGGGTTAGGGTTTCAAACTAGGGTTTTATATTAGGGTTAGGGTTTCAAACTAGGGTTTCAAAATAGGGTTTTACATTAGGGTAAAGGTTTCAAACAAGGGTTTTACATTAGGGTTAGGGATTCAAAACAGGGAATTAAAATTAGGGTTAGGGTTTCAAACTCGGGTTTTAAATTAGGGTTTGGGTTTCAAACTAGGGTTTTACATTAGCGTTAGGGTTTCAAACTAGGGTTTCAAATTAGGCTTAGGGTTTCAAACTAGGGTTTTACATTAGGGTTAGTGTTTCAAACAAGGGTTTTACATTAGGTTTAGTGTTTCAAAATGGGTTTAAAATTAGGGTTAGGGTTTCACACTAGGGTTTTACATTAAGGTTAGGGTTTCAAACTAGGGTTTAACATTAGGGTTAGTGTTTCAAACAAGGGTTTTACATTAGGGTTAGGGTTTCAAACTAGGGTTTCAAATTAGGGTTAGGGTTTCAAAATAGGGTTTTACATTAGAGTTAGGCTTTCAAACTAGGGTTTTATATTAGCGTTCGGGTTATAAACTAGGGTTTTATATTATGGTTAGGGTTACAAACTAGGGTTTTACATTATGGTTAGGGTTACAAACTAGGGTTTCAAATTAGGGTTAGGGTTTCAAAACAGGGGTTTGAAATTAGGGTTAGGGTTTCAAAATAGGGTTTTATATTAGGGTTAGGGTTTCAAACTAGGGTTTCAAATTAGTGTTAGGGTTTCAAACAAGGGTTTTACATTAAGGTTAGGGTTTCAAACAAGGGTTTTACAATAGGGTTAGGGTTTCAAAACAGGGGTTTTTTAATTAGGGTTAGGGTTTAAAACTAAGGTTTTACATTAGGTTTAGGGTTTCAAACTAGGGTTTCAAATTAGGGTTTGGGTTTCAATTTGAGGTTTTACATTAGGATTAGGTTTACAAACTAGGGTTTTACATTAGGGTTAGGGTTTCAAACTATGGTTTCAAATTAGGTTTGGGGTTTCAAAGTAGGGTTTCAAATTAGGGTTAGGGTTTAAACTAGGATTTACATTAGGGTTAGTGCTTCAAACTAAGGTTTTACATAAGGGTTAGGATTTCAAACTAGGGTTTTACATTAAGGTTAGGGTTTCAAACTAGGGTTTTACATTAGGGTTAGGGTTACAAATTAGGGTTTTACATTAGGGTTAGGGTTTCAAACTAGGGTTTTACATTAGGGTTAGGGTTTCAAACTAGGGTTTCAATTTAGGGTTAGGGTTTCAAACTAGGGTTTATCATTAGGGTTAGGGTTTCAAACTAGGGTTTTACATTAGGGTTAGGGTTTCAAAGTAGGGTTTTACATTAGGGTTAGGCTTTCAAACTAGGGTTTTATATTAGCGTTCGGGTTATAAACTAGGGTTTTATATTATGGTTAGGGTTACAAACTAGGGTTTTACATTATGGTTAGGGTTACAAACTAGGGTTTCAAATTAGGGTTAGGGTTTCAAAACAGGGGTTTAAAATTAGGGTTAGGGTTTCAAAACAGGGGTTTAAAATTAGGGTTAGGGTTTCACACTAGGGTTTTACATTAGGGTTAGGGTTTCAAACTAGGGTTTTACATTAGGGTTAGTGCTTCAAACTAAGGTTTTACATTAGGGTTAGGGTTTCAAACTAGGGTTTTACATTAAGGTTAGGGTTTCAAACTAGGGTTTTACATTAGGGTTAGGGTTACAAATTAGGGTTTTACATTAGGGTTACAGTTTCAAACTAGGGATTTACATTAGGGTTAGGGTTTCAAACTAGGTTTTCAATTTAGGGTTAGGATTTCAAACTAGGGTTTATCATTAGGGTTAGGGTTTCAAACTAAGGTTCTAAATTAGGGTTAGGGTTTCAAACTAGGGTTTAACGTTAGGGTTAGGGTTTCAAACTAGGGTTTTACATTAGGGTTAATGCTTCAAACTAGGGTTTTACATTAGGGTTACGCTTTCAAACTAGGGTTTTACATTAGGGTTAGGGTTTCAAACTAGGGTTTTAAAATTAGGGTTTCAAATTAGGGTTTCAAATTAGGGTTAGAGTTTGAAACTAGGGTTTCAAATTTGGGTTAGAGTTTCAAACTAGGGTTTTTACATTAGGGTTACTGCTTCAAACTAGGGTTTTACATTAGGGTTAGGGTTTCAAAACAGGGGTTTAAAATTAGGGTTACTGCTTCAAACTAGGGTTTTACATTAGGGTTAGGGTTTCAAACTAGGGTTTAACATTAGGGTTAGGGTTCCAAACTAGGGTTTTACATTAGGGTTAGGGTTTCAAACAAGGGTTTTACATTAGGGTTAGGTTTTCAAACTAGGGTTTCAAATTAGGGTTAGGGTTTCAAACTAGGGTTTTATATTAGGGTTAGTGTTTCAAACTAGGGTTTCAAATTAGGGTTAGGGTTTCACACTAGGGTTTTACATTAGGGTTAGGGTTTCAAACTAGGGTTTAACTTTAGGGTTTGGGTTCCAAACTAGGGTTTTACATTAGGGTTAGGGTTTCAAACAAGGGTTTTCCATTAGGGTTAGGGTTAGGGTTTCAAACTAGGGTTTAACTTTAGGGTTAGTGTTTCAAACTATGGTTTCAAATTAGGTTTGGGGTTTCAAACTAAGGTTTTACATTAGGGTTAGGGTTTCAAACTAGGGTTTTACTTTAAGGTTAGGGTTTCAAACTAGGGTTTTACATTAGGGTTAGGGTTACAAATTAGGGTTTTACATTAGGGTTAGGCTTTCAAATTAGGGTTTTACATTAGGGTTAGGGTTTCAAACTAGGGTTTCAATTTAGGGTTAGGGTTTCAAACTAGAGTTTATCATTAGGGTTAGGGTTTCAAAATAGGGTTTTAGATTAGGGTTAGGGTTTCAAACTAGGGTTTAACATTAGGGTTAGGGTTTCAAACTAGGGTTTTACATTAGGGTAAGGGTTTCAAACAAGGGTTTTACATTAGCTATAGGGTTTCTAACAAGGGTTTTACATTAAGGTAAGGGTTTCAAACTAGTTTTTCAAATTAGGGTTAGGGTTTCAAACTAGGGTTTTATATTAGGGTTAGGGTTTCAAACTAGGGTTTCAAAATAGGGTTTTACATTAGGGTAAAGGTTTCAAACAAGGGTTTTACATTAGGGTTAGGGATTCAAAACAGGGAATTAAAATTAGGGTTAGGGTTTCAAACTCGGGTTTTAAATTAGGGTTTGGGTTTCAAACTAGGGTTTTACATTAGCGTTAGGGTTTCAAACTAGGGTTTCAAATTAGGCTTAGGGTTTCAAACTAGGGTTTTACATTAGGGTTAGTGTTTCAAACAAGGGTTTTACATTAGTTTTAGTGTTTCAAAATGGGTTTAAAATTAGGGTTAGGGTTTCACACTAGGGTTTTACATTAAGGTTAGGGTTTCAAACTAGGGTTTAACATTAGGGTTAGTGTTTCAAACAAGGGTTTTACATTAGGGTTAGGGTTTCAAACTAGGGTTTCAAATTAGGGTTAGGGTTTCAAAATAGGGTTTTACATTAGAGTTAGGCTTTCAAACTAGGGTTTTATATTAGCGTTCGGGTTATAAACTAGGGTTTTATATTATGGTTAGGGTTACAAACTAGGGTTTTACATTATGGTTAGGGTTACAAACTAGGGTTTCAAATTAGGGTTAGGGTTTCAAAACAGGGGTTTAAAATTAGGGTTAGGGTTTCAAAATAGGGTTTTATATTAGGGTTAGGGTTTCAAACTAGGGTTTCAAATTAGTGTTAGGGTTTCAAACAAGGGTTTTACATTAAGGTTAGGGTTTCAAACAAGGGTTTTACAATAGGGTTAGGGTTTCAAAACAGGGGTTTTTTAATTAGGGTTAGGGTTTAAAACTAAGGTTTTACATTAGGTTTAGGGTTTCAAACTAGGGTTTCAAATTAGGGTTTGGGTTTCAATTTGAGGTTTTACATTAGGATTAGGTTTACAAACTAGGGTTTTACATTAGGGTTAGGGTTTCAAACTATGGTTTCAAATTAGGTTTGGGGTTTCAAAGTAGGGTTTCAAATTAGGGTTAGGGTTTAAACTAGGATTTACATTAGGGTTAGTGCTTCAAACTAAGGTTTTACATAAGGGTTAGGATTTCAAACTAGGGTTTTACATTAAGGTTAGGGTTTCAAACTAGGGTTTTACATTAGGGTTAGGGTTACAAATTAGGGTTTTACATTAGGGTTAGGGTTTCAAACTAGGGTTTTACATTAGGGTTAGGGTTTCAAACTAGGGTTTCAATTTAGGGTTAGGGTTTCAAACTAGGGTTTATCATTAGGGTTAGGGTTTCAAACTAGGGTTTTACATTAGGGTTAGGGTTTCAAAGTAGGGTTTTACATTAGGGTTAGGCTTTCAAACTAGGGTTTTATATTAGCGTTCGGGTTATAAACTAGGGTTTTATATTATGGTTAGGGTTACAAACTAGGGTTTTACATTATGGTTAGGGTTACAAACTAGGGTTTCAAATTAGGGTTAGGGTTTCAAAACAGGGGTTTAAAATTAGGGTTAGGGTTTCAAAACAGGGGTTTAAAATTAGGGTTAGGGTTTCACACTAGGGTTTTACATTAGGGTTAGGGTTTCAAACTAGGGTTTTACATTAGGGTTAGTGCTTCAAACTAAGGTTTTACATTAGGGTTAGGGTTTCAAACTAGGGTTTTACATTAAGGTTAGGGTTTCAAACTAGGGTTTTACATTAGGGTTAGGGTTACAAATTAGGGTTTTACATTAGGGTTACAGTTTCAAACTAGGGATTTACATTAGGGTTAGGGTTTCAAACTAGGTTTTCAATTTAGGGTTAGGATTTCAAACTAGGGTTTATCATTAGGGTAAGGGTTTCAAACTAGGGTTCTAAATTAGGGTTAGGGTTTCAAACTAGGGTTTAACGTTAGGGTTAGGGTTTCAAACTAGGGTTTTACATTAGGGTTAATGCTTCAAACTAGGGTTTTACATTAGGGTTACGCTTTCAAACTAGGGTTTTACATTAGGGTTAGGGTTTCAAACTAGGGTTTTAAAATTAGGGTTTCAAATTAGGGTTTCAAATTAGGGTTAGAGTTTCAAACTAGGGTTTCAAATTTGGGTTAGAGTTTCAAACTAGGGTTTTTACATTAGGGTTACTGCTTCAAACTAGGGTTTTACATTAGGGTTAGGGTTTCAAAACAGGGGTTTAAAATTAGGGTTAGGGTTTCACACTAGGGTTTTACATTAGGGTTAGGGTTTCAAACTAGGGTTTAACATTAGGGTTAGGGTTCCAAACTAGGGTTTTACATTAGGGTTAGGGTTTCAAACAAGGGTTTTACATTAGGGTTAGGGTTTCAAACTAGGGTTTCAAATTAGGGTTAGGGTTTCAAACTAGGGTTTTATATTAGGGTTAGTGTTTCAAACTAGGGTTTCAAATTAGGGTTAGGGTTTCACACTAGGGTTTTACATTAGGGTTAGGGTTTCAAACTAGGGTTTAACTTTAGGGTTTGGGTTCCAAACTAGGGTTTTACATTAGGGTTAGGGTTTCAAACAAGGGTTTTACATTAGGGTTAGGGTTAGGGTTTCAAACTAGGGTTTAACTTTAGGGTTAGTGTTTCAAACTATGGTTTCAAATTAGGTTTGGGGTTTCAAACTAAGGTTTTACATTAGGGTTAGGGTTTCAAACTAGGGTTTTACTTTAAGGTTAGGGTTTCAAACTAGGGTTTTACATTAGGGTTAGGGTTACAAATTAGGGTTTTACATTAGGGTTAGGCTTTCAAACTAGGGTTTTACATTAGGGTTAGGGTTTCAAACTAGGGTTTCAATTTAGGGTTAGGGTTTCAAACTAGGGTTTATCATTAGGGTTAGGGTTTCAAAATAGGGTTTTAAATTAGGGTAAGGGTTTCAAACAAGGGTTTTACATTAGCTATAGGGTTTCAAACAAGGGTTTTACATTAAGGTAAGGGTTTCAAACTAGTTTTTCAAATTAGGGTTAGGGTTTCAAACTAGGGTTTTATATTAGGGTTAGGGTTTCAAACTAGGGTTTCAAAATAGGGTTTTACATTAGGGTAAAGGTTTCAAACAAGGGTTTTACATTAGGGTTAGGGATTCAAAACAGGGAATTAAAATTAGGGTTAGGGTTTCAAACTCGGGTTTTAAATTAGGGTTTGGGTTTCAAACTAGGGTTTTACATTAGCGTTAGGGTTTCAAACTAGGGTTTCAAATTAGGCTTAGGGTTTCAAACTAGGGTTTTACATTAGGGTTAGTGTTTCAAACAAGGGTTTTACATTAGGTTTAGTGTTTCAAAATGGGTTTAAAATTAGGGTTAGGGTTTCACACTAGGGTTTTACATTAAGGTTAGGGTTTCAAACTAGGGTTTAACATTAGGGTTAGTGTTTCAAACAAGGGTTTTACATTAGGGTTAGGGTTTCAAACTAGGGTTTCAAATTAGGGTTAGGGTTTCAAAATAGGGTTTTACATTAGAGTTAGGCTTTCAAACTAGGGTTTTATATTAGCGTTCGGGTTATAAACTAGGGTTTTATATTATGGTTAGGGTTACAAACTAGGGTTTTACATTATGGTTAGGGTTACAAACTAGGGTTTCAAATTAGGGTTAGGGTTTCAAAACAGGGGTTTAAAATTAGGGTTAGGGTTTCAAAACAGAGGTTTAAAATTAGGGTTAGGGTTTCAAAATAGGGTTTTATATTAGGGTTAGGGTTTCAAACTAGGGTTTCAAATTAGTGTTAGGGTTTCAAACAAGGGTTTTACATTAAGGTTAGGGTTTCAAACAAGGGTTTTACAATAGGGTTAGGGTTTCAAAACAGGGGTTTTAAATTAGGGTTAGGGTTTAAAACTAAGGTTTTACATTAGGTTTAGGGTTTCAAACTAGGGTTTCAAATTAGGGTTTGGGTTTCAATTTGAGGTTTTACATTAGGATTAGGTTTACAAACTAGGGTTTTACATTAGGGTTAGGGTTTCAAACGATGGTTTCAAATTAGGTTTGGGGTTTCAAAGTAGGGTTTCATATTAGGGTTAGGGTTTAAACTAGGATTTACATTAGGGTTAGTGCTTCAAACTAAGGTTTTACATAAGGGTTAGGATTTCAAACTAGGGTTTTACATTAAGGTTAGAGTTTCAAACTAGGGTTTTACATTAGGGTTAGGGTTACAAATTAGGGTTTTACATTAGGGTTAGGGTTTCAAACTAGGGTTTTACATTAGGGTTAGGGTTTCAAACTAGGGTTTCAATTTAGGGTTAGGGTTTCAAACTAGGGTTTATCATTAGGGTTAGGGTTTCAAACTAGGGTTTTACATTAGGGTTAGGGTTTCAAAGTAGGGTTTTACATTAGGGTTAGGCTTTCAAACTAGGGTTTTACATTAGCGTTCGGGTTATAAACTAGGGTTTTATATTATGGTTAGGGTTACAAACTAGGGTTTTACATTATGGTTAGGGTTACAAACTAGGGTTTCAAATTAGGGTTAGGATTTCAAAACAGGGGTTTAAAATT
This sequence comes from Vanacampus margaritifer, assembly GCF_051991255.1. NCBI lineage: Eukaryota > Metazoa > Chordata > Actinopteri > Syngnathiformes > Syngnathidae > Vanacampus > Vanacampus margaritifer. The sequence goes on along the minus strand of NC_135439.1, from coordinate 29,116,714 downwards.
AGGGTTAGGGTTTCAAAACAGGGGTTTCAAATTAGGGTTAGGGTTTCAAACTAGGGTTTTACATTAGGGTTATTACTTTAAACTAAGGTTTTACATAAGGGTTAGGGTTTCAAACTAGGGTTTTACATTAAGGTTAGGGTTTCAAACTAGGGTTTTACATTAGGGTTAGGGTTACAAATTAGGGTTTTACATTAGGGTTAAAGTTCAAAATAGGGATTTACATTAGGGTTAGGGTTTCAAACTAGGTTTTCAATTTAGGGTTAGGGTTTCAAACTAGGGTTTATCATTAGGGTTAGGGTTTCAAACTAGGGTTCTAAATTAGGGTTAGGGTTTCAAACTAGGGTTTAACGTTAGGGTTAGGGTTTCAAACTAGTGTTTTACATTAGGGTTAATGCTTCAAACTAGGGTTTTACATTAGGGTTACGCTTTCAAACTAGGATTTTACATTAGGGTTAGGGTTTCAAACTAGGGTTTTACATTAGGGTTAATGCTTCAAAGTAGGGTTTCAAATTAGGGTTAGGGTTTAAACTAGGATTTACATTAGGGTTAGTGCTTCAAACTAAGGTTTTTACATAAGGGTTAGGATTTCAAACTAGGGTTTTACATTAAGGTTAGGGTTTCAAACTAGGGTTTTACATTAGGGTTAGGGTTACAAATTAGGGTTTTACATTAGGGTTAGGGTTTCAAACTAGGGTTTTACATTAGGGTTAGGGTTTCAAACTAGGGTTTCAATTTAGGGTTAGGGTTTCAAACTAGGGTTTATCATTAGGGTTAGGGTTTCAAACTAGGGTTTTACATTAGGGTTAGGGTTTCAAAGTAGGGTTTTACATTAGGGTTAGGCTTTCAAACTAGGGTTTTACATTAGCGTTCGGGTTATAAACTAGGGTTTTATATTATGGTTAGGGTTACAAACTAGGGTTTTACATTATGGTTAGGGTTACAAACTAGGGTTTCAAATTAGGGTTAGGATTTCAAAACAGGGGTTTAAAATTAGGGTTAGGGTTTCAAAACAGGGGTTTCAAATTAGGGTTAGGGTTTCAAACTAGGGTTTTACATTAGGGTTATTACTTTAAACTAAGGTTTTACATAAGGGTTAGGGTTTCAAACTAGGGTTTTACATTAAGGTTAGGGTTTCAAACTAGGGTTTTACATTAGGGTTAGGGTTACAAATTAGGGTTTTACATTAGGGTTAAAGTTAAAAATAGGGATTTACATTAGGGTTAGGGTTTCAAACTAGGTTTTCAATTTAGGGTTAGGGTTTCAAACTAGGGTTTATCGTTAGGGTTAGGGTTTCAAACTAGGGTTCTAAATTAGGGTTAGGGTTTCAAACTAGGGTTTAACGTTAGGGTTAGGGTTTCAAACTAGGGTTTTACATTAGGGTTAATGCTTCAAACTAGGGTTTTACATTAGGGTTACGCTTTCAAACTAGGATTTTACATTAGGGTTAGGGTTTCAAACTAGGGTTTCAAAATAGGGTTAGTGTTTCAAACTAGGGTTTTATATTAGGGTTAAGGTTTCAAACGAGGGTTTCAAATTAGGGTTAGGGTTTCAAACTAAGGTTTTACATTAATGATAGTGTTTCAAACTAGGGTTTCAAATTAGGGTTAGGGTTTCAAACTAGGGTTTATCATTAGTGTTAGGGTTTCAAACTAGGGTTTTACATTAAGGTTAGAGTTTCAAACTAGGGTTTTACATTAGGGTTAGGCTTTCAAACAAGGGTTTTACATTAGGGTTAGTGCTTCAAACTAAGGTTTTACATTTAGGGTTAGGGTTTCAAACTAGGGTTTATCATTAGGGTTAGGTTTTAAAAATAGGGTTTTACATTAGGGTTAGGGTTTCAAACTAGGGTTTAACGTTAGGGTTAGGGTTTCAAACTAGGGTTTTACATTAGGGTTAATGCTTCAAACTAGGGTTTTACATTAGGGTTACGCTTTCAAATTAGGGTTTTACATTAGGGTTAGGGTTTCAAACTAGGGTTTTAAAATTAGGGTTTCAAATTAGGGTTAGATTTTCAAACTAGGGTTTCAAATTTGGGTTAGAGTTTCAAACTAGGGTTTTACATTAGGGTTACTGCTTCAAACTAGGGTTTTACATTAGGGTTAGGGTTTCAAAACAGGGGTTTAAAATTAGGGTTAGGGTTTCACACTAGGGTTTTAAATTAGTGTTAGGGTTTCAAACAAGGGTTTTACATTAGGGTTAGGGTTTCAAACAAGGGTTTTACAATAGGGTTAGGGTTTCAAAACAGGGATTTTAAATTAGGGTTAGGGTTTCAAACTAGGGTTTTACATTAGGTTTAGGGTTTAAGACTAGGGTTTCAAATTAGGGTTTGGGTTTCAATTTGAGGTTTTACATTAGGATTAGGTTTACAAACTAGGGTTTTACATTAGGGTTAGGGTTTCAAACTATGGTTTCAAATTAGGTTTGGGGTTTCAAACTAGGGTTTTACATTAGGGTTAGGGTTTCAAACTATGGTTTTACATTAGGGTTAGGGTTACAAAGTAGGGTTTAACGTTAGGGTTAGGGTTTCAAACTAGGATTTTACATTAGGGTTAGGGTTACAAAGTAGGGTTTAACGTTAGGGTTAGGGTTTCAAACTATGGTTTCAAATTAGGTTTGGGGTTTCAAACTAGGGTTTTACATTAGGTTTGGGGTTTCAAACTAGGGTTTGACATTAGGGTTAGTGCTTCAAACTAGGGTTTTACATTAGGGTTAGGGTTTCAAACTAGGGTTTTACATTAAGGTAAGGGTTTCAAACTATGGTTTTACATTAGGGTTAGGGTTACAAAGTAGGGTTTAACGTTAGGGTTAGGGTTTCAAACTAGGGTTTTACATTAGGGTTAATGCTTCAAACTAGGGTTTTACATTAGGGTTACGCTTTCAAACTAGGGTTTTACATTAGGGTTAGGCTTTTAAACTAGGGTTTCAAATTAGGGTTAGAGTTTCAAACTAGGGTTTTACATTAGGGTTACTGCTTCAAACTAGGGTTTTACATTAGGGTTAGGGTTTCAAAAAGGGGTTTAAAATTAGGGTTAGGGTTTCACATTAGGGTTTTACATTAGGGTTAGGGTTTCAAACAAGGGTTTTACATTAGGGTTAGGGTTTCAAACTAGGGTTTCAAATTAGGGTTAGGGTTTCAAACTAGGGTTTCAATTTAGGGTTAGGGTTTCAAACTAGGGTTTATCATTAGGGTTAGGGTTTCAAAATAGGGTTTTAGATTAGGGTTAGGGTTTCAAACTAGGGTTTAACATTAGGGTTAGGGTTTCAAACTAGGGTTTTACATTAGGGTAAGGGTTTCAAACAAGGGTTTTACATTAGCTATAGGGTTTCAAACAAGGGTTTTACATTAAGGTAAGGGTTTCAAACTAGTTTTTCAAATTAGGGTTAGGGTTTCAAACTAGGGTTTTATATTAGGGTTAGGGTTTCAAACTAGGGTTTCAAAATAGGGTTTTACATTATGGTAAAGGTTTCAAACAAGGGTTTTACATTAGGGTTAGGGATTCAAAACAGGGAATTAAAATTAGGGTTAGGGTTTCAAACTCGGGTTTTAAATTAGGGTTTGGGTTTCAAACTAGGGTTTTACATTAGCGTTAGGGTTTCAAACTAGGGTTTCAAATTAGGCTTAGGGTTTCAAACTAGGGTTTTACATTAGGGTTAGTGTTTCAAACAAGGGTTTTACATTAGGTTTAGTGTTTCAAAATGGGTTTAAAATTAGGGTTAGGGTTTCACACTAGGGTTTTACATTAAGGTTAGGGTTTCAAACTAGGGTTTAACATTAGGGTTAGTGTTTCAAACAAGGGTTTTACATTAGGGTTAGGGTTTCAAACTAGGGTTTCAAATTAGGGTTAGGGTTTCAAAATAGGGTTTTACATTAGAGTTAGGCTTTCAAACTAGGGTTTTATATTAGCGTTCGGGTTATAAACTAGGGTTTTATATTATGGTTAGGGTTACAAACAAGGGTTTTACATTAGGGTTAGGGTTAGGGTTTCAAACTAGGGTTTAACTTTAGGGTTAGTGTTTCAAACTATGGTTTCAAATTAGGTTTGGGGTTTCAAACTAAGGTTTTACATTAGGGTTAGGGTTTCAAACTAGAGTTTTACTTTAAGGTTAGGGTTTCAAACTAGGGTTTTACATTAGGGTTAGGGTTACAAATTAGGGTTTTACATTAGGGTTAGGCTTTCAAACTAGGGTTTTACATTAGGGTTAGGGTTTCAAACTAGGGTTTCAATTTAGGGTTAGGGTTTCAAACTAGGGTTTATCATTAGGGTTAGGGTTTCAAAATAGGGTTTTAAATTAGGGTAAGGGTTTCAAACAAGGGTTTTACATTAGCTATAGGGTTTCAAACAAGGGTTTTACATTAAGGTAAGGGTTTCAAACTAGTTTTTCAAATTAGGGTTAGGGTTTCAAACTAGGGTTTTATATTAGGGTTAGGGTTTCAAACTAGGGTTTCAAAATAGGGTTTTACATTAGGGTAAAGGTTTCAAACAAGGGTTTTACATTAGGGTTAGGGATTCAAAACAGGGAATTAAAATTAGGGTTAGGGTTTCAAACTCGGGTTTTAAATTAGGGTTTGGGTTTCAAACTAGGGTTTTACATTAGCGTTAGGGTTTCAAACTAGGGTTTCAAATTAGGCTTAGGGTTTCAAACTAGGGTTTTACATTAGGGTTAGTGTTTCAAACAAGGGTTTTACATTAGGTTTAGTGTTTCAAAATGGGTTTAAAATTAGGGTTAGGGTTTCACACTAGGGTTTTACATTAAGGTTAGGGTTTCAAACTAGGGTTTAACATTAGGGTTAGTGTTTCAAACAAGGGTTTTACATTAGGGTTAGGGTTTCAAACTAGGGTTTCAAATTAGGGTTAGGGTTTCAAAATAGGGTTTTACATTAGAGTTAGGCTTTCAAACTAGGGTTTTATATTAGCGTTCGGGTTATAAACTAGGGTTTTATATTATGGTTAGGGTTACAAACTAGGGTTTTACATTATGGTTAGGGTTACAAACTAGGGTTTCAAATTAGGGTTAGGGTTTCAAAACAGGGGTTTAAAATTAGGGTTAGGGTTTCAAAACAGAGGTTTAAAATTAGGGTTAGGGTTTCAAAATAGGGTTTTATATTAGGGTTAGGGTTTCAAACTAGGGTTTCAAATTAGTGTTAGGGTTTCAAACAAGGGTTTTACATTAAGGTTAGGGTTTCAAACAAGGGTTTTACAATAGGGTTAGGGTTTCAAACAAGGGTTTTACAATAGGGTTAGGGTTTCAAAACAGGGATTTTAAATTAGGGTTAGGGTTTCAAACTAGGGTTTTACATTAGGTTTAGGGTTTAAGACTAGGGTTTCAAATTAGGGTTTGGGTTTCAATTTGAGGTTTTACATTAGGATTAGGTTTACAAACTAGGGTTTTACATTAGGGTTAGGGTTTCAAACTATGGTTTCAAATTAGGTTTGGGGTTTCAAACTAGGGTTTTACATTAGGGTTAGGGTTTCAAACTATGGTTTTACATTAGGGTTAGGGTTACAAAGTAGGGTTTAACGTTAGGGTTAGGGTTTCAAACTAGGATTTTACATTAGGGTTAGGGTTACAAAGTAGGGTTTAACGTTAGGGTTAGGGTTTCAAACTATGGTTTCAAATTAGGTTTGGGGTTTCAAACTAGGGTTTTACATTAGGTTTGGGGTTTCAAACTAGGGTTTGACATTAGGGTTAGTGCTTCAAACTAGGGTTTTACATTAGGGTTAGGGTTTCAAACTAGGGTTTTACATTAAGGTAAGGGTTTCAAACTATGGTTTTACATTAGGGTTAGGGTTACAAAGTAGGGTTTAACGTTAGGGTTAGGGTTTCAAACTAGGGTTTTACATTAGGGTTAATGCTTCAAACTAGGGTTTTACATTAGGGTTACGCTTTCAAACTAGGGTTTTACATTAGGGTTAGGCTTTTAAACTAGGGTTTCAAATTAGGGTTAGAGTTTCAAACTAGGGTTTTACATTAGGGTTACTGCTTCAAACTAGGGTTTTACATTAGGGTTAGGGTTTCAAAAAGGGGTTTAAAATTAGGGTTAGGGTTTCACATTAGGGTTTTACATTAGGGTTAGGGTTTCAAACAAGGGTTTTACATTAGGGTTAGGGTTTCAAACTAGGGTTTCAAATTAGGGTTAGGGTTTCAAACTAGGGTTTCAATTTAGGGTTAGGGTTTCAAACTAGGGTTTATCATTAGGGTTAGGGTTTCAAAATAGGGTTTTAGATTAGGGTTAGGGTTTCAAACTAGGGTTTAACATTAGGGTTAGGGTTTCAAACTAGGGTTTTACATTAGGGTAAGGGTTTCAAACAAGGGTTTTACATTAGCTATAGGGTTTCAAACAAGGGTTTTACATTAAGGTAAGGGTTTCAAACTAGTTTTTCAAATTAGGGTTAGGGTTTCAAACTAGGGTTTTATATTAGGGTTAGGGTTTCAAACTAGGGTTTCAAAATAGGGTTTTACATTATGGTAAAGGTTTCAAACAAGGGTTTTACATTAGGGTTAGGGATTCAAAACAGGGAATTAAAATTAGGGTTAGGGTTTCAAACTCGGGTTTTAAATTAGGGTTTGGGTTTCAAACTAGGGTTTTACATTAGCGTTAGGGTTTCAAACTAGGGTTTCAAATTAGGCTTAGGGTTTCAAACTAGGGTTTTACATTAGGGTTAGTGTTTCAAACAAGGGTTTTACATTAGGTTTAGTGTTTCAAAATGGGTTTAAAATTAGGGTTAGGGTTTCACACTAGGGTTTTACATTAAGGTTAGGGTTTCAAACTAGGGTTTAACATTAGGGTTAGTGTTTCAAACAAGGGTTTTACATTAGGGTTAGGGTTTCAAACTAGGGTTTCAAATTAGGGTTAGGGTTTCAAAATAGGGTTTTACATTAGAGTTAGGCTTTCAAACTAGGGTTTTATATTAGCGTTCGGGTTATAAACTAGGGTTTTATATTATGGTTAGGGTTACAAACAAGGGTTTTACATTAGGGTTAGGGTTAGGGTTTCAAACTAGGGTTTAACTTTAGGGTTAGTGTTTCAAACTATGGTTTCAAATTAGGTTTGGGGTTTCAAACTAAGGTTTTACATTAGGGTTAGGGTTTCAAACTAGGGTTTTACTTTAAGGTTAGGGTTTCAAACTAGGGTTTTACATTAGGGTTAGGGTTACAAATTAGGGTTTTACATTAGGGTTAGGCTTTCAAACTAGGGTTTTACATTAGGGTTAGGGTTTCAAACTAGGGTTTCAATTTAGGGTTAGGGTTTCAAACTAGGGTTTATCATTAGGGTTAGGGTTTCAAAATAGGGTTTTAAATTAGGGTAAGGGTTTCAAACAAGGGTTTTACATTAGCTATAGGGTTTCAAACAAGAGTTTTACATTAAGGTAAGGGTTTCAAACTAGTTTTTCAAATTAGGGTTAGGGTTTCAAACTAGGGTTTTATATTAGGGTTAGGGTTTCAAACTAGGGTTTCAAAATAGGGTTTTACATTAGGGTAAAGGTTTCAAACAAGGGTTTTACATTAGGGTTAGGGATTCAAAACAGGGAATTAAAATTAGGGTTAGGGTTTCAAACTCGGGTTTTAAATTAGGGTTTGGGTTTCAAACTAGGGTTTTACATTAGCGTTAGGGTTTCAAACTAGGGTTTCAAATTAGGCTTAGGGTTTCAAACTAGGGTTTTACATTAGGGTTAGTGTTTCAAACAAGGGTTTTACATTAGGTTTAGTGTTTCAAAATGGGTTTAAAATTAGGGTTAGGGTTTCACACTAGGGTTTTACATTAAGGTTAGGGTTTCAAACTAGGGTTTAACATTAGGGTTAGTGTTTCAAACAAGGGTTTTACATTAGGGTTAGGGTTTCAAACTAGGGTTTCAAATTAGGGTTAGGGTTTCAAAATAGGGTTTTACATTAGAGTTAGGCTTTCAAACTAGGGTTTTATATTAGCGTTCGGGTTATAAACTAGGGTTTTATATTATGGTTAGGGTTACAAACTAGGGTTTTACATTATGGTTAGGGTTACAAACTAGGGTTTCAAATTAGGGTTAGGGTTTCAAAACAGGGGTTTAAAATTAGGGTTAGGGTTTCAAAACAGAGGTTTAAAATTAGGGTTAGGGTTTCAAAATAGGGTTTTATATTAGGGTTAGGGTTTCAAACTAGGGTTTCAAATTAGTGTTAGGGTTTCAAACAAGGGTTTTACATTAAGGTTAGGGTTTCAAACAAGGGTTTTACAATAGGGTTAGGGTTTCAAAACAGGGGTTTTAAATTAGGGTTAGGGTTTAAAACTAAGGTTTTACATTAGGTTTAGGGTTTCAAACTAGGGTTTCAAATTAGGGTTTGGGTTTCAATTTGAGGTTTTACATTAGGATTAGGTTTACAAACTAGGGTTTTACATTAGGGTTAGGGTTTCAAACGATGGTTTCAAATTAGGTTTGGGGTTTCAAAGTAGGGTTTCATATTAGGGTTAGGTTTTAAACTAGGATTTACATTAGGGTTAGTGCTTCAAACTAAGGTTTTACATAAGGGTTAGGATTTCAAACTAGGGTTTTACATTAAGGTTAGAGTTTCAAACTAGGGTTTTACATTAGGGTTAGGGTTACAAATTAGGGTTTTACATTAGGGTTAGGGTTTCAAACTAGGGTTTTACATTAGGGTTAGGGTTTCAAACTAGGGTTTCAATTTAGGGTTAGGGTTTCAAACTAGGGTTTATCATTAGGGTTAGGGTTTCAAACTAGGGTTTTACATTAGGGTTAGGGTTTCAAAGTAGGGTTTTACATTAGGGTTAGGCTTTCAAACTAGGGTTTTACATTAGCGTTCGGGTTATAAACTAGGGTTTTATATTATGGTTAGGGTTACAAACTAGGGTTTTACATTATGGTTAGGGTTACAAACTAGGGTTTCAAATTAGGGTTAGGATTTCAAAACAGGGGTTTAAAATTAGGGTTAGGGTTTCAAAACAGGGGTTTCAAATTAGGGTTAGGGTTTCAAACTAGGGTTTTACATTAGGGTTATTACTTTAAACTAAGGTTTTACATAAGGGTTAGGGTTTCAAACTAGGGTTTTACATTAAGGTTAGGGTTTCAAACTAGGGTTTTACATTAGGGTTATGGTTACAAATTAGGGTTTTACATTAGGGTTAAAGTTCAAAATAGGGATTTACATTAGGGTTAGGGTTTCAAACTAGGTTTTCAATTTAGGGTTAGGGTTTCAAACTAGGGTTTATCATTAGGGTTAGGGTTTCAAACTAGGGTTCTAAATTAGGGTTAGGGTTTCAAACTAGGGTTTAACGTTAGGGTTAGGGTTTCAAACTAGTGTTTTACATTAGGGTTAATGCTTCAAACTAGGGTTTTACATTAGGGTTACGCTTTCAAACTAGGATTTTACATTAGGGTTAGGGTTTCAAACTAGGGTTTTACATTAGGGTTAATGCTTCAAAGTAGGGTTTCAAATTAGGGTTAGGGTTTAAACTAGGATTTACATTAGGGTTAGTGCTTCAAACTAAGGTTTTTACATAAGGGTTAGGATTTCAAACTAGGGTTTTACATTAAGGTTAGGGTTTCAAACTAGGGTTTTACATTAGGGTTAGGGTTACAAATTAGGGTTTTACATTAGGGTTAGGGTTTCAAACTAGGGTTTTACATTAGGGTTAGGGTTTCAAACTAGGGTTTCAATTTAGGGTTAGGGTTTCAAACTAGGGTTTATCATTAGGGTTAGGGTTTCAAACTAGGGTTTTACATTAGGGTTAGGGTTTCAAAGTAGGGTTTTACATTAGGGTTAGGCTTTCAAACTAGGGTTTTACATTAGCGTTCGGGTTATAAACTAGGGTTTTATATTATGGTTAGGGTTACAAACTAGGGTTTTACATTATGGTTAGGGTTACAAACTAGGGTTTCAAATTAGGGTTAGGATTTCAAAACAGGGGTTTAAAATTAGGGTTAGGGTTTCAAAACAGGGGTTTCAAATTAGGGTTAGGGTTTCAAACTAGGGTTTTACATTAGGGTTATTACTTTAAACTAAGGTTTTACATAAGGGTTATGGTTTCAAACTAGGGTTTTACATTAAGGTTAGGGTTTCAAACTAGGGTTTTACATTAGGGTTAGGGTTACAAATTAGGGTTTTACATTAGGGTTAAAGTTAAAAATAGGGATTTACATTAGGGTTAGGGTTTCAAACTAGGTTTTCAATTTAGGGTTAGGGTTTCAAACTAGGGTTTATCATTAGGGTTAGGGTTTCAAACTAGGGTTCTAAATTAGGGTTAGGGTTTCAAACTAGGGTTTAACGTTAGGGTTAGGGTTTCAAACTAGGGTTTTACATTAGGGTTAATGCTTCAAACTAGGGTTTTACATTAGGGTTACGCTTTCAAACTAGGATTTTACATTAGGGTTAGGGTTTCAAACTAGGGTTTCAAAATAGGGTTAGTGTTTCAAACTAGGGTTTTATATTAGGGTTAAGGTTTCAAACGAGGGTTTCAAATTAGGGTTAGGGTTTCAAACTAAGGTTTTACATTAATGATAGTGTTTCAAACTAGGGTTTCAAATTAGGGTTAGGGTTTCAAACTAGGGTTTATCATTAGTGTTAGGGTTTCAAACTAGGGTTTTACATTAAGGTTAGAGTTTCAAACTAGGGTTTTACATTAGGGTTAGGCTTTCAAACAAGGGTTTTACATTAGGGTTAGTGCTTCAAACTAAGGTTTTACATTTAGGGTTAGGGTTTCAAACTAGGGTTTATCATTAGGGTTAGGTTTTAAAAATAGGGTTTTACATTAGGGTTAGGGTTTCAAACTAGGGTTTAACGTTAGGGTTAGGGTTTCAAACTAGGGTTTTACATTAGGGTTAATGCTTCAAACTAGGGTTTTACATTAGGTTTACGCTTTCAAATTAGGGTTTTACATTAGGGTTAGGGTTTCAAACTAGGGTTTTAAAATTAGGGTTTCAAATTAGGGTTAGATTTTCAAACTAGGGTTTTACATTAGGGTTACTGCTTCAAACTAGGGTTTTACATTAGGGTTAGGGTTTCAAAACAGGGGTTTAAAATTAGGGTTAGGGTTTCACACTAGGGTTTTAAATTAGTGTTAGGGTTTCAAACAAGGGTTTTACATTAGGGTTAGGGTTTCAAACAAGGGTTTTACAATAGGGTTAGGGTTTCAAAACAGGGATTTTAAATTAGGGTTAGGGTTTCAAACTAGGGTTTTACATTAGGTTTAGGGTTTAAGACTAGGGTTTCAAATTAGGGTTTGGGTTTCAATTTGAGGTTTTACATTAGGATTAGGTTTACAAACTAGGGTTTTACATTAGGGTTAGGGTTTCAAACTATGGTTTCAAATTAGGTTTGGGGTTTCAAACTAGGGTTTTACATTAGGGTTAGGGTTTCAAACTATGGTTTTACATTAGGGTTAGGGTTACAAAGTAGGGTTTAACGTTAGGGTTAGGGTTTCAAACTAGGATTTTACATTAGGGTTAGGGTTACAAAGTAGGGTTTAACGTTAGGGTTAGGGTTTCAAACTATGGTTTCAAATTAGGTTTGGGGTTTCAAACTAGGGTTTTACATTAGGTTTGGGGTTTCAAACTAGGGTTTGACATTAGGGTTAGTGCTTCAAACTAGGGTTTTACATTAGGGTTAGGGTTTCAAACTAGGGTTTTACATTAAGGTAAGGGTTTCAAACTATGGTTTTACATTAGGGTTAGGGTTACAAAGTAGGGTTTAACGTTAGGGTTAGGGTTTCAAACTAGGGTTTTACATTAGGGTTAATGCTTCAAACTAGGGTTTTACATTAGGGTTACGCTTTCAAACTAGGGTTTTACATTAGGGTTAGGCTTTTAAACTAGGGTTTCAAATTAGGGTTAGAGTTTCAAACTAGGGTTTTACATTAGGGTTACTGCTTCAAACTAGGGTTTTACATTAGGGTTAGGGTTTCAAAAAGGGGTTTAAAATTAGGGTTAGGGTTTCACATTAGGGTTTTACATTAGGGTTAGGGTTTCAAACAAGGGTTTTACATTAGGGTTAGGGTTTCAAACTAGGGTTTCAAATTAGGGTTAGGGTTTCAAACTAGGGTTTCAATTTAGGGTTAGGGTTTCAAACTAGGGTTTATCATTAGGGTTAGGGTTTCAAAATAGGGTTTTAGATTAGGGTTAGGGTTTCAAACTAGGGTTTAACATTAGGGTTAGGGTTTCAAACTAGGGTTTTACATTAGGGTAAGGGTTTCAAACAAGGGTTTTACATTAGCTATAGGGTTTCAAACAAGGGTTTTACATTAAGGTAAGGGTTTCAAACTAGTTTTTCAAATTAGGGTTAGGGTTTCAAACTAGGGTTTTATATTAGGGTTAGGGTTTCAAACTAGGGTTTCAAAATAGGGTTTTACATTATGGTAAAGGTTTCAAACAAGGGTTTTACATTAGGGTTAGGGATTCAAAACAGGGAATTAAAATTAGGGTTAGGGTTTCAAACTCGGGTTTTAAATTAGGGTTTGGGTTTCAAACTAGGGTTTTACATTAGCGTTAGGGTTTCAAACTAGGGTTTCAAATTAGGCTTAGGGTTTCAAACTAGGGTTTTACATTAGGGTTAGTGTTTCAAACAAGGGTTTTACATTAGGTTTAGTGTTTCAAAATGGGTTTAAAATTAGGGTTAGGGTTTCACACTAGGGTTTTACATTAAGGTTAGGGTTTCAAACTAGGGTTTAACATTAGGGTTAGTGTTTCAAACAAGGGTTTTACATTAGGGTTAGGGTTTCAAACTAGGGTTTCAAATTAGGGTTAGGGTTTCAAAATAGGGTTTTACATTAGAGTTAGGCTTTCAAACTAGGGTTTTATATTAGCGTTCGGGTTATAAACTAGGGTTTTATATTATGGTTAGGGTTACAAACTAGGGTTTTACATTATGGTTAGGGTTACAAACTAGGGTTTCAAATTAGGGTTAGGGTTTCAAAACAGGGGTTTAAAATTAGGGTTAGGGTTTCAAAACAGAGGTTTAAAATTAGGGTTAGGGTTTCAAAATAGGGTTTTATATTAGGGTTAGGGTTTCAAACTAGGGTTTCAAATTAGTGTTAGGGTTTCAAACAAGGGTTTTACATTAAGGTTAGGGTTTCAAACAAGGGTTTTACAATAGGGTTAGGGTTTCAAAACAGGGGTTTTAAATTAGGGTTAGGGTTTAAAACTAAGGTTTTACATTAGGTTTAGGGTTTCAAACTAGGGTTTCAAATTAGGGTTTGGGTTTCAATTTGAGGTTTTACATTAGGATTAGGTTTACAAACTAGGGTTTTACATTAGGGTTAGGGTTTCAAACTATGGTTTCAAATTAGGTTTGGGGTTTCAAAGTAGGGTTTCAAATTAGGGTTAGGGTTTAAACTAGGATTTACATTAGGGTTAGTGCTTCAAACTAAGGTTTTACATAAGGGTTAGGATTTCAAACTAGGGTTTCAATTTAGGGTTAGGGTTTCAAACTAGGGTTTATCATTAGGGTTAGGGTTTCAAACTAGGGTTTTACATTAGGGTTAGGGTTTCAAAGTAGGGTTTTACATTAGGGTTAGGGTTACAAATTAGGGTTTTACATTAGGGTTAGGGTTTCAAACTAGGGTTTTACATTAGGGTTAGGGTTTCAAACTAGGGTTTCAATTTAGGGTTAGGGTTTCAAACTAGGGTTTATCATTAGGGTTAGGGTTTCAAACTAGGGTTTTACATTTGGGTTAGGGTTTCAAAGTAGGGTTTTACATTAGGGTTAGGCTTTCAAACTAGGGTTTTACATTAGCGTTCGGGTTTCAAAACAGGGGTTTAAAATTAGGGTTAGGGTTTCACACTAGGGTTTTACATTAGGGTTAGGGTTTCAAACAAGGGTTTCAAATTAGGGTTAGGGTTTCAAAACAGGGGTTTAAAATTAGGGTTATGGTTTCAAAACAGAGGTTTAAAATTAGGGTTAGGGTTTCAAAATAGGGTTTTATATTAGGGTTAGGGTTTCAAACTAGGGTTTCAAATTAGTGTTAGGGTTTCAAACAAGGGTTTTACATTAAGGTAAGGGTTTCAAACAAGGGTTTTACAATAGGGTTAGGGTTTCAAAACAGGGGTTTTAAATTAGGGTTAGGGTTTAAAACTAAGGTTTTACATTAGGTTTAGGGTTTCAAACTAGGGTTTCAAATTAGGGTTTGGGTTTCAATTTGAGGTTTTACATTAGGATTAGGTTTACAAACTAGGGTTTTACATTAGGGTTAGGGTTTCAAACTATGGTTTCAAATTAGGTTTGGGGTTTCAAAGTAGGGTTTCAAATTAGGGTTAGGGTTTAAACTAGGATTTACATTAGGGTTAGTGCTTCAAACTAAGGTTTTCCATAAGGGTTAGGATTTCAAACTAGGGTTTCAATTTAGGGTTTGGGTTTCAAACTAGGGTTTATCATTAGGGTTAGGGTTTCAAACTAGGGTTTTACATTAGGGTTAGGGTTTCAAAGTAGGGTTTTACATTAGGGTTAGGGTTACAAATTAGGGTTTTACATTAGGGTTAGGGTTTCAAACTAGGGTTTTACATTAGGGTTAGGGTTTCAAACTAGGGTTTCAATTTAGGGTTAGGGTTTCAAACTAGGGTTTATCATTAGGGTTAGGGTTTCAAACTAGGGTTTTACATTAGGGTTAGGGTTTCAAAGTAGGGTTTTACATTAGGGTTAGGCTTTCAAACTAGGGTTTTACATTAGCGTTCGGGTTATAAACTAGGGTTTTATATTATGGTTAGGGTTACAAACTAGGGTTTTACATTATGGTTAGGGTTACAAACTAGGGTTTCAAATTAGGGTTAGGATTTCAAAACAGGGGTTTAAAATTAGGGTTAGGGTTTCAAAACAGGGGTTTAAAATTAGGGTTAGGGTTTCAAACTAGGGTTTTACATTAGGGTTATTACTTTAAACTAAGGTTTTACATAAGGGTTAGGGTTTCAAACTAGGGTTTTACATTAAGGTTAGGGTTTCAAACTAGGGTTTTACATTAGGGTTAGGGTTACAAATTAGGGTTTTACATTAGGGTTAAAGTTCAAAATAGGGATTTACATTAGGGTTAGGGTTTCAAACTAGGTTTTCAATTTAGGGTTAGGGTTTCAAACTAGGGTTTATCATTAGGGTTAGGGTTTCAAACTATGGTTCTAAATTAGGGTTAGGGTATCAAACTAGGGTTTAACGTTAGGGTTAGGGTTTCAAACTAGGGTTTTACATTAGGGTTAATGCTTCAAACTAGGGTTTTACATTAGGGTTACGCTTTCAAACTAGGATTTTACATTAGGGTTAGGGTTTCAAACTAGGGTTTCAAAATAGTGTTAGTGTTTCAAACTAGGGTTTTATATTAGGGTTAAGGTTTCAAACGAGGGTTTCAAATTAGGGTTAGGGTTTCAAACTAAGGTTTTACATTAATGATAGGGTTTCAAACTAGGGTTTCAAATTAGGGTTAGGGTTTCAAACTAGGGTTTATCATTAGTGTTAGGGTTTCAAACTAGGGTTTTACATTAAGGTTAGAGTTTCAAACTAGGGTTTTACATTAGGGTTAGGCTTTCAAACAAGGGTTTTACATTAGGGTTAGTGCTTCAAACTAAGGTTTTACATTTAGGGTTAGGGTTTCAAACTAGGGTTTATCATTAGGGTTAGGGTTTAAAAATAGGGTTTTACATTAGGGTTAGGGTTTCAAACTAGGGTTTAACGTTAGGGTTAGGGTTTCAAACTAGGGTTTTACATTAGGGTTAATGCTTCAAACTAGGGTTTTACATTAGGGTTAGGGTTTCAAAACAGGGGTTTAAAATTAGGGTTAGGGTTTCACACTAGGGTTTTAAATTAGTGTTAGGGTTTCAAACAAGGGTTTTACATTAGGGTTAGGGTTTCAAACAAGGGTTTTACAATAGGGTTAGGGTTTCAAAACAGGGATTTTAAATTAGGGTTAGGGTTTCAAACTAGGGTTTTACATTAGGTTTAGGGTTTCAGACTAGGGTTTCAAATTAGGGTTTGGGTTTCAATTTGAGGTTTTACATTAGGATTAGGTTTACAAACTAGGGTTTTACATTAGGGTTAGGGTTTCAAACTATGGTTTCAAATTAGGTTTGGGATTTCAAACTAGGGTTTTACATTAGGGTTAGGGTTTCAAACTATGGTTTTACATTAGGGTTAGGGTTACAAAGTAGGGTTTAACGTTAGGGTTAGGGTTTCAAACTAGGGTTTTACATTAGGGTTAGGGTTACAAAGTAGGGTTTAACGTTAGGGTTAGGGTTTCAAACTATGGTTTCAAATTAGGTTTGGGGTTTCAAACTAGGGTTTTACATTAGGGTTAGGGTTTCAAACTAGGGTTTGACATTAGGGTTAGTGCTTCAAACTAGTGTTTTACATTAGGGTTAGGGTTTCAAACTAGGGTTTTACATTAAGGTAATGGTTTCAAACTATGGTTTTACATTAGGGTTAGGGTTACAAAGTAGGGTTTAACGTTAGGGTTAGGGTTTCAAACTCGGGTTTTACATTAGGGTTAATGCTTCAAACTAGGGTTTTACATTAGGGTTACGCTTTCAAACTAGGGTTTTACATTAGGGTTAGGCTTTTAAACTAGGGTTTCAAATTAGGGTTAGAGTTTCAAACTAGGGTTTTACATTAGGGTTACTGCTTCAAACTAGGGTTTTACATTAGGGTTAGGGTTTCAAAACAGGGGTTTAAAATTAGGGTTAGGGTTTCACACTAGGGTTTTACATTAGGGTTAGGGTTTCAAACAAGGGTTTTACATTAGGGTTAGGGTTTCAAACTAGGGTTTCAAATTAGGGTTAGGGTTTCAAACTAGGGTTTTATATTATGGTTAAGGTTTCAAAGTAGGGTTTCAAATTAGGGTTAGGGTTTCAAACTAGGGTTTTACATTAGGGTTAGGGTTTCAAATTCGGGTTTCAAATTAGGGTTAGGGTTTAAACTAGGATTTACATTAGGGTTAGTGCTTCAAACTAAGGTTTTACATAAGGGTTAGGATTTCAAACTAGGGTTTTACATTAAGGTTAGGGTTTCAAACTAGGGTTTTACATTAGGGTTAGGGTTACAAATTAGGGTTTTACATTAGGGTTAGGGTTTCAAACTAGGGTTTTACATTAGGGTTAGGGTGTCAAACTAAGGTTTCAATTTAGGGTTAGGGTTTCAAAGTAGGGTTTTACGTTAGGGTTAGGCTTTCAAACTAGGGTTTTATATTAGCGTTCGGGTTATAAACTAGGGTTTTATATTATGGTTAGGGCTACAAACTAGGGTTTTACATTATGGTTAGGGTTACAAACTAGGGTTTCTAATTAGGGTTAGGGTTTCAAAACAGGGGTTTAAAATTAGGGTTAGGGTTTCAAAACAGGGGTTTAAAATTAGGGTTAGGGTTTCACACTAGGGTTTTACATTAGGGTTAGGGTTTCAAACTAGGGTTTTACATTAGGGTTAGTGCTTCAAACTAAGGTTTTACATTAGGGTTAGGGTTACAAATTAGGGTTTTACATTAGGGTTACAGTTTCAAACTAAGGATTTACATTAGGGTTAGGGTTTCAAACTAGGTTTTCAATTTAGGGTTAGGATTTCAAACTAGGGTTTATCATTAGGTTAGGGTTTCAAACTAGGGTTCTAAATTAGGGTTAGGGTTTCAAACTAGGGTTTAACGTTAGGGTTAGGGTTTCAAACTAGGGTTTTACATTAGGGTTAATGCTTCAAACTAGGGTTTTACATTAGGGTTACGCTTTCAAACTAGGATTTTACATTAGGGTTAGGGTTTCAAACTAGGGTTTCAAATTAGGGTTAGTGTTTCAAACTAGGGTTTTATATTAGGGTTAAGGTTTCAAACGAGGGTTTCAAATTAGGGTTAGGGTTTCAAACTAAGGTTTTACATTAATGTTAGGGTTTCAAACTAGGGTTTCAAATTAGGGTTAGGGTTTCAAACTAGGGTTTATCATTAGTGTTAGGTTTTCAAACTAGGGTTTTACATTAAGGTTAGAGTTTCAAACTAGGGTTTTACATTAGGGTTAGGGTTTCAAACAAGGGTTTTACATTAGGGTTAGTGCTTCAAACTAAGGTTTTACATTTAGGGTTAGGGTTTCAAACTAGGGTTTATCATTAGGGTTAGGGTTTAAAAATAGGGTTTTACATTAGGGTTAGGGTTTCAAACTAGGTTTTCAATTTAGGGTTAGGTTTTCAATTTAGGGTTTATAATTAGGGTTAGGGTTTCAAACTAGGGTTTTACATTAGGATTAGGGTTTCAAACTAGGGTTTAACGTTAGGGTTAGGGTTTCAAACTAGGGTTTTACATTAGGGTTAATGCTTCAAACTAGGGTTTTACATTAGGGTTACACTTTCAAACTAGGGTTTTACATTAGGGTTAGGGTTTCAAACTAGGGTTTTAAAATTAGGGTTTCAAATTAGGGTTAGAGTTTCAAACTAGGGTTTCAAATTTGGGTTAGAGTTTCAAACTAGGGTTTTTACATTAGGGTTACTGCTTCAAACTAGGGTTTTACATTAGGGTTATGGTTTCAAAACAGGGGTTTAAAATTAGGGTTAGGGTTTCACACTAGGGTTTTACATTAGGGTTAGGGTTTCAAACTAGGGTTTAACATTAGGGTTAGGGTTCCAAACTAGGGTTTTACATTAGGGTTAGGGTTTCAAACAAGGGTTTTACATTAGGGTTAGGGTTTCAAACTAGGGTTTCAAATTAGGGTTAGGGTTTCAAACTAGGGTTTTATATTATGGTTAAGGTTTCAAACTAGGGTTTCAAATTAGGGTTAGGGTTTCAAACTAGGGTTTTACATTAGGGTTAGTGTTTCAAACTAGGGTTTCAAATTAGGGTTAGGGTTTCACACTAGGGTTTTACATTAGGGTTAGGGTTTCAAACTAGGGTTTAACTTTAGGGTTAGTGTTTCAAACAAGGGTTTTACATTAGGGTTAGGGTTTCAAACTAGGGTTTCAAATTAGGGTAAGGGTTTCAAAATAGGGTTTTACATTAGAGTTAGGCTTTCAAACTAGGGTTTTATATTAGCGTTCGGGTTATAAACTAGGGTTTTATATTATGGTTAGGGTTACAAACTAGGGTTTTACATTATGGTTAGGGTTACAAACTAGGGTTTCAAATTAGGGTTAGGGTTTCAAAACAGGGGTTTAAAATTAGGGTTAGGGTTTCAAAACAGAGGTTTAAAATTAGGGTTAGGGTTTCAAAATAGGGTTTTATATTAGGGTTAGGGTTTCAAACTAGGGTTTCAAATTAGTGTTAGGGTTTCAAACAAGGGTTTTACATTAAGGTTAGGGTTTCAAACAAGTGTTTTACAATAGGGTTAGGGTTTCAAAACAGGGGTTTTAAATTAGGGTTAGGGTTTAAAACTAAGGTTTTACATTAGGTTTAGGGTTTCAAACTAGGGTTTCAAATTAGGGTTTGGGTTTCAATTTGAGGTTTTACATTAGGATTAGGTTTACAAACTAGGGTTTTACATTAGGGTTAGGGTTTCAAACTATGGTTTCAAATTAGGTTTGGGGTTTCAAAGTAGGGTTTCATATTAGGGTTAGGGTTTAAACTAGGATTTACATTAGGGTTAGTGCTTCAAACTAAGGTTTTACATAAGGGTTAGGATTTCAAACTAGGGTTTTACATTAAGGTTAGGGTTTCAAACTAGGGTTTTACATTAGGGTTAGGGTTACAAATTAGGGTTTTACATAAGGGTTAGGGTTTCAAACTAGGGTTTTACATTAGGGTTAGGGTTTCAAACTAGGGTTTCAATTTAGGGTTAGGGTTTCAAACTAGGGTTTATCATTAGGGTTAGGGTTTCAAACTAGGGTTTTACATTAGGGTTAAAGTTCAAAATAGGGATTTACATTAGGGTTAGGGTTTCAAACTAGGTTTTCAATTTAGGGTTAGGGTTTCAAACTAGGGTTTATCATTAGGGTTAGGGTTTTAAACTATGGTTCTAAATTAGGGTTAGGGTATCAAACTAGGGTTTAACGTTAGGGTTAGGGTTTCAAACTAGGGTTTTACATTAGGGTTAATGCTTCAAACTAGGGTTTTACATTAGGGTTACGCTTTCAAACTAGGATTTTACATTAGGGTTAGGGTTTCAAACTAGGGTTTCAAAATAGTGTTAGTGTTTCAAACTAGGGTTTTATATTAGGGTTAAGGTTTCAAACGAGGGTTTCAAATTAGGGTTAGGGTTTCAAACTAAGGTTTTACATTAATGATAGGGTTTCAAACTAGGGTTTCAAATTAGGGTTAGGGTTTCAAACTAGGGTTTATCATTAGTGTTAGGGTTTCAAACTAGGGTTTTACATTAAGGTTAGAGTTTCAAACTAGGGTTTTACATTAGGGTTAGGCTTTCAAACAAGGGTTTTACATTAGGGTTAGTGCTTCAAACTAAGGTTTTACATTTAGGGTTAGGGTTTCAAACTAGGGTTTATCATTAGGGTTAGGGTTTAAAAATAGGGTTTTACATTAGGGTTAGGGTTTCAAACTAGGGTTAAACGTTAGGGTTAGGGTTTCAAACTAGGGTTTTACATTAGGGTTAATGCTTCAAACTAGGGTTTTACATTAGGGTTAGGGTTTCAAAACAGGGGTTTAAAATTAGGGTTAGGGTTTAACACTAGGGTTTTAAATTAGTGTTAGGGTTTCAAACAAGGGTTTTACATTAGGGTTAGGGTTTCAAACAAGGGTTTTACAATAGGGTTAGGGTTTCAAAACAGGGATTTTAAATTAGGGTTAGGGTTTCAAACTAGGGTTTTACATTAGGTTTAGGGTTTCAGACTAGGGTTTCAAATTAGGGTTTGGGTTTCAATTTGAGGTTTTACATTAGGATTAGGTTTACAAACTAGGGTTTTACATTAGGGTTAGGGTTTCAAACTATGGTTTCAAATTAGGTTTGGGGTTTCAAACTAGGGTTTTACATTAGGGTTAGGGTTTCAAACTATGGTTTTACATTAGGGTTAGGGTTACAAAGTAGGGTTTAACGTTAGGGTTAGGGTTTCAAACTAGGGTTTTACATTAGGGTTAGGGTTACAAAGTAGGGTTTAACGTTAGGGTTAGGGTTTCAAACTATGGTTTCAAATTAGGTTTGGGGTTTCAAACTAGGGTTTTACATTAGGGTTAGGGTTTCAAACTAGGGTTTGACATTAGGGTTAGTGCTTCAAACTAGGGTTTTACATTAGGGTTAGGGTTTCAAACTAGGGTTTTACATTAAGGTAATGGTTTCAAACTATGGTTTTACATTAGGGTTAGGGTTACAAAGTAGGGTTTAACGTTAGGGTTAGGGTTTCAAACTCGGGTTTTACATTAGGGTTAATGCTTCAAACTAGGGTTTTACATTAGGGTTACGCTTTCAAACTAGGGTTTTACATTAGCGTTAGGCTTTTAAACTAGGGTTTCAAATTAGGGTTAGAGTTTCAAACTAGGGTTTTACATTAGGGTTACTGCTTCAAACTAGGGTTTTACATTAGGGTTAGGGTTTCAAAACAGGGGTTTAAAATTAGGGTTAGGGTTTCACACTAGGGTTTTACATTAGGGTTAGGGTTTCAAACAAGGGTTTTACATTAGGGTTAGGGTTTCAAACTAGGGTTTCAAATTAGGGTTAGGGTTTCAAACTAGGGTTTTATATTATGGTTAAGGTTTCAAAGTAGGGTTTCAAATTAGGGTTAGGGTTTCAAACTAGGGTTTTACATTAGGGTTAGGGTTTCAAATTCGGGTTTCAAATTAGGGTTAGGGTTTAAACTAGGATTTACATTAGGGTTAGTGCTTCAAACTAAGGTTTTACATAAGGGTTAGGATTTCAAACTAGGGTTTTACATTAAGGTTAGGGTTTCAAACTAGGGTTTTACATTAGGGTTAGGGTTACAAATTAGGGTTTTACATTAGGGTTAGGGTTTCAAACTAGGGTTTTACATTAGGGTTAGGGTGTCAAACTAAGGTTTCAATTTAGGGTTAGGGTTTCAAAGTAGGGTTTTACGTTAGGGTTAGGCTTTCAAACTAGGGTTTTATATTAGCGTTCGGGTTATAAACTAGGGTTTTATATTATGGTTAGGGCTACAAACTAGGGTTTTACATTATGGTTAGGGTTACAAACTAGGGTTTCAAATTAGGGTTAGGGTTTCAAAACAGGGGTTTAAAATTAGGGTTAGGGTTTCAAAACAGGGGTTTAAAATTAGGGTTAGGGTTTCACACTAGGGTTTTACATTAGGGTTAGGGTTTCAAACTAGGGTTTTACATTAGGGTTAGTGCTTCAAACTAAGGTTTTACATTAGGGTTAGGGTTTCAAACTAGGGTTTTACATTAAGGTTAGGGTTTCAAACTAGGGTTTTACATTAGGGTTAGGGTTACAAATTAGGGTTTTACATTAGGGTTACAGTTTCAAACTAGGGATTTAGATTAGGGTTAGGGTTTCAAACTAGGTTTTCAATTTAGGGTTAGGATTTCAAACTAGGGTTTATCATTAGGTTAGGGTTTCAAACTAGGGTTCTAAATTAGGGTTAGGGTTACAAACTAGGGTTTCAAATTAGGGTTAGGGTTTCAAAACAGGGGTTTAAAATTAGGGTTAGGGTTTCAAAACAGAGGTTTAAAATTAGGGTTAGGGTTTCAAAATAGGGTTTTATATTAGGGTTAGGGTTTCAAACTAGGGTTTCAAATTAGTGTTAGGGTTTCAAACAAGGGTTTTACATTAAGGTTAGGGTTTCAAACAAGGGTTTTACAATAGGGTTAGGGTTTCAAAACAGGGGTTTTAAATTAGGGTTAGGGTTTAAAACTAAGGTTTTACATTAGGTTTAGGGTTTCAAACTAGGGTTTCAAATTAGGGTTTGGGTTTCAATTTGAGGTTTTACATTAGGATTAGGTTTACAAACTAGGGTTTTACATTAGGGTTAGGGTTTCAAACTATGGTTTCAAATTAGGTTTGGGGTTTCAAAGTAGGGTTTCATATTAGGGTTAGGGTTTAAACTAGGATTTACATTAGGGTTAGTGCTTCAAACTAAGGTTTTACATAAGGGTTAGGATTTCAAACTAGGGTTTTACATTAAGGTTAGGGTTTCAAACTAGGGTTTTACATTAGGGTTAGGGTTACAAATTAGGGTTTTACATTAGGGTTAGGGTTTCAAACTAGGGTTTTACATTAGGGTTAGGGTTTCAAACTAGGGTTTCAATTTAGGGTTAGGGTTTCAAACTAGGGTTTATCATTAGGGTTAGGGTTTCAAACTAGGGTTTTACATTAGGGTTAGGGTTTCAAAGTAGGGTTTTACATTAGGGTTAGGCTTTCAAACTAGGGTTTTACATTAGCGTTCGGGTTACAAACTAGGGTTTCAAATTAGGGTTAGGATTTCAAAACAGGGGTTTAAAATTAGGGTTAGGGTTTCAAAACAGGGGTTTCAAATTAGGGTTAGGGTTTCAAACTAGGGTTTTACATTAGGGTTATTACTTTAAACTAAGGTTTTACATAAGGGTTAGGGTTTCAAACTAGGGTTTTACATTAAGGTTAGGGTTTCAAACTAGGGTTTTACATTAGGGTTAGGGTTACAAATTAGGGTTTTACATTAGGGTTAAAGTTCAAAATAGGGATTTACATTAGGGTTAGGGTTTCAAACTAGGTTTTCAATTTAGGGTTAGGGTTTCAAACTAGGGTTTATCATTAGGGTTAGGGTTTCAAACTAGGGTTCTAAATTAGGGTTAGGGTTTCAAACTAGGGTTTAACGTTAGGGTTAGGGTTTCAAACTAGGGTTTTACATTAGGGTTAATGCTTCAAACTAGGGTTTTACATTAGGGTTACGCTTTCAAACTAGGATTTTACATTAGGGTTAGGGTTTCAAACTAGGGTTTTACATTAGGGTTAATGCTTCAAAGTAGGGTTTCAAATTAGGGTTAGGGTTTAAACTAGGATTTACATTAGGGTTAGTGCTTCAAACTAAGGTTTTTACATAAGGGTTAGGATTTCAAACTAGGGTTTTACATTAAGGTTAGGGTTTCAAACTAGGGTTTTACATTAGGGTTAGGGTTACAAATTAGGGTTTTACATTAGGGTTAGGGTTTCAAACTAGGGTTTTACATTAGGGTTAGGGTTTCAAACTAGGGTTTCAATTTAGGGTTAGGGTTTCAAACTAGGGTTTATCATTAGGGTTAGGGTTTCAAACTAGTGTTTTACATTAGGGTTAGGGTTTCAAAGTAGGGTTTTGCATTAGGGTTAGGCTTTCAAACTAGGGTTTTACATTAGCGTTCGGGTTATAAACTAGGGTTTTATATTATGGTTAGGGTTACAAACTAGGGTTTTACATTATGGTTAGGGTTACAAACTAGGGTTTCAAATTAGGGTTAGGATTTCAAAACAGGGGTTTAAAATTAGGGTTAGGGTTTCAAAACAGGGGTTTCAAATTAGGGTTAGGGTTTCAAACTAGGGTTTTACATTAGGGTTATTACTTTAAACTAAGGTTTTACATAAGGGTTAGGGTTTCAAACTAGGGTTTTACATTAAGGTTAGGGTTTCAAACTAGGGTTTTACATTAGGGTTAGGGTTACAAATTAGGGTTTTACATTAGGGTTAAAGTTCAAAATAGGGATTTACATTAGGGTTAGGGTTTCAAACTAGGTTTTCAATTTAGGGTTAGGGTTTCAAACTAGGGTTTATCATTAGGGTTAGGGTTTCAAACTAGGGTTCTAAATTAGGGTTAGGGTTTCAAACTAGGGTTTAACGTTAGGGTTAGGGTTTCAAACTAGGGTTTTACATTAGGGTTAATGCTTCAAACTAGGGTTTTACATTAGGGTTACGCTTTCAAACTAGGATTTTACATTAGGGTTAGGGTTTCAAACTAGGGTTTCAAAATAGGGTTAGTGTTTCAAACTAGGGTTTTATATTAGGGTTAAGGTTTCAAACGAGGGTTTCAAATTAGGGTTAGGGTTTCAAACTAAGGTTTTACATTAATGATAGTGTTTCAAACTAGGGTTTCAAATTAGGGTTAGGGTTTCAAACTAGGGTTTATCATTAGTGTTAGGGTTTCAAACTAGGGTTTAACATTAGGGTTACGCTTTCAAACTAGGATTTTACATTAGGGTTAGGGTTTCAAACTAGGGTTTCAAAATAGGGTTAGTGTTTCAAACTAGGGTTTTACATTAGGGTTAGGCTTTCAAACAAGGGTTTTACATTAGGGTTAGTGCTTCAAACTAAGGTTTTACATTTAGGGTTAGGGTTTCAAACTAGGGTTTATCATTAGGGTTAGGTTTTAAAAATAGGGTTTTACATTAGGGTTAGGGTTTCAAACTAGGGTTTAACGTTAGGGTTAGGGTTTCAAACTAGGGTTTTACATTAGGGTTAATGCTTCAAACTAGGGTTTTACATTAGGGTTACGCTTTCAAACTAGGGTTTTACATTAGGGTTAGGGTTTCAAACTAGGGTTTTAAAATTAGGGTTTCAAATTAGGGTTAGATTTTCAAACTAGGGTTTCAAATTTGGGTTAGAGTTTCAAACTAGGGTTTTACATTAGGGTTACTGCTTCAAACTAGGGTTTTACATTAGGGTTAGGGTTTCAAAACAGGGGTTTAAAATTAGGGTTAGGGTTTCACACTAGGGTTTTAAATTAGTGTTAGGGTTTCAAACAAGGGTTTTACATTAGGGTTAGGGTTTCAAACAAGGGTTTTACAATAGGGTTAGGGTTTCAAAACAGGGATTTTAAATTAGGGTTAGGGTTTCAAACTAGGGTTTTACATTAGGTTTAGGGTTTCAGACTAGGGTTTCAAATTAGGGTTTGGGTTTCAATTTGAGGTTTTACATTAGGATTAGGTTTACAAACTAGGGTTTTACATTAGGGTTAGGGTTTCAAACTATGGTTTCAAATTAGGTTTGGGGTTTCAAAGTAGGGTTTTACATTAGGGTTAGGGTTTCAAACTATGGTTTTACATTAGGGTTACAAAGTAGGGTTTAACGTTAGGGTTAGGGTTTCAAACTAGGATTTTACATTAGGGTTAGGGTTACAAAGTAGGGTTTAACGTTAGGGTTAGGGTTTCAAACTATGGTTTCAAATTAGGTTTGGGGTTTCAAACTAGGGTTTTACATTAGGTTTGGGGTTTCAAACTAGGGTTTGACATTAGGGTTAGTGCTTCAAACTAGGGTTTTACATTAGGGTTAGGGTTTCAAACTAGGGTTTTACATTAAGGTAAGGGTTTCAAACTATGGTTTTACGGCCCCTCCGTGAGTCATCACCTTATCGTGGTGGAGGGGTTTGCGTGTCCCAATGAGCCTGGGAGCTATGTTGTCCGGGGCTTCATGCCCCTGGTAGGGCCACCCAAGGCAAACAGGTCCTTGGTGAGGGACCAGACAAAGCATGGCTCAAACGACCCCAATGATGAGTACAAACATTGGATTTTCGTTTCCCTTGCCCGGACGCGGGTCACCGGGGCCCCCCTCTGGAGCTAGGCCTGGAGGTGGGGCTCGAAGGCGAGCTTCTGGTGGCCGGGCCTATACCCATGGGGACCGGCCGGGCACAGCCCGAAAAGGCAACGTGGGTCCCCCTTCCCATGGGCTCACCACCGGTGGAAGGGGCCAAAGGGGTCGGGTGCGCAGTGAGTTGGGTGGCAGCCAAAGGCGGGGGCCTTGGCGGTCTGACCCCCGGCTACTGAAGCTAGCTCTGGGGACATGGAATGTCACCTCTCTGACAGGGAAGGAGCTCGAACTGGTGTGCGAGGCTGAGAAGTTCCGACTAGATATAGTCGGACTCACCTCCACACACGGCTTGGGTTCTGGTACCAATCCTCTCGAGAGGGGCTGGACCCTCTTCCACTCTGGAGTTGCCCACGGTGAGAGGCGCAGAGCAGGTGTGGGCATACTCATTGCCCCCCAGCTAGCCGCCTGTACGTTGGGGTTTACCCCGGTGAATGAGAGGGTAGCCTCCCTCCGCCTTCGGGTGGGGGGACGGGTCATGACTGTTGTTTGTGCTTATGCACCGAACAGCAGTTCAGAGTACCCACCCTTTCTGGAGTCCTTGGAGGGTGTGCTGGAGAGCGCACCCCCTGGAGACTCCCTCGTTCTACTGGGGGACTTCAACGCTCACGTGGGTAATGACAGTGAGACCTGGAGGGGCGTGATTGGGAGGAATGGCCCCCCCGATCGAAACCCGAGTGGTGTTTTGTTACTGGACTTCTGTGCTCGCCACGGACTGTCCATAACGAACACCATGTTCAAGCACAAGAGTGTCCATATGTGCACCTGGCACCAGGACACCCTAGGCCGTAGTTCGATGATCGACTTTGTAGTCTTGTCATCGGACTTGCGGCCGTATGTGTTGGACACTCGGGTTAAGAGAGGGGCGGAGCTGTCAACTGATCACCACCTGGTGGTGTGCTGGCTCCGATGGCGGGGTAAGATGCCGGTCCGACCAGGCAGGCCCAAACGTACTGTGAGGGTCTGCTGGGAACGTCTGGCAGAATCCCCTGTCAGAAAGAGTTTCAACGCCCATCTCCGGCAGAGCTTCTCCATTGTCCCGGGGGAGGCGGGGGACATTGAGTCCGAGTGGACCATGTTCCGCGCTTCAATTGTTGAGGCGGCCGATCGGAGCTGTGGCCGTAAGGTGGTTGGTGCCTGTCGTGGCGGCAATCCTCGAACCCGCTGGTGGACACCAGCGGTAAGGGATGCCGTCAAGCTGAAGAAGGAGTCCTATCGGGCCTTTTTGGCCTGTGGGACTCCGGAGGCTGCTGACGGGTACCGGCTGGCCAAGCGGAATGCGGCTTTGGCGGTCGCTGAGGCAAAAACTCGGGCATGGGAGGAGTTCGGTGAGGCCATGGAAAACGACTTCCGGACGGCTTCGAGGAAATTCTGGTCCACCATCCGGCGTCTCAGGAGAGGAAAGCAGTGCACCGTTAACACTGTGTATAGTGGAGACGGAGTGCTGTTGACCTCGACTCGGGACGTCGTGAACCGGTGGGGAGAGTACTTCGAAGACCTCCTCAATTCCACCAACACGCCTTCCTTTGAGGAAGCAGGGTCTGGGGACTCTGAAGTGGGCTCCCCTATCTCTGGGGTCGAAGTCGCCGAGGTGGTTGGAAAGCTTCTCGGTGGCAGGGCCTCGGGGGTGGATGAGATCCGCCCGGAGTTCCTGAAGGCTCTGGATGTTGTGGGGCTGTCGTGGTTGACACGTCTCTGCAGCATCGCGTGGACATCGGGGACGGTGCCTCTGGATTGGCAGACCGGGGTGGTGGTTCCCCTTTTTAAGAAGGGGGACCGGAGGGTGTGTTCCAACTTTAGAGGGATCACACTCCTCAGCCTCCCAGGTAAGGTCTATTCAGGGGTGCTGGAGAGGAGGGTCCGTCGGGAGGTCGAATCTCGGATCCAGGAGGAGCAGTGTGGTTTTCGTCCCGGCCGTGGAACAGTGGACCAGCTCTACACCCTCAGCAGGATCCTCGAGGGTGCGTGGGAATTCGCCCAACCAGTCCACATGTGCTTTGTGGACTTGGAGAAGGCGTTTGACCGTGTACCTCGGGGAGTTCTGTGGGGGGTGCTTCGGGAGTATGGGTTACCGAGCCCCCTGATACGGGCCATTCGGTCCCTGTACGACCGATGTCAGAGTCTGGTCCGCATTGCCGGCAGTAAGTCGAATTTGTTTCCGGTGAGGGTTGGACTCCGCCAAGGTTGCCCTTTGTCACCGATTCTGTTCATAACTTTTATGGACAGAATTTCTAGGCGTAGCCGAGGCGTTGAGGGGGTCCGGTTTGGTGGCCTCAGCATTGCATCTCTGCTTTTTGCAGATGATGTGGTGCTGTTGGCTTCTTCAAGCCGTGACCTCCAGCTCTCACTGGAGCGGTTCGCAGCCGAGTGTGAAGCGGTTGGGATGAGGATCAGCACCTCCAAATCCGAGACCATGGTCCTCAGTCGGAAAAGGGTGGAGTGCCCTCTCCGGGTCGGGGAGGAGGTCCTGCCCCAAGTGGAGGAGTTCAAGTATCTTGGGGTCTTGTTCACGAGTGAGGGTAGGTTAGAGCGGGAGATCGACAGGCGGATCGGTGCAGCGTCTGCAGTGATGCGGACGCTGTATCGGTCCGCTGTGGTGAAGAAGGAGCTGAGCCGAAAGGCGAAGCTCTCGATTTACCGGTCGATCTACGTTCCTACCCTCACCTATGGTCACGAGCTGTGGGTCGTGACCGAAAGAACAAGATCCCGGATACAAGCGGCCGAAATGAGTTTCCTCCGCAGGGTAGCCGGGCTCTCCCTTAGAGATAGGGTGAGAAGCTCGGTCATCCGAGAGGGACTCAGCGTCGAGTCGCTGCTCCTCCACGTTGAGAGGAACCAGTTGAGGTGGCTCGGGCATCTGGTTCGGATGCCTCCTGGACGCCTCCCTGGGGAGGTGTTCCGGGCATGTCCTACCGGCAGGAGGCCCCGGGGACGACCCAGGACACGCTGGAGAGACTATGTCTCTCGGCTGTCCTGGGAACGCCTTGGGGTCCCGTCGGATGAGCTGGCTGAAGTGGCTGGGGAGAGGGAAGTCTGGGCTTCCCTGCTAAAGCTGCTGCCCCCGCGACCCGACCCCGGATAAGCGGAAGAAGACAGACGGACGGACGGACGGTTTTACATTAGGGTTAGGGTTACAAAGTAGGGTTTAACGTTAGGGTTAGGGTTTCAAACTAGGGTTTTACATTAGGGTTAATGCTTCAAACTAGGGTTTTACATTAGGGTTACGCTTTCAAACTAGGGTTTTACATTAGGGTTAGGCTTTTAAACTAGGGTTTCAAATTAGGGTTAGAGTTTCAAACTAGGGTTTTACATTAGGGTTACTGCTTCAAACTAGGGTTTTACATTAGGGTTAGGGTTTCAAAAAGGGGTTTAAAATTAGGGTTAGGGTTTCACACTAGGGTTTTACATTAGGATTTGGGTTTCAAACAAGGGTTTTACATTAGGGTTAGGGTTTCAAACTAGGGTTTCAAATTAGGGTTAGGGTTTCAAACTAGGGTTTCAATTTAGGGTTAGGGTTTCAAACTAGGGTTTATCATTAGGGTTAGGGTTTCAAAATAGGGTTTTAGATTAGGGTTAGGGTTTCAAACTAGGGTTTAACATTAGGGTTAGGGTTTCAAACTAGGGTTTTACATTAGGGTAAGGGTTTCAAACAAGGGTTTTACATTAGCTATAGGGTTTCAAACAAGGGTTTTACATTAAGGTAAGGGTTTCAAACTAGTTTTTCAAATTAGGGTTAGGGTTTCAAACTAGGGTTTTATATTAGGGTTAGGGTTTCAAACTAGGGTTTCAAAATAGGGTTTTACATTAGGGTAAAGGTTTCAAACAAGGGTTTTACATTAGGGTTAGGGATTCAAAACAGGGAATTAAAATTAGGGTTAGGGTTTCAAACTCGGGTTTTAAATTAGGGTTTGGGTTTCAAACTAGGGTTTTACATTAGCGTTAGGGTTTCAAACTAGGGTTTCAAATTAGGCTTAGGGTTTCAAACTAGGGTTTTACATTAGGGTTAGTGTTTCAAACAAGGGTTTTACATTAGGTTTAGTGTTTCAAAATGGGTTTAAAATTAGGGTTAGGGTTTCACACTAGGGTTTTACATTAAGGTTAGGGTTTCAAACTAGGGTTTAACATTAGGGTTAGTGTTTCAAACAAGGGTTTTACATTAGGGTTAGGGTTTCAAACTAGGGTTTCAAATTAGGGTTAGGGTTTCAAAATAGGGTTTTACATTAGAGTTAGGCTTTCAAACTAGGGTTTTATATTAGCGTTC
Organism: Vanacampus margaritifer; assembly: GCF_051991255.1. Taxonomy (NCBI): domain Eukaryota; kingdom Metazoa; phylum Chordata; class Actinopteri; order Syngnathiformes; family Syngnathidae; genus Vanacampus; species Vanacampus margaritifer. The sequence continues at coordinate 29,086,090 of NC_135439.1, read as the reverse complement.
GGGTTATAAACTAGGGTTTTATATTATGGTTAGGGTTACAAACTAGGGTTTTACATTATGGTTAGGGTTACAAACTAGGGTTTCAAATTAGGGTTAGGGTTTCAAAACAGGGTTTTAAAATTAGGGTTAGGGTTTCAAAACAGAGGTTTAAAATTAGGGTTAGGGTTTCAAAATAGGGTTTTATATTAGGGTTAGGGTTTCAAACTAGGGTTTCAAATTAGTGTTAGGGTTTCAAACAAGGGTTTTACATTAAGGTTAGGGTTTCAAACAAGGGTTTTACAATAGGGTTAGGGTTTCAAAACAGGGGTTTTAAATTAGGGTTAGGGTTTAAAACTAAGGTTTTACATTAGGTTTAGGGTTTCAAACTAGGGTTTCAAATTAGGGTTTGGGTTTCAATTTGATGTTTTACATTAGGATTAGGTTTACAAACTAGGGTTTTACATTAGGGTTAGGGTTTCAAACTATGGTTTCAAATTAGGTTTGGGGTTTCAAAGTAGGGTTTCAAATTAGGGTTAGGGTTTAAACTAGGATTTACATTAGGGTTAGTGCTTCAAACTAAGGTTTTACATAAGGGTTAGGATTTCAAACTAGGGTTTTACATTAAGGTTAGGGTTTCAAACTAGGGTTTTACATTAGGGTTAGGGTTACAAATTAGGGTTTTACATTAGGGTTAGGGTTTCAAACTAGGGTTTTACATTAGGGTTAGGGTTTCAAACTAGGGTTTCAATTTAGGGTTAGGGTTTCAAACTAGGGTTTATCATTAGGGTTAGGGTTTCAAACTAGGGTTTTACATTAGGGTTAGTGTTTCAAAGTAGGGTTTTACATTAGGGTTAGGCTTTCAAACTAGGGTTTTATATTATGGTTAGGGTTACAAACTAGGGTTTTACATTATGGTTAGGGTTACAAACTAGGGTTTCAAATTAGGGTTAGGATTTCAAAACAGGGGTTTAAAATTAGGGTTAGGGTTTCAAAACAGGGGTTTAAAATTAGGGTTAGGGTTTCAAACTAGGGTTTTACATTAGGGTTATTACTTTAAACTAAGGTTTTACATAAGGGTTAGGGTTTCAAACTAGGGTTTTACATTAAGGTTAGGGTTTCAAACTAGGGTTTTACATTAGGGTTAGGGTTACAAATTAGGGTTTTACATTAGGGTTAAAGTTCAAAATAGGGATTTACATTAGGGTTAGGGTTACAAATTAGGGTTTTACATTAGGGTTAAAGTTCAAAATAGGGATTTACATTAGGGGTAGGGTTTCAAACTAGGTTTTCAATTTAGGGTTAGGGTTTCAAACTAGGGTTTATCATTAGGTTTAGGGTTTCAAACTAGGGTTCTAAATTAGGGTTAGGGTTTCAAACTAGGGTTTAACATTAGGGTTAGGGTTTCAAACTAGGGTTTTACATTAGGGTTAATGCTTCAAACTAGGGTTTTACATTAGGGTTACGCTTTCAAACTAGGATTTTACATTAGGGTTAGGGTTTCAAACTAGGGTTTCAAAATAGGGTTAGTGTTTCAAACTAGGGTTTTATATTAGGGTTAAGGTTTCAAACGAGGGTTTCAAATTAGGGTTAGGGTTTCAAACTAAGGTTTTACATTAATGATAGGGTTTCAAACTAGGGTTTCAAATTAGGGTTAGGGTTTCAAACTAGGGTTTATCATTAGTGTTAGGGTTTCAAACTAGGGTTTTACATTAAGGTTAGAGTTTCAAACTAGGGTTTTACATTAGGGTTAGGCTTTCAAACAAGGGTTTTACATTAGGGTTAGTGCTTCAAACTAAGGTTTTACATTTAGGGTTAGGGTTTCAAACTAGGGTTTATCATTAGGGTTAGGGTTTAAAAATAGGGTTTTACATTAGGGTTAGGGTTTCAAACTAGGGTTTAACGTTAGGGTTAGGGTTTCAAACTAGGGTTTTAAAATTAGGGTTTCAAATTAGGGTTTCAAATTAGGGTTTCAAATTAGGGTTAGATTTTCAAACTAGGGTTTCAAATTTGGGTTAGAGTTTCAAACTAGGGTTTTACATTAGGGTTACTGCTTCAAACTAGGGTTTTACATTAGGGTTAGGGTTTCAAAACAGGGGTTTAAAATTAGTGTTAGGGTTTCACACTAGTGTTTTAAATAAGTGTTAGGGTTTCAAACAAGGGTTTTACATTAGGGTTAGGGTTTCAAACAAGGGTTTTACAATAGGGTTAGGGTTTCAAAACAGGGATTTTAAATTAGGGTTAGGGTTTCAAACTAGGGTTTTACATTAGGTTTAGGGTTTCAGACTAGGGTTTCAAATTAGGGTTTGGGTTTCAATTTGAGGTTTTACATTAGGATTAGGTTTACAAACTAGGGTTTTACATTAGGGTTAGGGTTTCAAACTATGGTTTCAAATTAGGTTTGGGGTTTCAAACTAGGGTTTTACATTAGGGTTAGGGTTTCAAACTATGGTTTTACATTAGGGTTAGGGTTACAAAGTAGGGTTTAACGTTAGGGTTAGGGTTTCAAACTAGGGTTTTACATTAGGGTTAGGGTTACAAAGTAGGGTTTAACGTTAGGGTTAGGGTTTCAAACTATGGTTTCAAATTAGGTTTGGGGTTTCAAACTAGGGTTTTACATTAGGTTTAGGGTTTCAAACTAGGGTTTGACATTAGGGTTAGTGCTTCAAACTAGGGTTTTACATTAGGGTTAGGGTTTCAAACTAGGGTTTTACATTAAGGTAAGGGTTTCAAACTATGGTTTTACATTAGGGTTAGGGTTACAAAGTAGGGTTTAACGTTAGGGTTAGGGTTTCAAACTAGGGTTTTACATTAGGGTTAATGCTTCAAACTAGGGTTTTACATTAGGGTTACGCTTTCAAACTAGGGTTTTACATTAGGGTTAGGCTTTTAAACTAGGGTTTCAAATTAGGGTTAGAGTTTCAAACTAGGGTTTTACATTAGGGTTACTGCTTCAAACTAGGGTTTTACATTAGGGTTAGGGTTTCAAAACAGGGGTTTAAAATTAGGGTTAGGGTTTCACACTAGGGTTTTACATTAGGGTTAGGGTTTCAAACAAGGGTTTCAAATTAGGGTTAGGGTTTCAAAACATGGGTTTAAAATTAGGGTTATGGTTTCAAAACAGAGGTTTAAAATTAGGGTTAGGGTTTCAAAATAGGGTTTTATATTAGGGTTAGGGTTTCAAACTAGGGTTTCAAATTAGTGTTAGGGTTTCAAACAAGGGTTTTACATTAAGGTTAGGGTTTCAAACAAGGGTTTTACAATAGGGTTAGGGTTTCAAAACAGGGGTTTTAAATTAGGGTTAGGGTTTAAAACTAAGGTTTTACATTAGGTTTAGGGTTTCAAACTAGGGTTTCAAATTAGGGTTTGGGTTTCAATTTGAGGTTTTACATTAGGATTAGGTTTACAAACTAGGGTTTTACATTAGGGTTAGGGTTTCAAACTATGGTTTCAAATTAGGTTTGGGGTTTCAAAGTAGGGTTTCAAATTAGGGTTAGGGTTTAAACTAGGATTTACATTAGGGTTAGTGCTTCAAACTAAGGTTTTACATAAGGGTTAGGATTTCAAACTAGGGTTTCAATTTAGGGTTAGGGTTTCAAACTAGGGTTTATCATTAGGGTTAGGGTTTCAAACTAGGGTTTTACATTAGGGTTAGGGTTTCAAAGTAGGGTTTTACATTAGGGTTAGGGTTACAAATTAGGGTTTTACATTAGGGTTAGGGTTTCAAACTAGGGTTTTACATTAGGGTTAGGGTTTCAAACTAGGGTTTCAATTTAGGGTTAGGGTTTCAAACTAGGGTTTATCATTAGGGTTAGGGTTTCAAACTAGGGTTTTACATTAGGGTTAGTGTTTCAAAGTAGGGTTTTACATTAGGGTTAGGCTTTCAAACTAGGGTTTTACATTAGCGTTCGGGTTATAAACTAGGGTTTTATATTATGGTTAGGGTTACAAACTAGGGTTTTACATTATGGTTAGGGTTACAAACTAGGGTTTCAAATTAGGGTTAGGATTTCAAAACAGGGGTTTAAAATTAGGGTTAGGGTTTCAAAACAGGGGTTTAAAATTAGGGTTAGGGTTTCAAACTAGGGTTTTACATTAGGGTTATTACTTTAAACTAAGGTTTTACATAAGGGTTAGGGTTTCAAACTAGGGTTTTACATTAAGGTTAGGGTTTCAAACTAGGGTTTTACATTAGGGTTAGGGTTACAAATTAGGGTTTTACATTAGGGTTAAAGTTCAAAATAGGGATTTACATTAGGGTTAGGGTTTCAAACTAGGTTTTCAATTTAGGGTTAGGGTTTCAAACTAGGGTTTATCATTAGGGTTAGGGTTTCAAACTATGGTTCTAAATTAGGGTTAGGGTATCAAACTAGGGTTTAACGTTAGGGTTAGGGTTTCAAACTAGGGTTTTACATTAGGGTTAATGCTTCAAACTAGGGTTTTACATTAGGGTTACGCTTTCAAACTAGGATTTTACATTAGGGTTAGGGTTTCAAACTAGGGTTTCAAAATAGGGTTAGTGTTTCAAACTAGGGTTTTATATTAGGGTTAAGGTTTCAAACGAGGGTTTCAAATTAGGGTTAGGGTTTCAAACTAAGGTTTTACATTAATGATAGGGTTTTAAACTAGGGTTTCAAATTAGGGTTAGGGTTTCAAACTAGGGTTTATCATTAGTGTTAGGGTTTCAAACTAGGGTTTTACATTAAGGTTAGAGTTTCAAACTAGGGTTTTACATTAGGGTTAGGCTTTCAAACAAGGGTTTTACATTAGGGTTAGTGCTTCAAAATAAGGTTTTACATTATGGTTAGGGTTTCAAACTAGGGTTTATCATTAGGGTTAGGGTTTAAAAATAGGGTTTTACATTAGGGTTAGGGTTTCAAACTAGGGTTTAACGTTAGGGTTAGGGTTTCAAACTAGGGTTTTACATTAGGGTTAATGCTTCAAACTAGGGTTTTACATTAGGGTTACGCTTTCAAACTAGGGTTTTACATTAGGGTTAGGGTTTCAAACTATTGTTTTAAAATTAGGGTTTCAAATTAGGGTTTCAAATTAGGGTTAGATTTTCAAACTAGGGTTTCAAATTTGGGTTAGAGTTTCAAACTAGGGTTTTACATTAGGGTTACTGCTTCAAACTAGGGTTTTACATTAGGGTTAGGGTTTCAAAACAGGGGTTTAAAATTAGGGTTAGGGTTTCACACTAGGGTTTTAAATTAGTGTTAGGGTTTCAAACAAGGGTTTTACATTAGGGTTAGGGTTTCAAACAAGGGTTTTACAATAGGGTTAGGGTTTCAAAACAGGGATTTTAAATTAGGGTTAGGGTTTCAAACTAGGGTTTTACATTAGGTTTAGGGTTTCAGACTAGGGTTTCAAATTAGGGTTTGGGTTTCAATTTGAGGTTTTACATTAGGATTAGGTTTACAAACTAGGGTTTTACAGTAGGGTTAGGGTTTCAAACTATGGTTTCAAATTAGGTTTGGGGTTTCAAACTAGGGTTTTACATTAGGGTTAGGGTTTCAAACTATGGTTTTACATTAGGGTTAGGGTTACAAAGTAGGGTTTAACGTTAGGGTTAGGGTTTCAAACTAGGGTTTTACATTAGGGTTAGGGTTACAAAGTAGGGTTTAAAGTTAGGGTTAGGGTTTCAAACTATGGTTTCAAATTAGGTTTGGGGTTTCAAACTAGGGTTTTACATTAGGGTTAGGGTTTCAAACTAGGGTTTTACATTAAGGTAAGGGTTTCAAACTATGGTTTTACATTAGGGTTAGGGTTACAAAGTAGGGTTTAACGTTAGGGTTAGGGTTTCAAACTAGGGTTTTACATTAGGGTTAGGCTTTTAAACTTGGGTTAGAGTTTCAAACTAGGGTTTTACATTAGGGTTACTGCTTCAAACTAGGGTTTTACATTAGGGTTAGGGTTTCAAAACAGGGGTTTAAAATTAGGGTTAGGGTTTCACACTAGGGTTTTACATTAGGGTTAGGGTTTCAAACAAGGGTTTTACATTAGGGTTAGGGTTTCAAACTAGGGTTTCAAATTAGGGTTAGGGTTTAAACTAGGATTTACATTAGGGTTAGTGCTTCAAACTAAGGTTTTACATAAGGGTTAGGATTTCAAACTAGGGTTTTACATTAAGGTTAGGGTTTCAAACTAGGGTTTTACATTAGGGTTAGGGTTACAAATGAGGGTTTTACATTAGGGTTAGGGTTTCAAACTAGGGTTTTACATTAGGGTTAGGGTTTCAAACTAGGGTTTCAATTTAGGGTTAGGGTTTCAAACTAGGGTTTATCATTAGGGTTAGGGTTTCAAACTAGGGTTTTACATTAGGGTTAGGGTGTCAAAGTAGGGTTTTACATTAGGGTTAGGCTTTCAAACTAGGGTTTTACATTAGCGTTCGGGTTCTAAACTAGGGTTTTATATTATGGTTAGGGTTACAAACTAGGGTTTTACATTATGGTTAGGGTTACAAACTAGGGTTTCAAATTAGGGTTAGGGTTTCAAAACAGGGGTTTAAAATTAGGGTTAGGTTTTCAAAACAGGGGTTTAAAATTAGGGTTAGGGTTTCACACTAGGGTTTTACATTAGGGTTAGGGTTTCAAACTAGGGTTTTACATTAGGGTTAGTGCTTCAAACTAAGGTTTTACATTAGGGTTAGGGTTTCAAACTAGGGTTTTACATTAAGGTTAGGGTTTCAAACTAGGGTTTTACATTAGGGTTAGGGTTACAAATTAGGGTTTTACATTAGGGTTACAGTTTCAAACTAGGGATTTACATTAGGGTTAGGGTTTCAAACTAGGTTTTCAATTTAGGGTTAGGGTTTCAAACTAGGGTTTATCATTAGGGTTAGGGTTTCAAACTAGGGTTTATCATTAGGGTTAGGGTTTCAAACTAGGGTTCTAAATTAGGGTTAGGGTTTCAAACTAGGGTTTAACGTTAGGGTTAGGGTTTCAAACTAGGGTTTTACATTAGGGTTAATGCTTCAAACTAGGGTTTTACATTAGGGTTCCGCTTTCAAACTAGGATTTTACATTAGGGTTAGGGTTTCAAATTAGGGTTAGGGTTTCAAACTAGGGTTTTTCATTAGGGTTAGGGTTTCAAACTAGGGTTTCAAATTAGGGTTAGGGTTTAAAACTAGGATTTACATTAGGGTTAGTGCTTCAAACTAGGGTTTTACATTAAGGTTAGGGTTTCAAACTAGGGTTTTACATTAGGGTTAGGGTTTCAAACTAGGGTTTTACATTAGGGTTAGGGTTACAAATTAGGGTTTTACATTAGGGTTAGGGTTTCAAACTAGGGTTTTACATTAGGATTAGGGTTTCAAACTAGGGTTTCAATTTAGGGTTAGGGTTTCAAACTAGGGTTTTTCATTAGGGTTAGGGTTTCAAACTAGGGTTTAACATTAGGGTTAGGGTTTCAAACTAGGGTTTTACATTAGGGTTAATGCTTCAAACTAGGGTTTTACATTAGGGTTAGGCTTTCAAACTAGGGTTTTAAATTAGCGTTAGGGTTAAAAACTAGGGTTTTACATTATGGTTAGGGTTACAAACTAGGGTTTTACATTATGGTTAGGGTTACAAACTAGGGTTTCAAATTAGGTTTAGGGTTTCAAAACAGGGGTTTAAAATTAGGGTTAGGGTTTCAAAACAGGGGTTTAAAATTAGGGTTAGGGTTTCACACTAGGGTTTTACATTAGGGTTAGGGTTTCAAACTAGGGTTTTACATTAGGGTTAGTGCTTCAAACTAAGGTTTTACATTAGGGTTAGGGTTTCAAACTAGGGTTTTACATTAAGGTTAGGGTTTCAAACTAGGGTTTTACATTAGGGTTAGGGTTACAAATTAGGGTTTTACATTAGGGTTAGAGTTTCAAACTAGGGATTTACATTAGGGTTAGGGTTTCAAACTAGGTTTTCAATTTAGGGTTAGGGTTTCAAACTAGGGTTTATCATTAGGGTTAGGGTTTCAAACTAGGGTTCTACATTAGGGTTAGGGTTTCAAACTAGGGTTTAACGTTAGGGGTAGGGTTTCAAACTAGGGTTTTACATTACGGTTAGGATTTCAAACTAGGGTTTCAAATTAGGGTTAGGGTTTCAAAACAGGGGTTTAAAATTAGGGTTAGGGTTTCACACTAGGGTTTTACATTAGGGTTAGGGTTTCAAAGTAGGGTTTTACATTAGGGTTAGTGTTTCAAACTATGTTTTCAAATTAGGTTTGGGGTTTCAAACTAGGGTTTTACATTAGGGTTGTCATGTTTATTTTCAGTCTTGTTTAGTCCGGTCATGTTTAGCTTCTGTTTTCCTTGTGTGTTCCCCTTGTCTTGTCATTTCCTGTTTTAGTTTGAAAATTGATTCCTCTCGTTTCTGGTCACTTGCCCTTCCTCGTGTTGTGTGTGTGTCAACCCTGATTCATGATTGTTTCCCAATTACCCTCATGTGTCATCCAATCAGTGCCCTCAGCCAGGTGTGTCTTGTTATGTCATTAGTGTTGGTGTATTTTGTCGGCTTTTTTCCCCCCTGTCTGTGTCGGTTCATTGTTGCTGTTGTTGTTGCCATTGTCGTAAGTCTTTCGCCATGTCACGTCACGCTGACCTTTTTGCCTTGTAAGGAACCTTGTCATGCTGTTTGTTTTGCCTAAGTTGTTTTGCCATGTATAGATTCATGTTTTGTTAGTTCCATTTATTTTCCCGCATCTGGGTCCTAAAGCCCCCACCTTCTGACAAGGGTTAGGGTTTCAAACTATGGTTTTAAATTAGGTTTGGGGTTTCAAACTAGGGTTTTACATTAGGGTTAGGGTTTCAAACTAGGGTTTTACATTAGGGTAAGTGCTTCAAAATAGGGTTTTACATTATGGTTAGTGCTTCAAACTAGGGTTTTCCATTAGGGTTATGGTTTCAAACTACGGTTTAACATTAGGGTTAGGGTTTCAAACTAGGGTTTGACATTGGGGTTAGGGTTTCAAACAAGCGTTTTACATTAGGGTTAGGGTTTCAAAACAGGGGTTTTAAATAAAGGTTAGGGTTTCAAATTAGGGTTAGGGTTTCAAACTAGGGTTTTACATTAGGGTTAGGGTTTCAAACTAGGGTTTTACATTATGGTTAGGGTTCCAAACTAGGGTTTTACATTATGGTTAGGGTTACAAACTAGGGTTTCAAATTAGGGTTAGGGTTTCAAAACAGGGGTTTAAAATTAGGGTTGGGGTTTCACACTAGGGTTTTACATTAGAGTTAGGGTTTCAAAGTAGGGTTTTACATTAGGGTTAGGGTTTCAAACTATGGTTTCAAATTAGGTTTGGGGTTTCAAACTAGGGTTTTACATTAAGGTTAGGGTTTCAAACTAGGGTTTTACATTAGGGTTAGGGTTAGAAATTAGGGTTTTACATTAAGGTTAGGGTATAAAACTAGGGTTTTACATTAGGGTTAGGGTTTCAAACTAGGTTTTCAATTTAGGTTTAGAGGTTCAAACTAGGGTTTATCATTAGGGTTAGGGTTTCAAACTAGGGTTTTACATTAGGGTTAGGGTTTCAAACTACGTTTTCAATTTAGGGTTAGGGTTTCAAAATAGGGTTTTTTCATTAGGGTTAGGGTTTCAAAAGGGGTTTAACATTATGGTTAGGGTTTCAAACGAGTGTTTTACATTAGGGTTAATGCTTCAAACTAGGGTTTTACATTAGGGTTACGCTTTCAAACTAGGGTTTTACATTAGGGTTAGGTTCTCAAACTAGGGTTTCAAATTAGGGTTAGAGTTTCAAACTCAGGGGTTTTACATTAGGGTTACTGCTTCAAACTAGGGTTTTACATTAGGGTTAGGTTTTCAAAACAGGGGTTTAAAATGAGGGTTAGGGTTTCACACTAGGGTTTCACACTAGGGTTTTACATTAGGGTTAGGGTTTCAAACTAGGGTTAATCATTAGTGTTAGGGTTTCAAACTAGGGTTTTACATTAAGGTTAGAGTTTAAAACTAGGGTTTTACATTAGGGTTAGGGTTTCAAACAAGGGTTTTACATTAGGGTTAATGCTTCAAACTAAGGTTTTACTTTTAGGGTTAGGGTTTCAAACTAGGGTTTATCATTAGGGTTAGGGTTTAAAAATAGGGTTTTACATTAGGGTTAGGGTTTCAAACTAGGTTTTCAATTTAGGGTTAGGGTTTCAATTTAGGGTTTATAATTAGGGTTAGGGTTTCAAACTAGGGTTTTACATTAGGGTTAGGGTTACAAATTAGGGTTTTACATTAGGGTTAGGGTTTCAAACTAGGGTTTTACATTAGGGTTAGGGTTTCAAACTAGGGTTTTACATTAGCGTTCGGGTTATAAACTAGGGTTTTATATTATGGTTAGGGTTACAAACTAGGTTTGTACATTATGGTTAGGGTTACAAACTAGGGTTTCAAATTAGGGTTAGGGTTTCAAAACGGGTTTAAAATTAGGGTTAGGGTTTCACACTAGGGTTTTACATTAGAGTTAGGGTTTCAAAGTAGGGTTTTACATTAGGGTTAGGGTTTCAAACTATGGTTTAAAATTAGGTTTGGGGTTTCAAACTAGGGTTTTACATTAAGGTTAGGGTTTCAAACTAGGGTTTTACATTAGGGTTAGGGTTAGAAATTAGGGTTTTACATTAAGGTTAGGGTATCAAACTAGGGTTTTACATTAGGGTTAGGGTTTCAAACTAGGTTTTCAATTTAGGTTAGGGTTAGAAATTAGGGTTTTACATTAAGGTTAGGGTATCAAACTAGGGTTTTACATTAGGGTTAGGGTTTCAAACTAGGTTTTCAATTTAGGTTTTGAGGTTCAAACTAGGGTTTATCATTAGGGTTAGGGTATCAAACTAGGGTTTTACATTAGGGTTAGGGTTTCAAACTAGGTTTTCAATTTAGGTTTTGAGGTTCAAACTAGGGTTTATCATTAGGGTTAGGGTTTCAAACTAGGGTTTTACATTAGGGTTAGGGTTTCAAACTACGTTTTCAATTTAGGGTTAGGGTTTCAAAATAGGGTTTATCATTAGGGTTAGGGTTTCAAACTAGGGTTTTTTCATTAGGGTTAGGGTTTCAAACTAGGGTTTAACATTATGGTTAGGGTTTCAAACTAGGGTTTTACATTAGGGTTAATGCTTCAAACTAGGGTTTTACATTAGGGTTACGCTTTCAAACTAGGGTTTTACATTAGGGTTAGGGTTTCAAACTAGGGTTTCAAATTAGGGTTAGAGTTTCAAACTCAGGGGTTTTACATTAGGGTTACTGCTTCAAACTAGGGTTTTACATTAGGGTTAGGGTTTCAAAACAAGGGTTTAAAATTAGGGTTAGGGTTTCACACTAGGGTTTCACACTAGGGTTTTACATTAGGGTTAGGGTTTCAAACTAGGGGTTATCATTAGTGTTAGGGTTTCAAACTAGGGTTTTACATTAAGGTTAGAGTTTCAAACTAGGGTTTTACATTAGGGTTAGGGTTTCAAACAAGGGTTTTACATTAGGGTTAAGGTTTCAAACTAGGGTTTTCCTTATGGTTATGGTTACAAACTAGGGTTTACATTAGGGTTAGTGTTTCAAACAAGGTTTTATATTAGGGTTAGGGTTTCAAACTAGGGTTTCAAATTAGGGTTAGGGTTTCAAACAAGGGTTTTACATTAGGGTTAGGGTTTCAAACTAGGGTTCTATATTAGGGTTAGGGTTTCAAACTAGTTTTTCAAATTAGGGTTAGGGTTTCAAACAAGGGTTTTACATTAGGGTTAGGGTTTCAAATTAGGGTTAGGGTTTCAAATTAGGGTTTTACATTAGGGTTAGGGTTTCAAACTAGGGTTTTACATTAGGGTTAGGGTTTCAAACTAGGGTTTCAAATTAGGGTTAGGGTTTCAAACTAGGGTTTTACATTAGGGTTAGGGTTTCAAACTAGGGTTTCAAATTAGGGTTAGGGTTTCGAACTAGGGTTTCAAATTAGGGTTAGAGTTTCAAACTAGGGTTTCAAATTAGGGTTAGAGTTTCAAACTAGGGTTTTACATTAGGGTTACTGCTTCAAACTAGGGTTTTACATTAGGGTTTGGGTTTCAAACAAGGGTTTTACATTAGGGTTAGGGTTTCAAACAAGGGTTTTACATTAGGGTTAGGGTTTCAAACTGGGGTTTCAAATTAGGGTTATGGTTTAGAACTAGGGTTTTATATTAGGGTTAGGGTTTCAAACTAGGGTTTCAAATTAGGGTTAGGGTTTCAAACTAGGATTTTATATTAGGGTTAGTGTTTCAAACTAGGGTTTCAAATTAGGGTTTGGGTTTCAAATTGAGGTTTTACATTAGGATTAGGGTTACAAATTAGGGTTTTACATTAGGGTTAGGGTTTCAAACTATGGTTTCAAATTAGGTTTGGGGTTTCAAACTAGGGTTTTACATTAGGGTTAGGGTTTCAAACTAGGGTTTTACATGAGGGTTAGTGCTTCAAACTAGGGTTTTACATTAAGGTAAGGGTTTCAAACTAAGGTTTTACATTAGGGTTAGGGTTACAAACTAGGGTTTTACATTAGGGTTAGGGTTTCAAACTAGGGTTTAACATTAGCGTTAGGGTTTCAAAATATGGTTTTACATTAGGGTTAATGCTTCAAACTAGGGTTTTACATTAGGATTAGGGTTTCAAACTAGGGTTTTACATTAGGGTTAGGGTTTCAAACTAGGGTTTAAATTAGGGTTAGGGTTTCAAACTAGGGTTTTCCTTATGGTTATGGTTACAAACTAGGGTTTACATTAGGGTTAGTGTTTCAAACAAGGTTTTTACATTAGGGTTAGGGTTTCAAACAAGGTTTTTACATTAGGGTTAGGGTTTCAAAATAGGGTTTCTAATTAGGGTTAGGGTTTCAAAATAGGGTTTCTAATTGGGGTTAGGGTTTCAAACTAGGGATTTATATTAGGGTTAGGGTTTCAAACTAGGGTTTCAAATTAGGGTTAGGGTTTCAAACAAGGGTTTTACATTAGGGTTAGGGTTTCAAACTAGGGTTTTATATTAGGGTTAGGGTTTCAAACTAGGGTTTCAAATTAGGGTTAGGGTTTCAAACAAGGGTTTTACATTAGGGTTAGGGTTTCAAATTAGGGTTAGGGTTTCAAACTAGAGTTTTACATTAGGGTTAGGGTTTCAAACTAGGGTTTTACATTAGGGTTAGGGTTTCAAACTAGGGTTTTACATTAGGGTTAGGGTTTCAAACAAGGGTTTTACATTAGGTTTAGTTTTCAAAACGGGTTTAAAATTAGGGTTAGGGTTTCACACTAGGGTTTTACATTAGGGTTAGGGTTTCAAACTAGGGTTTAACATTAGGGTTAGGGTTTCAAACTAGGGTTTTACATTAGGGTTAAGGTTACAAACTAGGGTTTACATTAGGGTTAGTGTTTCAAACAAGGGTTTTACATTAGGGTTAGGGTTTCAAACTAGGGTTTCAAATTAGGGTTAGGGTTTCAAACTAGGGTTTTATATTAGGGTTAGGGTTTCAAACTAGGGTTTCAAATTAGGGTTAGGGTTTCAAACTAGGATTTTATATTAGGGTTAGTGTTTCAAACTAGGGTTTCAAATTAGGGTTTGGGTTTCAAATTGAGGTTTTACATTAGGATTAGCGTTACAAATTAGGGTTTTACATTAGGGTTAGGGTTTCAAACTATGGTTTCAAATTAGGTTTGGGGTTTCAAACTAGGGTTTTACATTAGGGTTAGGGTTTCAAACAAGGGTTTTACATGAGGGTTAGTGCTTCAAACTAGGGTTTTACATTAGGGTTAGGGTTTCAAACTAGTGTTTTACATTAAGGTAAGGGTTTCAAACTAGGGTTTTACATTAGGGTTAGGGTTACAAACTAGGGTTTTACATTAGGGTTAGGGTTTCAAACTAGGGTTTTACATTAGGGTTAGGGTTACAAACTAGGGTTTTACATTAGGGTTAGGGTTTCAAACTAGGGTTTAAATTAGGGTTAGGGTTTCAAACTAGGGTTTTCCTTATGGTTATGGTTACAAACTAGGGTTTACATTAGGGTTAGTGTTTCAAACAAGGTTTTTACATTAGGGTTAGGGTTTCAAAATAGGGTTTCTAATTAGGGTTAGGGTTTCAAACAAGGGTTTTACATTAGGGTTAGGGTTTCAAACTAGGGTTTTATATTAGGGTTAGGGTTTCAAACTAGTGTTTCAAATTAGGGTTAGGGTTTCAAACAAGGGTTTTACATTAGGGTTAGGGTTTCAAATTAGGGTTAGGGTTTCAAATTAGTGTTTTACATTAGGGTTAGGGTTTCAAACTAGGGTTTTACATTAGGGTTAGGGTTTCAAACTAGGGTTTCAAATTAGGGTTAGGGTTTCAAACTAGGGTTTCAAATTAGGGTTAGAGTTTCAAACTAGGGTTTCAAATTAGGGTTAGAGTTTCAAACTAGGGTTTTACATTAGGGTTACTGTTTCAAACTAGAGTTTTACATTAGGGTTAGGGTTTCAAACTAGGGTTTTACATTAGGTTTAGGGTTTCAAACTAGGGTTTCAAATTAGGCTTAGGGTTTCAAACTAGGGTTTTACATTAGGGTTAGGGTTTCAAACAAGGGTTTTACATTAGGGTAAGTGTTTCAAAACAGGGGTTAAAAATTAGGGTTAAGGTTTCACACTAGGGTTTTACATTAGGGTTAGGTTTTCAAACTAGGGTTTTACATTAGGGTAAAGGTTTTACATTAGGGTTAGGGTTTCAAAACAGTCATTTTACATTAGGGTTAGGGTTACAAACTAGGGTTTTACATTAGGGTTAGGGTTTCAAACTAGGGTTTCAAATTAGGGTTAGGGTTTCAAACTAGGGTTTTACATTAGGGTTAGGGTTTTAAACTAGGGTTTTACATTAGGGTTAGGATTTCACACTAAGGTTTTACATTAGGGTTAGGTTTACAAACTAGGGTTTTACATTAGGGTTAGGATTTCAAACTAGGGTTTTACATTAGGGTTAGGGTTTCAAACTAAGGTTTAACATTAGGGTTAGGGTTTCAAACTAGGGTTTTACATTAGGGTTAATGCTTCAAACTAGGGTTTTACATTAGGGTTAGGGTTTCAAACTAGGGTTTTACATTAGGGTTAGGGTTTCAAACTAGGGTTTTACATTTGGGCTACGGTTACAAACTAGGGTTTTACATTAGGGTTATGGTTTCAAACTAGGGTTTTGCATTAGGGTTAGGGTTTCAAACTAGGGTTTTACATTAGGTTTAGGGTTTCAAACTAAATTTTCACATTAGAGTTAGGATTTCAAACAGGGGTTTTAAATTAGGGTTAGGATTTCAAACTAGGGTTTCAAATTAAGGTTAGGGTTTAAACTAGTGTTGTACATTAGGGTTGGTGCTTCAAACTAGGGTTTTACATTAGGGTTAGGGTTTCAAACTAGGGTTTTACATTAGGGTTAGGGTTTCAAACTAGGGTTTCAAATTAGGCTTAGGGTTTCAAACTAGGGTTTTACATTAGGGTTAGAGTTTCAAACAAAGGTTTTACATTAGGGTAAGAGTTTCAAAACAGGGGTTAAAAATTAGGGTTAGGGTTTCACACTAGGGTTTTACATTAGGGTTAGGGTTTCAAACTAGGGTTTAACATTAGGGTTAGGGTTACAAACTAGAGTTTTACATTACGGTTAGGGTTTCAAACTAGGGTTTTACATTAGGGTAAGAGTTTCAAACTAGGGTTATAATTTAAGGTTAGTGCTTCAAACTAGGGTTTTACATTAGGGTTAGGGTTTCAAACTAGGGTTTTACATTAGGGTCAGGGTTTCAAACTAGGGTTTCAATTTAGGTTTAGGGTTTCAAACTAGGGTTTAACATTAGGGTTAGGGTTTCAAACTAGGGTTTAACATTAGGGTTAATGCTTCAAACTAGGGTTTTACATTAGGGTTAGGGTTACAAACTAGGGTTTTACATTAGGGTTAGGGTTTCAAACTAGGGTTTTACATTAGGGTTAGGGTTTGTAACTAGGGTTTCAATTTAGGGTTAGGGTTTCAAACTAGGGTTTAACATTAGGGTTAGGGTTTCAAACTAGGGTTTCAAATTAGGCTTAGGGTTTTAAACTAGGGTTTTACATTAGGGTTAGGGTTTCAAACAATGGTTTTACATTAGGGTTAGGGTTTCAAACTAGGGTTTAACATTAGGGTTAGGGTTTCAAACTAGGGTTTTACATTAGGGTTAGGGTTACAAACTAGGGTTTAACATTAGGATTAGGGTTTCAAACTAGGGTTTTACATTAGGGTTAGGGTTTCAAACTAGGGTTTCAAATTAGGCTTAGGGTTTCAAACTAGGGTTTTACATTAGGGTTAGAGTTTCAAACAAAGGTTTTACATTAGGGTAAGTGTTTCAAAACAGGGGTTAAAAATTAGGGTTAGGGTTTCACACTAGGGTTTTTCATTAGGGTTAGGGTTTCAAACTAGGGTTTCAAATTAGGGTTAGGGTTTAAAACTAGGATTTACATTAGGGTTAGTGCTTCAAACTAGGGTTTTACATTAAGGTTAGGGTTTCAAACTAGGGTTTTACATTAGGGTTAGGGTTTCAAACTAGGGTTTTACATTAGGGTTAGGGTTACAAATTAGGGTTTTACATTAGGGTTAGGGTTTCAAACTAGGGTTTTACATTAGGATTAGGGTTTCAAACTAGGGTTTCAATTTAGGGTTAGGGTTTCAAACTAGGGTTTTTCATTAGGGTTAGGGTTTCAAACTAGGGTTTTACATTAGGGTTAGGGTTTCAAACTAGGGTTTAACATTAGGGTTAGGGTTTCAAACTAGGGTTTTACATTAGGGTTAATGCTTCAAACTAGGGTTTTACATTAGGGTTAGGCTTTCAAACTAGGGTTTTAAATTAGCGTTAGGGTTAAAAACTAGGGTTTTACATTATGGTTAGGGTTACAAACTAGGGTTTTACATTATGGTTAGGGTTACAAACTAGGGTTTCAAATTAGGTTTAGGGTTTCAAAACAGGGGTTTAAAATTAGGGTTAGGGTTTCAAAACAGGGGTTTAAAATTAGGGTTAGGGTTTCACACTAGGGTTTTACATTAGGGTTAGGGTTTCAAACTAGGGTTTTACATTAGGGTTAGTGCTTCAAACTAAGGTTTTACATTAGGGTTAGGGTTTCAAACTAGGGTTTTACATTAAGGTTAGGGTTTCAAACTAGGGTTTTACATTAGGGTTAGGGTTACAAATTAGGGTTTTACATTAGGGTTAGAGTTTCAAACTAGGGATTTACATTAGGGTTAGGGTTTCAAACTAGGTTTTCAATTTAGGGTTAGGGTTTCAAACTAGGGTTTATCATTAGGGTTAGGGTTTCAAACTAGGGTTCTACATTAGGGTTAGGGTTTCAAACTAGGGTTTAACGTTAGGGGTAGGGTTTCAAACTAGGGTTTTACATTACGGTTACGATTTCAAACTAGGGTTTCAAATTAGGGTTAGGGTTTCAAAACAGGGGTTTAAAATTAGGGTTAGGGTTTCACACTAGGGTTTTACATTAGGGTTAGGGTTTCAAAGTAGGGTTTTACATTAGGGTTAGTGTTTCAAACTATGTTTTCAAATTAGGTTTGGGGTTTCAAACTAGGGTTTTACATTAGGGTTGTCATGTTTATTTTCAGTCTTGTTTAGTCCGGTCATGTTTAGCTTCTGTTTTCCTTGTGTGTTCCCCTTGTCTTGTCATTCCCTGTTTTAGTTTGAAAATTGATTCCTCTCGTTTCTGGTCACTTGCCCTTCCTCATGTTGTGTGTGTGTCAACCCTGATTCATGATTGTTTCCCAATTACCCTCATGTGTCATCCAATCAGTGCCCTCAGCCAGGTGTGTCTTGTTATGTCATTAGTGTTGGTGTATTTTGTCGGCTTTTTTCCCCCCTGTCTGTGTCGGTTCATTGTTGCTGTTGTTGTTGCCATTGTCGTAAGTCTTTCGCCATGTCACGTCACGCTGACCTTTTTGCCTTGTAAGGAACCTTGTCATGCTGTTTGTTTTGCCTAAGTTGTTTTGCCATGTATAGATTCATGTTTTGTTAGTTCCATTTATTTTCCCGCATCTGGGTCCTAAAGCCCCCACCTTCTGACAAGGGTTAGGGTTTCAAACTATGGTTTTAAATTAGGTTTGGGGTTTCAAACTAGGGTTTTACATTAGGGTTAGGGTTTCAAACTAGGGTTTTACATTAGGGTAAGTGCTTCAAAATAGGGTTTTACATTATGGTTAGTGCTTCAAACTAGGGTTTTCCATTAGGGTTATGGTTTCAAACTACGGTTTAACATTAGGGTTAGGGTTTCAAACTAGGGTTTGACATTAGGGTTAGGGTTTCAAACAAGCATTTTACATTAGGGTTAGGGTTTCAAAACAGGGGTTTTAAATAAAGGTTAGGGTTTCAAATTAGGGTTAGGGTTTCAAACTAGGGTTTTACATTAGGGTTAGGGTTTCAAACTAGGGTTTTACATTATGGTTAGGGTTCCAAACTAGGGTTTTACATTATGGTTAGGGTTACAAACTAGGGTTTCAAATTAGGGTTAGGGTTTCAAAACAGGGGTTTAAAATTAGGGTTAGGGTTTCACACTAGGGTTTTACATTAGAGTTAGGGTTTCAAAGTAGGGTTTTACATTAGGGTTAGGGTTTCAAACTATGGTTTCAAATTAGGTTTGGGGTTTCAAACTAGGGTTTTACATTAAGGTTAGGGTTTCAAACTAGGGTTTTACATTAGGGTTAGGGTTAGAAATTAGGGTTTTACATTAAGGTTAGGGTATCAAACTAGGGTTTTACATTAGGGTTAGGGTTTCAAACTAGGTTTTCAATTTAGGTTTAGAGGTTCAAACTAGGGTTTATCATTAGGGTTAGGGTTTCAAACTAGGGTTTTACATTAGGGTTAGGGTTTCAAACTACGTTTTCAATTTAGGGTTAGGGTTTCAAAATAGGGTTTTTTCATTAGGGTTAGGGTTTCAAAAGGGGTTTAACATTATGGTTAGGGTTTCAAACGAGTGTTTTACATTAGGGTTAATGCTTCAAACTAGGGTTTTACATTAGGGTTACGCTTTCAAACTAGGGTTTTACATTAGGGTTACTGCTTCAAACTAGGGTTTTACATTAGGGTTAGGTTTTCAAAACAGGGGTTTAAAATGAGGGTTAGGGTTTCACACTAGGGTTTCACACTAGGGTTTTACATTAGGGTTAGGGTTTCAAACTAGGGTTAATTATTAGTGTTAGGGTTTCAAACTAGGGTTTTACATTAAGGTTAGAGTTTAAAACTAGGGTTTTACATTAGGGTTAGGGTTTCAAACAAGGGTTTTACATTAGGGTTAATGCTTCAAACTAAGGTTTTACTTTTAGGGTTAGGGTTTCAAACTAGGGTTTATCATTAGGGTTAGGGTTTAAAAATAGGGTTTTACATTAGGGTTAGGGTTTCAAACTAGGTTTTCAATTTAGGGTTAGGGTTTCAATTTAGGGTTTATAATTAGGGTTAGGGTTTCAAACTAGGGTTTTACATTAGGGTTAGGGTTACAAATTAGGGTTTTACATTAGGGTTAGGGTTTCAAACTAGGGTTTTACATTAGGGTTAGGGTTTCAAACTAGGGTTTTACATTAGCGTTCGGGTTATAAACTAGGGTTTTATATTATGGTTAGGGTTACAAACTAGGTTTGTACATTATGGTTAGGGTTACAAACTAGGGTTTCAAATTAGGGTTAGGGTTTCAAAACAGGGGTTTAAAATTAGGGTTAGGGTTTCACACTAGGGTTTTACATTAGAGTTAGGGTTTCAAAGTAGGGTTTTACATTAGGGTTAGGGTTTCAAACTATGGTTTAAAATTAGGTTTGGGGTTTCAAACTAGGGTTTTACATTAAGGTTAGGGTTTCAAACTAGGGTTTTACATTAGGGTTAGGGTTAGAAATTAGGGTTTTACATTAAGGTTAGGGTATCAAACTAGGGTTTTACATTAGGGTTAGGGTTTCAAACTAGGTTTTCAATTTAGGTTAGGGTTAGAAATTAGGGTTTTACATTAAGGTTAGGGTATCAAACTAGGGTTTTACATTAGGGTTAGGGTTTCAAACTAGGTTTTCAATTTAGGTTTTGAGGTTCAAACTAGGGTTTATCATTAGGGTTAGGGTATCAAACTAGGGTTTTACATTAGGGTTAGGGTTTCAAACTAGGTTTTCAATTTAGGTTTTGAGGTTCAAACTAGGGTTTATCATTAGGGTTAGGGTTTCAAACTAGGGTTTTACATTAGGGTTAGGGTTTCAAACTACGTTTTCAATTTAGGGTTAGGGTTTCAAAATAGGGTTTATCATTAGGGTTAGGGTTTCAAACTAGGGTTTTTTCATTAGGGTTAGGGTTTCAAACTAGGGTTTAACATTATGGTTAGGGTTTCAAACTAGGGTTTTACATTAGGGTTAATGCTTCAAACTAGGGTTTTACATTAGGGTTACGCTTTCAAACTAGGGTTTTACATTAGGGTTAGGGTTTCAAACTAGGGTTTCAAATTAGGGTTAGAGTTTCAAACTCAGGGGTTTTACATTAGGGTTACTGCTTCAAACTAGGGTTTTACATTAGGGTTAGGGTTTCAAAACAAGGGTTTAAAATTAGGGTTAGGGTTTCACACTAGGGTTTCACACTAGGGTTTTACATTAGGGTTAGGGTTTCAAACTAGGGGTTATCATTAGTGTTAGGGTTTCAAACTAGGGTTTTACATTAAGGTTAGAGTTTCAAACTAGGGTTTTACATTAGGGTTAGGGTTTCAAACAAGGGTTTTACATTAGGGTTAAGGTTTCAAACTAGGGTTTTACATTAGGGTTAGGGTTTCAAATTAGGGTTACAAATTAGGGTTAGAGTTTCAAACTAGGGTTTTACATTAGGGTTAGGGTTTCAAACAAGGGTTTTACATTAGGGTTAAGGTTTCAAACTAGGGTTTTACATTATGGTTAGGGTTCCAAACTAGGGTTTTACATTATGGTTAGGGTTACAAACTAGGGTTTCAAATTAGGGTTAGGGTTTCAAAACAGGGGTTTAAAATAAGGGTTAGGGTTTCACACTAGGGTTTTACATTAGAGTTAGGGTTTCAAAGTAGGGTTTTACATTAGGGTTAGGGTTTCAAACTATGGTTTCAAATTAGGTTTGGGGTTTCAAACTAGGGTTTTACATTAAGGTTAGGGTTTCAAACTAGGGTTTTACATTAGGGTTAGGGTTAGAAATTAGGGTTTTACATTAAGGTTAGGGTATCAAACTAGGGTTTTACATTAGGGTTAGGGTTTCAAACTAGGTTTTCAATTTAGGTTTAGAGGTTCAAACTAGGGTTTATCATTAGGGTTAGGGTTTCAAACTAGGGTTTTACATTAGGGTTAGGGTTTCAAACTACGTTTTCAATTTAGGGTTAGGGTTTCAAAATAGGGTTTTTTCATTAGGGTTAGGGTTTCAAAAGGGGTTTAACATTATGGTTAGGGTTTCAAACGAGTGTTTTACATTAGGGTTAATGCTTCAAACTAGGGTTTTACATTAGGGTTACGCTTTCAAACTAGGGTTTTACATTAGGGTTACTGCTTCAAACTAGGGTTTTACATTAGGGTTAGGTTTTCAAAACAGGGGTTTAAAATGAGGGTTAGGGTTTCACACTAGGGTTTCACACTAGGGTTTTACATTAGGGTTAGGGTTTCAAACTAGGGTTAATTATTAGTGTTAGGGTTTCAAACTAGGGTTTTACATTAAGGTTAGAGTTTAAAACTAGGGTTTTACATTAGGGTTAGGGTTTCAAACAAGGGTTTTACATTAGGGTTAATGCTTCAAACTAAGGTTTTACTTTTAGGGTTAGGGTTTCAAACTAGGGTTTATCATTAGGGTTAGGGTTTAAAAATAGGGTTTTACATTAGGGTTAGGGTTTCAAACTAGGTTTTCAATTTAGGGTTAGGGTTTCAATTTAGGGTTTATAATTAGGGTTAGGGTTTCAAACTAGGGTTTTACATTAGGGTTAGGGTTACAAATTAGGGTTTTACATTAGGGTTAGGGTTTCAAACTAGGGTTTTACATTAGGGTTAGGGTTTCAAACTAGGGTTTTACATTAGCGTTCGGGTTATAAACTAGGGTTTTATATTATGGTTAGGGTTACAAACTAGGTTTGTACATTATGGTTAGGGTTACAAACTAGGGTTTCAAATTAGGGTTAGGGTTTCAAAACAGGGGTTTAAAATTAGGGTTAGGGTTTCACACTAGGGTTTTACATTAGAGTTAGGGTTTCAAAGTAGGGTTTTACATTAGGGTTAGGGTTTCAAACTATGGTTTAAAATTAGGTTTGGGGTTTCAAACTAGGGTTTTACATTAAGGTTAGGGTTTCAAACTAGGGTTTTACATTAGGGTTAGGGTTAGAAATTAGGGTTTTACATTAAGGTTAGGGTATCAAACTAGGGTTTTACATTAGGGTTAGGGTTTCAAACTAGGTTTTCAATTTAGGTTAGGGTTAGAAATTAGGGTTTTACATTAAGGTTAGGGTATCAAACTAGGGTTTTACATTAGGGTTAGGGTTTCAAACTAGGTTTTCAATTTAGGTTTTGAGGTTCAAACTAGGGTTTATCATTAGGGTTAGGGTATCAAACTAGGGTTTTACATTAGGGTTAGGGTTTCAAACTAGGTTTTCAATTTAGGTTTTGAGGTTCAAACTAGGGTTTATCATTAGGGTTAGGGTTTCAAACTAGGGTTTTACATTAGGGTTAGGGTTTCAAACTACGTTTTCAATTTAGGGTTAGGGTTTCAAAATAGGGTTTATCATTAGGGTTAGGGTTTCAAACTAGGGTTTTTTCATTAGGGTTAGGGTTTCAAACTAGGGTTTAACATTATGGTTAGGGTTTCAAACTAGGGTTTTACATTAGGGTTAATGCTTCAAACTAGGGTTTTACATTAGGGTTACGCTTTCAAACTAGGGTTTTACATTAGGGTTAGGGTTTCAAACTAGGGTTTCAAATTAGGGTTAGAGTTTCAAACTCAGGGGTTTTACATTAGGGTTACTGCTTCAAACTAGGGTTTTACATTAGGGTTAGGGTTTCAAAACAAGGGTTTAAAATTAGGGTTAGGGTTTCACACTAGGGTTTCACACTAGGGTTTTACATTAGGGTTAGGGTTTCAAACTAGGGGTTATCATTAGTGTTAGGGTTTCAAACTAGGGTTTTACATTAAGGTTAGAGTTTCAAACTAGGGTTTTACATTAGGGTTAGGGTTTCAAACAAGGGTTTTACATTAGGGTTAAGGTTTCAAACTAGGGTTTTACATTAGGGTTAGGGTTTCAAATTAGGGTTACAAATTAGGGTTAGGGTTTCAAACTAGGGTTTTCCTTATGGTTATGGTTACAAACTAGGGTTTACATTAGGGTTAGTGTTTCAAACAAGGTTTTATATTAGGGTTAGGGTTTCAAACTAGGGTTTCAAATTAGGGATAGGGTTTCAAACAAGGGTTTTACATTAGGGTTAGGGTTTCAAACTAGGGTTCTATATTAGGGTTAGGGTTTCAAACTAGTGTTTCAAATTAGGGTTAGGGTTTCAAACAAGGGTTTTACATTAGGGTTAGGGTTTCAAATTAGGGTTAGGGTTTCAAATTAGGGTTAGGGTTTCAAATTAGGGTTTTACATTAGGGTTAGGGTTTCAAACTAGGGTTTTACATTAGGGTTAGGGTTTCAAACTAGGGTTTCAAATTAGGGTTAGGGTTTCAAACTAGGGTTTTACATTAGGGTTAGAGTTTCAAACTAGGGTTTCAAATTAGGGTTAGAGTTTCAAACTAGGGTTTTACATTAGGGTTACTGCTTCAAACTAGGGTTTTACATTAGGGTTTGGGTTTCAAACAAGGGTTTTACATTAGGGTTAGGGTTTCAAACAAGGGTTTTACATTAGGGTTAGGGTTTCAAACTAGGGTTTCAAATTAGGGTTATGGTTTAGAACTAGGGTTTTATATTAGGGTTAGGGTTTCAAACTAGGGTTTCAAATTAGGGTTAGGGTTTCAAACTAGGATTTTATATTAGGGTTAGTGTTTCAAACTAGGGTTTCAAATTAGGGTTTGGGTTTCAAATTGAGGTTTTACATTAGGATTAGGGTTACAAATTAGGGTTTTACATTAGGGTTAGGGTTTCAAACTATGGTTTCAAATTAGGTTTGGGGTTTCAAACTAGGGTTTTACATTAGGGTTAGGGTTTCAAACTAGGGTTTTACATGAGGGTTAGTGCTTCAAACTAGGGTTTTACATTAAGGTAAGGGTTTCAAACTAAGGTTTTACATTAGGGTTAGGGTTACAAACTAGGGTTTTACATTAGGGTTAGGGTTTCAAACTAGGGTTTAACATTAGCGTTAGGGTTTCAAAATATGGTTTTACATTACGGTTAATGCTTCAAACTAGGGTTTTACATTAGGATTAGGGTTTCAAACTAGGGTTTAAATTAGGGTTAGGGTTTCAAACTAGGGTTTTCCTTATGGTTATGGTTACAAACTAGGGTTTACATTAGGGTTAGTGTTTCAAACAAGGTTTTTACATTAGGGTTAGGGTTTCAAACAAGGTTTTTACATTAGGGTTAGGGTTTCAAAATAGGGTTTCTAATTAGGGTTAGGGTTTCAAAATAGGGTTTCTAATTGGGGTTAGGGTTTCAAACTAGGGATTTATATTAGGGTTAGGGTTTCAAACTAGGGTTTCAAATTAGGGTTAGGGTTTCAAACAAGGGTTTTACATTAGGGTTAGGGTTTCAAACTAGGGTTTTATATTAGGGTTAGGGTTTCAAACTAGGGTTTCAAATTAGGGTTAGGGTTTCAAACAAGGGTTTTACATTAGGGTTAGGGTTTCAAATTAGGGTTAGGGTTTCAAACTAGGGTTTTACATTAGGGTTAGGGTTTCAAACTAGGGTTTTACATTAGGGTTAGGGTTTCAAACTAGGGTTTTACATTAGGGTTAGGGTTTCAAACAAGGGTTTTACATTAGGTTTAGTTTTCAAAACGGGTTTAAAATTAGGGTTAGGGTTTCACACTAGGGTTTTACATTAGGGTTAGGGTTTCAAACTAGGGTTTAACATTAGGGTTTGGGTTTCAAACTAGGGTTTTACATTAGGGTTAAGGTTACAAACTAGGGTTTACATTAGGGTTAGTGTTTCAAACAAGGGTTTTACATTAGGGTTAGGGTTTCAAACTAGGGTTTCAAATTAGGGTTAGGGTTTCAAACTAGGGTTTTATATTAGGGTTAGGGTTTCAAACTAGGGTTTCAAATTAGGGTTAGGGTTTCAAACTAGGATTTTATATTAGGGTTAGTGTTTCAAACTAGGGTTTCAAATTAGGGTTTGGGTTTCAAATTGAGGTTTTACATTAGGATTAGCGTTACAAATTAGGGTTTTACATTAGGGTTAGGGTTTCAAACTATGGTTTCAAATTAGGTTTGGGGTTTCAAACTAGGGTTTTACATTAGGGTTAGGGTTTCAAACTAGGGTTTTACATGAGGGTTAGTGCTTCAAACTAGGGTTTTACATTAGGGTTAGGGTTTCAAACTAGTGTTTTACATTAAGGTAAGGGTTTCAAACTAGGGTTTTACATTAGGGTTAGGGTTACAAACTAGGGTTTTACATTAGGGTTAAGGTTTCAAACTAGGGTTTTACATTAGGGTTAGGGTTACAAACTAGGGTTTTACATTAGGGTTAGGGTTTCAAACTAGGGTTTAAATTAGGGTTAGGGTTTCAAACTAGGGTTTTCCTTATGGTTATGGTTACAAACTAGGGTTTACATTAGGGTTAGTGTTTCAAACAAGGTTTTTACATTAGGGTTAGGGTTTCAAAATAGGGTTTCTAATTAGGGTTAGGGTTTCAAACAAGGGTTTTACATTAGGGTTAGGGTTTCAAACTAGGGTTTTATATTAGGGTTAGGGTTTCAAACTAGTGTTTCAAATTAGGGTTAGGGTTTCAAACAAGGGTTTTACATTAGGGTTAGGGTTTCAAATTAGGGTTAGGGTTTCAAATTAGTGTTTTACATTAGGGTTAGGGTTTCAAACTAGGGTTTTACATTAGGGTTAGGGTTTCAAACTAGGGTTTCAAATTAGGGTTAGGGTTTCAAACTAGGGTTTCAAATTAGGGTTAGAGTTTCAAACTAGGGTTTCAAATTAGGGTTAGAGTTTCAAACTAGGGTTTTACATTAGGGTTACTGCTTCAAACTAGAGTTTTACATTAGGGTTAGGGTTTCAAACTAGGGTTTTACATTAGGTTTAGGGTTTCAAACTAGGGTTTCAAATTAGGCTTAGGGTTTCAAACTAGGGTTTTACATTAGGGTTAGGGTTTCAAACAAGGGTTTTACATTAGGGTAAGTGTTTCAAAACAGGGGTTAAAAATTAGGGTTAAGGTTTCACACTAGGGTTTTACATTAGGGTTAGGTTTTCAAACTAGGGTTTTACATTAGGGTAAAGGTTTTACATTAGGGTTAGGGTTTCAAAACAGTCATTTTACATTAGGGTTAGGGTTACAAACTAGGGTTTTACATTAGGGTTAGGGTTTCAAACTAGGGTTTCAAATTAGGGTTAGGGTTTCAAACTAGGGTTTTACATTAGGGTTAGGGTTTTAAACTAGGGTTTTACATTAGGGTTAGGATTTCACACTAAGGTTTTACATTAGGGTTAGGGTTACAAACTAGGGTTTTACATTAGGGTTAGGGTTTCAAACTAGGGTTTTACATTAGGGTTAGGGTTTCAAACTAAGGTTTAACATTAGGGTTAGGGTTTCAAACTAGGGTTTTACATTAGGGTTAATGCTTCAAACTAGGGTTTTACATTAGGGTTAGGGTTTCAAACTAGGGTTTTACATTAGGGTTAGGGTTTCAAACTAGGGTTTTACATTTGGGCTACGGTTACAAACTAGGGTTTTACATTAGGGTTATGGTTTCAAACTAGGGTTTTGCATTAGGGTTAGGGTTTCAAACTAGGGTTTTACATTAGGTTTAGGGTTTCAAACTAAAGTTTCACATTAGAGTTAGGATTTCAAACAGGGGTTTTAAATTAGGGTAAGGATTTCAAACTAGGGTTTCAAATTAAGGTTAGGGTTTAAACTAGTGTTGTACATTAGGGTTGGTGCTTCAAACTAGGGTTTTACATTAGGGTTAGGGTTTCAAACTAGGGTTTTACATTAGGGTTAGGGTTTCAAACTAGGGTTTCAAATTAGGCTTAGGGTTTCAAACTAGGGTTTTACATTAGGGTTAGAGTTTCAAACAAAGGTTTTACATTAGGGTAAGAGTTTCAAAACAGGGGTTAAAAATTAGGGTTAGGGTTTCACACTAGGGTTTTACATTAGGGTTAGGGTTTCAAACTAGGGTTTAACATTAGGGTTAGGGTTACAAACTAGGGTTTTACATTACGGTTAGGGTTTCAAACTAGGGTTTTACATTAGGGTAAGAGTTTCAAACTAGGGTTATAATTTAGGGTTAGTGCTTCAAACTAGGGTTTTACATTAGGGTTAGGGTTTCAAACTAGGGTTTTACATTAGGGTCAGGGTTTCAAACTAGGGTTTCAATTTAGGGTTAGGGTTTCAAACTAGGGTTTAACATTAGGGGTAGGGTTTCAAACTAGGGTTTAACATTAGGGTTAATGCTTCAAACTAGGGTTTTACATTAGGGTTAGGGTTACAAACTAGGGTTTTACATTAGGGTTAGGGTTTCAAACTA
Organism: Vanacampus margaritifer; assembly: GCF_051991255.1. Classification (NCBI taxonomy): domain Eukaryota; kingdom Metazoa; phylum Chordata; class Actinopteri; order Syngnathiformes; family Syngnathidae; genus Vanacampus; species Vanacampus margaritifer. The sequence continues at coordinate 29,058,533 of NC_135439.1, read as the reverse complement.
GGGTTTTACATTAGGGTTAGGGTTTGTAACTAGGGTTTCAATTTAGGGTTAGGGTTTCAAACTAGGGTTTAACATTAGGGTTAGGGTTTCAAACTAGGGTTTTACATTAGGGTTAATGCTTCAAACTAGGTTTTTACATTAGGGTTAGGGTTTCAAACTAGGGTTTTACATTAGGGTTAGGGTTTCAAACTAGGGTTTTACATTTGGGCTACGGTTACAAACTAGGGTTTTACATTAGGGTTAGGGTTTCAAACTAGGGTTTTACATTAGGGTTAGGGTTTCAAACTAGGGTTTTACATTAGGGTTAGGGTTTGTAACTAGGGTTTCAATTTAGGGTTAGGGTTTCAAACTAGGGTTTAACATTAGGGTTAGGGTTTCAAACTAGGGTTTTACATTAGGGTTAATGCTTCAAACTAGGTTTTTACATTTGGGTTAGGGTTACAAACTAAGGTTTTACATTAGGGTTAGGGTTTCAAACTAGGGTTTCAAATTAGGCTTAGGGTTTTAAACTAGGGTTTTACATTAGGGTTAGGGTTTCAAACAATGGTTTTACATTAGGGTTAGGGTTTCAAACTAGGGTTTAACATTAGGGGTAGGGTTTCAAACTAGGGTTTAACATTAGGGTTAATGCTTCAAACTAGGGTTTTACATTTGGGCTACGGTTACAAACTAGGGTTTTACATTAGGGTTAGGGTTTCAAACTAGGGTTTTACATTAGGGTTAGGGTTTGTAACTAGGGTTTCAATTTAGGGTTAGGGTTTCAAACTAGGGTTTAACATTAGGGTTAGGGTTTCAAACTAGGGTTTTACATTAGGGTTAATGCTTCAAACTAGGTTTTTACATTTGGGTTAGGGTTACAAACTAAGGTTTTACATTAGGGTTAGGGTTTCAAACTAGGGTTTCAAATTAGGCTTAGGGTTTTAAACTAGGGTTTTACATTAGGGTTAGGGTTTCAAACAATGGTTTTACATTAGGGTTAGGGTTTCAAACTAGGGTTTAACATTAGGGTTAGGGTTTCAAACTAGGGTTTTACATTAGGGTTAGGGTTACAAACTAGGGTTTAACATTAGGATTAGGGTTTCAAACTAGGGTTTTACATTAGGGTTAGGGTTTCAAACTAGGGTTTCAAATTAAGCTTAGGGTTTCAAACTAGGGTTTTACATTAGGGTTAGAGTTTCAAACAAAGGTTTTACATTAGGGTAAGTGTTTCAAAACAGGGGTTAAAAATTAGGGTTAGGGTTTCACACTAGGGTTTTACATTAGGGTTAGGGTTTCAAACTAGGGTTTAACATTAGGGTTAGGGTTACAAACTAGGGTTTTACATTACGGTTAGGGTTTCAAACTAGGGTTTTACATTAGGGTAAGAGTTTCAAACTAGGGTTATAATTTAGGGTTAGTGCTTCAAACTAGGGTTTTACATTAGGGTTAGGGTTTCAAACTAGGGTTTTACATTAGGGTCAGGGTTTCAAACTAGGGTTTCAATTTAGGGTTAGGGTTTCAAACTAGGGTTTAACATTAGGGTTAGGGTTACAAACTAGGGTTTTACATTACGGTTAGGGTTTCAAACTAGGGTTTTACATTAGGGTAAGAGTTTCAAACTAGGGTTATAATTTAGGGTTAGTGCTTCAAACTAGGGTTTTACATTAGGGTTAGGGTTTCAAACTAGGGTTTTACATTAGGGTCAGGGTTTCAAACTAGGGTTTCAATTTAGGGTTAGGGTTTCAAACTAGGGTTTAACATTAGGGTTAGGGTTTCAAACTAGGGTTTAACATTAGGGTTAATGCTTCAAACTAGGGTTTTACATTAGGGTTAGGGTTACAAACTAGGGTTTTACATTAGGGTTAGGGTTTCAAACTAGGGTTTTACATTAGGGTTAGGGTTTGTAACTAGGGTTTCAATTTAGGGTTAGGGTTTCAAACTAGGGTTTAACATTAGGGTTAGGGTTTCAAACTAGGGTTTTACATTAGGGTTAATGCTTCAAACTAGGTTTTTACATTAGGGTTAGGGTTTCAAACTAGGGTTTTACATTAGGGTTAGGGTTTCAAACTAGGGTTTTACATTTGGGCTACGGTTACAAACTAGGTTTTTACATTAGGGTTAGGGTTTCAAACTAGGGTTTTTACATTTGGGTTAGGGTTTCAAACTAGTGTTTTACATTAAGGTAAGGGTTTCAAACTAGGATTTTACATTAGGGTTAGGGTTACAAACTAGGGTTTTACATTAGGGTTAGGGTTTCAAACTAGGGTTTAACATTAGCGTTAGGGTTTCAAAATATGGTTTTACATTAGGGTTAATGCTTCAAACTAGGGTTTTACATTAGGATTAGGGTTTCAAACTAGGGTTTTACATTAGGGTTAGGGTTTCAAACTAGGGTTTTACATTAGGGTTAGGGTTACAAACTAGGGTTTTACATTAGGGTTAGGGTTTCAAACTAGGGTTTAAATTAGGGTTAGGGTTTCAAACTAGGGTTTTCCTTATGGTTATGGTTACAAACTAGGGTTTACATTAGGTTTAGTGTTTCAAACAAGGTTTTTACATTAGGGTTAGGGTTACAAACTAAGGTTTTACATTAGGGTTAGGGTTTCAAACTAGGGTTTCAAATTAAGCTTAGGGTTTTAAACTAGGGTTTTACATTAGGGTTAGGGTTTCAAACAATGGTTTTACATTAGGGTTAGGGTTTCAAACTAGGGTTTAACATTAGGGTTAGGGTTTCAAACTAGGGTTTTACATTAGGGTTAGGGTTACAAACTAGGGTTTAACATTAGGATTAGGGTTTCAAACTAGGGTTTTACATTAGGGTTAGGGTTTCAAACTAGGGTTTCAAATTAGGCTTAGGGTTTCAAACTAGGGTTTTACATTAGGGTTAGAGTTTCAAACAAAAGTTTTACATTAGGGTAAGTGTTTCAAAACAGGGGTTAAAAATTAGGGTTAGGGTTTCACACTAGGGTTTTACATTAGGGTTAGGGTTTCAAACTAGGGTTTAACATTAGGGTTAGGGTTACAAACTAGGGTTTTACATTACGGTTAGGGTTTCAAACTAGGGTTTTACATTAGGGTAAGAGTTTCAAACTAGGGTTATAATTTAGGGTTAGTGCTTCAAACTAGGGTTTTACATTAGGGTTAGGGTTTCAAACTAGGGTTTTACATTAGGGTCAGGGTTTCAAACTAGGGTTTCAATTTAGGGTTAGGGTTTCAAACTAGGGTTTAACATTAGGGTTAGGGTTACAAACTAGGGTTTTACATTACGGTTAGGGTTTCAAACTAGGGTTTTACATTAGGGTAAGAGTTTCAAACTAGGGTTATAATTTAGGGTTAGTGCTTCAAACTAGGGTTTTACATTAGGGTTAGGGTTTCAAACTAGGGTTTTACATTAGGGTCAGGGTTTCAAACTAGGGTTTCAATTTAGGGTTAGGGTTTCAAACTAGGGTTTAACATTAGGGTTAGGGTTTCAAACTAGGGTTTAACATTAGGGTTAATGCTTCAAACTAGGGTTTTACATTAGGGTTAGGGTTACAAACTAGGGTTTTACATTAGGGTTAGGGTTTCAAACTAGGGTTTTACATTAGGGTTAGGGTTTGTAACTAGGGTTTCAATTTAGGGTTAGGGTTTCAAACTAGGGTTTAACATTAGGGTTAGGGTTTCAAACTAGGGTTTTACATTAGGGTTAATGCTTCAAACTAGGTTTTTACATTAGGGTTAGGGTTTCAAACTAGGGTTTTACATTAGGGTTAGGGTTTCAAACTAGGGTTTTACATTTGGGCTACGGTTACAAACTAGGTTTTTACATTAGGGTTAGGGTTTCAAACTAGGGTTTTTACATTTGGGTTAGGGTTTCAAACTAGTGTTTTACATTAAGGTAAGGGTTTCAAACTAGGATTTTACATTAGGGTTAGGGTTACAAACTAGGGTTTTACATTAGGGTTAGGGTTTCAAACTAGGGTTTAACATTAGCGTTAGGGTTTCAAAATATGGTTTTACATTAGGGTTAATGCTTCAAACTAGGGTTTTACATTAGGATTAGGGTTTCAAACTAGGGTTTTACATTAGGGTTAGGGTTTCAAACTAGGGTTTTACATTAGGGTTAGGGTTACAAACTAGGGTTTTACATTAGGTTTAGGGTTTCAAACTAGGGTTTAAATTAGGGTTAGGGTTTCAAACTAGGGTTTTCCTTATGGTTATGGTTACAAACTAGGGTTTACATTAGGTTTAGTGTTTCAAACAAGGTTTTTACATTAGGGTTAGGGTTTCAAAATAGGGTTTCTAATTAGGGTTAGGGTTTCAAACTTGGGTTTTATATTAGGGTTAGGGTTTCAAACTAGGGTTTCAAATTAGGGTTAGGGTTTCAAACAAGGGTTTTACATTAGGGTTAGGGTTTCAAACTAGGGTTTTATATTAGGGTTAGGGTTTCAAACTAGTGTTTCAAATTAGGGTTAGGGTTTCAAACAAGGGTTTTACATTAGGGTTAGGGTTTCAAATTAGGGTTAGGGTTTCAAATTAGTGTTTTACATTAGGGTTAGGGTTTCAAACTAGGGTTTCAAATTAGGGTTAGGGTTACAAACTAGGGTTTTACATTACGGTTAGGGTTTCAAACTAGTGTTTTACATTAGGGTTAATGCTTCAAACTAGGGTTTTACATTAGGGTTAGGGTTTCAAACTATGGTTTCAAATTAGATTTGGGGTTTCAAACTAGGGTTTTACATTAGGGTTAGCGTTTCAAACTAGTGTTTTACATTAGGGTTAGTGCTTCAAACTAGGGTTTTACATTAGGGTTAGTGCTTCAAACTAGGGTTTTACATTAGGGTTAGGGTTTCAAACTAGGGTTTAAATTTAGGGTTAGTGTTTCAAACTAGGGTTTATCATTAGGGTTAGGGTTTCAAACTAGGGTTTTACATTAGGGTTAGGGTTTCAAATTAGGGTTTAACATTAGGGTTAGCGTTTCAAACTAGTGTTTTACATTAGGGTTAATGCTTCAAACTAGGGTTTTACATTAGGGTTAGGGTTTTAAACTATGGTTTCAAATAAGATTTGGGGTTTCAAACTAGGGTTTTACATTAGGGTTCGCGTTTCAAACTAGTGTTTTACATTAGGGTTAGTGCTTCAAACTAGGGTTTTACATTAGGGTTAATGCTTCAAACTAGGGTTTTACATTAGGGTTAGGGTTTCAAACTAGGGTTTTACATTAGTGTTAGGTTTTCAAACTAGGGTTTTACATTTGGGTTAGGGTTACAAACTAGGGTTTTACATTAGGTTTAGGGTTTCAAACTAGGGTTTCAAATTAGGCTTAGGGTTTCAAACTAGGGTTTTACATTAGGGTTAGGGTTTCAAACAAGGGTTTTACATTAGGGTTAGGGTTTCAAACTAGGGTTTAACATTAGGGTTAGGGTTTCAAACTAGGGTTTTACATTAGGGTTAGGGTTACAAACTAGGGTTTAACATTAGGATTAGTGTTTCAAACTAGGGTTTTACATTAGGGTTAGGGTTTCAAACAAGGGTTTTACATTAGGGTTAGGGTTTCAAAACAGTCATTTTACATTAGGGTTAGGGTTACAAACTAGGGTTTTACATTAGGGTTAGGGTTTCAAACTAGGGTTTTACATTAGGGTTAGGGTTACAAACTAGGCTTTAACATTAGGGTTAGGGTTTCAAACTAGGGTTTTACATTAGGGTTAGGGTTTCAAACAAGGGTTTTACATTAGGGTTAGGGTTTCAAACTAGGGTTTCAAATTAGGGTTAGGGTTTCAAACTAGGGTTTTACATTAGGGTTAGAGTTTCAAACTAGGGTTTTACATTAGGGTTAGGGTTTCACACTAAGGTTTTACATTAGGGTTAGGGGTACAAACTAGGGTTTTACATTATGGTTAGGGTTTCAAACTAGGGTTTTACATTAGGGTTAGGGTTTCAAACTGGGGTTTCAATTTAGTGTTAGGGTTTCAAACTAGGGTTTAACATTAGGGTTAATGCTTCAAACTAGGGTTTTACATTAGGGTTAGCGTTTCAAACTAGTGTTTTACATTAGGGTTAGTGCTTCAAACTAGGGTTTTACATTACGGTTAGGGTTTCAAACTAGGGTTTTACATTAGGGTTAGGGTTTCAAACTAGGGTTTTACATTAGGGTTAGGGTTACAAACTAGGGTTTTACATTAGGGTTAGGGTTTCAAACTAGGGTTTTACATTAGGGTTAGGGTTTCAAACTAGGGTTTCAATTTAGGGTTAGGGTTGCAAACTAGGGTTTATCATTAGGGTTAGGGTTTCAAACTAGGGTTTTACATTAGGGTTAGGGTTTCAAACTAGGGTTTAACATTAGGGTTAGGGTTTCAAACTAGTGTTTTACTTTAGGGTTAATGCTTCAAACTAGGGTTTTACATTAGGGTTAGCGTTTCAAACTAGGGTTTTACATTAGGGTTAGTGTTTCAAACTAGGGTTTTACATTTGGGTTAGGGTTACAAACTAGGGTTTTTTATGAGGGTTAGGGTTTCAAACTAAGGTTTCACATTAGAGTTAGGATTTCAAACAGGGGTTTCAAATTAGGGTTAGGGTTTCAAACTAGGGTTTCAAATTAGGGTTAGGGTTTCAAAATAGGGTTTATCATTAGGGTTAGGGTTTCAAACTAGGGTTTTACATTTGGGTTAGGTTTTCAAACTAGGGTTTCAAATTAGGGTTAGGGTTTCAAACTAGGGTTATACATTAGGGTTAGGGTTTCAAACTAGGGTTTCAAATTAGGGTTAGGGTTACAAACAAGGGGTTTTACATTAGGGTTAGGGTTTCAAACTAGGGTTTTACATTAGGGTTAGGGTTTCAATCTCGGGTTTCAAACTAGGGTTAGGGTTTTCCAAACTAGGGCTTTACATTAGGGTTAGGGTTTAAAACTAGGGTTTCAAATTAGGCTTAGGGTTTCAATCTAGGGTTTTGTTTTAGGGTTAGGGTTTCAAACAAGGGTTTTACATTAGGGTTAATGCTTCAAACTAGGGTTTTACATTAGGGTTAGGGTTTCAAACTAGGGTTTTACATAAGGGTTAGGGTTTCAAACAAGGGTTTTACATTAGGGTTAGGGTTTCAAAACAGTCATTTTACATTAGGGTTAGAGTTTCAAACTAGGGTTTTACATTAGGGTTAGGGTTTCACACTAAGGTTTTACATTAGGCTTAGGGTTTCAAACTAGGGTTTTAAATTAGGGTTAGGGTTTCAAACTAGGGTTTTACATTAGGGTTAGGGTTACAAACTAGGGTTTAACATTAGGATTAGGGTTTCAAACTAGGGTTTTACATTAGGGTTAGGGTTTCAAACAAGGGTTTTACATTAGGGTTAGGGTTTCAAAACAGTCATTTTACATTAGGGTTAGGGTTACAAACTAGGGTTTTACATTAGGGTTAGGGTTTCAAACAAGGGTTTTACATTAGGGTTTCAAACTAGGGTTTTACATTAGGGTTATGGTTACAAACTAGGGTTTAACATTAGGATTAGGGTTTCAAACTAGGGTTTTACATTAGGGTTAGGGTTTCAAACAAGGGTTTTACATTAGGGTTAGGGTTTCAAAACAGTCATTTTACATTAGGGTTAGGGTTACAAACTTGGGTTTTACATTAGGGTTAGGGTTTCAAACTAGGGTTTTACATTAGGGTTAGGGTTTCAAACTAGGGTTTATAATTAGGGTTAGGGTTTCAAACTAGTGTTTTACATTAGGGTTAATGCTTCAAACTAGGGTTTTACATTAGGGTTAGGGTTTCAAACTAGGGTTTTACATTTGGGTTAGGGTTACAAACAAGGGTTTTACATTAGGGTTAGGGTTTCAAACTAGGGTTTTGCATTAGGGTTAGGGTTTCAAACTAGGGTTTATCATTAGGGTTAGGGTTTCAAACTAGGGTTTTACATAAGGGTTAGGGTTTCAAACTAGGGTTTAACATTAGGGTTAGGGTTACAAACTAGGGTTTTACATTACGGTTAGGGTTTCAAACTGGGGTTTTACATTAGGGTAAGAGTTTCAAACTAGGGTTATAATTTAGGGTTAGTGCTTCAAACTAGGGTTTTACATTAGGGTTAGGGTTTCAAACTAGGGTTTTAAATTAAGGTTAGGGTTTCAAACTATGGTTTTACATTAGGGTTAGGGTTACAAACTAGGGTTTTACATTAGGGTTAGGGTTTCAAACTAGGGTTTTACCTTAGGGTTAGGGTTTCAAACTAGGGTTTAAATTTAGTGTTAGGGTTTCAAACTAGGGTTTATCATTAGGGTTAGGGTTTCAAACTAGGGTTTTACATTAGGGTTAGGGTTTCAAATTAGGGTTTAACATTAGGGTTAGCGTTTCAAACTAGTGTTTTACATTAGGGTTAATGCTTCAAACTAGGGTTTTATATTAGGTTTAGGGTTTTAAACTATGGTTTCAAATTAGATTTGGGGTTTCAAACTAGGGTTTTACATTAGGGTTATGGTTTCAAACTAAGGTTTTACATTTGGGTTAGGGTTTCAAACAAGGGTTTTACATTAGGGTTAGGGTTTCAAACTAGGGTTTCAAATTAGGGTTAGGGTTTCAAACTAGGGTTTTACATTAGTATTAGGGTTTCAAACTAGGGTTTTACATTAGGGTTAGGGTTTCACACTAAGGTTTTACATTAGGGTTAGGGGTACAAACTAGGGTTTTACATTAGGGTTAGGGTTTCAAACTAGGGTTTTACATTAGGGTTAGGGTTTCAAACTGGGGTTTCAATTTAGTGTTAGGGCTTCAAACTAGGGTTTAACATTAGGGTTAATGCTTCAAACTAGGGTTTTACATTAGGGGTAGCGTTTCAAACTAGTGTTTTACATTAGGGTTAGTGCTTCAAACTAGGGTTTTACATTAGGGTTAGGGTTTCAAACTAGGGTTTTACATTAGGGTTAGGGTTTCAAACTAGGGTTTTACATTAGGGTTAGGGTTACAAACTAGGGTTTTACACTAGGGATAGGGTTTCAAACTAGGGTTTTACATTAGGGTTAGGGTTTCAAACTAGGGTTTCAATTTAGGGTTAGGGTTGCAAACTAGGGTTTATCATTAGGGTTAGGGTTTCAAACTAGGGTTTTACATTAGGGTTAGGGTTTCAAACTAGGGTTTAACATTAGGGTTAGGGTTTCAAACTAGTGTTTTACTTTAGGGTTAATGCTTCAAACTAGGGTTTTACATTAGGGTTAGCGTTTCAAACTAGGGTTTTACATTAGGGTTAGTGTTTCAAACTAGGGTTTTACATTTGGGTTAGGGTTACAAACTAGGGTTTTCTATGAGGGTTAGGGTTTCAAACTAAGGTTTCACATTAGAGTTAGGATTTCAAACAGGGGTTTCAAATTAGGGTTAGGTTTTCAAACTAGGGTTTCAAATTAGGGTTAGGGTTTCAAACTAGGGTTTTACATTAGGGTTAGGGTTTCAAACTAGGGTTTAACATTAGGGTTAGGGTTTCAAACTAGGGTTTCAAATTAGGGTTAGGGTTACAAACAAGGGGTTTTACATTAGGGTTAAGGTTTCAAACTAGGGTTTTACATTAGGGTTAGGGTTTCAATCTCGGGTTTCAAACTAGGGTTAGGGTTTTCCAAACTAGGGCTTTACATTAGGGTTAGGGTTTAAAACTAGGGTTTCAAATTAGGGTTAGGGTTTCAAACTAGGGTTTTTCATTAGGGTTAGGGTTTCAAACTAGGGTTTCAAATTAGGGTTAGGGTTTAAAACTAGGATTTACATTAGGGTTAGTGCTTCAAACTAGGGTTTTACATTAAGGTTAGGGTTTCAAACTAGGGTTTTACATTAGGGTTAGGGTTTCAAACTAGGGTTTTACATTAGGGTTAGGGTTACAAATTAGGGTTTTACATTAGGGTTAGGGTTTCAAACTAGGGTTTTACATTAGGATTAGGGTTTCAAACTAGGGTTTCAATTTAGGGTTAGGGTTTCAAACTAGGGTTTTTCATTAGGGTTAGGGTTTCAAACTAGGGTTTAACATTAGGGTTAGGGTTTCAAACTAGGGTTTTACATTAGGGTTAATGCTTCAAACTAGGGTTTTACATTAGGGTTAGGCTTTCAAACTAGGGTTTTAAATTAGCGTTAGGGTTAAAAACTAGGGTTTTACATTATGGTTAGGGTTACAAACTAGGGTTTTACATTATGGTTAGGGTTACAAACTAGGGTTTCAAATTAGGTTTAGGGTTTCAAAACAGGGGTTTAAAATTAGGGTTAGGGTTTCAAAACAGGGGTTTAAAATTAGGGTTAGGGTTTCACACTAGGGTTTTACATTAGGGTTAGGGTTTCAAACTAGGGTTTTACATTAGGGTTAGTGCTTCAAACTAAGGTTTTACATTAGGGTTAGGGTTTCAAACTAGGGTTTTACATTAAGGTTAGGGTTTCAAACTAGGGTTTTACATTAGGGTTAGGGTTACAAATTAGGGTTTTACATTAGGGTTAGAGTTTCAAACTAGGGATTTACATTAGGGTTAGGATTTCAAACTAGGTTTTCAATTTAGGGTTAGGGTTTCAAACTAGGGTTTATCATTAGGGTTAGGGTTTCAAACTAGGGTTCTACATTAGGGTTAGGGTTTCAAACTAGGGTTTAACGTTAGGGGTAGGGTTTCAAACTAGGGTTTTACATTACGGTTAGGATTTCAAACTAGGGTTTCAAATTAGGGTTAGGGTTTCAAAACAGGGGTTTAAAATTAGGGTTAGGGTTTCACACTAGGGTTTTACATTAGGGTTAGGGTTTCAAAGTAGGGTTTTACATTAGGGTTAGTGTTTCAAACTATGTTTTCAAATTAGGTTTGGGGTTTCAAACTAGGGTTTTACATTAGGGTTGTCATGTTTATTTTCAGTCTTGTTTAGTCCGGTCATGTTTAGCTTCTGTTTTCCTTGTGTGTTCCCCTTGTCTTGTCATTTCCTGTTTTAGTTTGAAAATTGATTCCTCTCGTTTCTGGTCACTTGCCCTTCCTCGTGTTGTGTGTGTGTCAACCCTGATTCATGATTGTTTCCCAATTACCCTCATGTGTCATCCAATCAGTGCCCTCAGCCAGGTGTGTCTTGTTATGTCATTAGTGTTGGTGTATTTTGTCGGCTTTTTTCCCCCCTGTCTGTGTCGGTTCATTGTTGCTGTTGTTGTTGCCATTGTCGTAAGTCTTTCGCCATGTCACGTCACGCTGACCTTTTTGCCTTGTAAGGAACCTTGTCATGCTGTTTGTTTTGCCTAAGTTGTTTTGCCATGTATAGATTCATGTTTTGTTAGTTCCATTTATTTTCCCGCATCTGGGTCCTAAAGCCCCCACCTTCTGACAAGGGTTAGGGTTTCAAACTATGGTTTTAAATTAGGTTTGGGGTTTCAAACTAGGGTTTTACATTAGGGTTAGGGTTTCAAACTAGGGTTTTACATTAGGGTAAGTGCTTCAAAATAGGGTTTTACATTATGGTTAGTGCTTCAAACTAGGGTTTTCCATTAGGGTTATGGTTTCAAACTACGGTTTAACATTAGGGTTAGGGTTTCAAACTAGGGTTTGACATTAGGGTTAGGGTTTCAAACAAGCGTTTTACATTAGGGTTAGGGTTTCAAAACAGGGGTTTTAAATAAAGGTTAGGGTTTCAAATTAGGGTTAGGGTTTCAAACTAGGGTTTTACATTATGGTTAGGGTTCCAAACTAGGGTTTTACATTATGGTTAGGGTTACAAACTAGGGTTTCAAATTAGGGTTAGGGTTTCAAAACAGGGGTTTAAAATTAGGGTTAGGGTTTCACACTAGGGTTTTACATTAGAGTTAGGGTTTCAAAGTAGGGTTTTACATTAGGGTTAGGGTTTCAAACTATGGTTTCAAATTAGGTTTGGGGTTTCAAACTAGGGTTTTACATTAAGGTTAGGGTTTCAAACTAGGGTTTTACATTAGGGTTAGGGTTAGAAATTAGGGTTTTACATTAAGGTTAGGGTATCAAACTAGGGTTTTAAATTAGGGTTAGGGTTTCAAACTAGGTTTTCAATTTAGGTTTAGAGGTTCAAACTAGGGTTTATCATTAGGGTTAGGGTTTCAAACTAGGGTTTTACATTAGGGTTAGGGTTTCAAACTACGTTTTCAATTTAGGGTTAGGGTTTCAAAATAGGGTTTTTTCATTAGGGTTAGGGTTTCAAAAGGGGTTTAACATTATGGTTAGGGTTTCAAACGAGTGTTTTACATTAGGGTTAATGCTTCAAACTAGGGTTTTACATTAGGGTTACGCTTTCAAACTAGGGTTTTACATTAGGGTTAGGTTCTCAAACTAGGGTTTCAAATTAGGGTTAGAGTTTCAAACTCAGGGGTTTTACATTAGGGTTACTGCTTCAAACTAGGGTTTTACATTAGGGTTAGGTTTTCAAAACAGGGGTTTAAAATGAGGGTTAGGGTTTCACACTAGGGTTTCACACTAGGGTTTTACATTAGGGTTAGGGTTTCAAACTAGGGTTAATCATTAGTGTTAGGGTTTCAAACTAGGGTTTTACATTAAGGTTAGAGTTTAAAACTAGGGTTTTACATTAGGGTTAGGGTTTCAAACAAGGGTTTTACATTAGGGTTAATGCTTCAAACTAAGGTTTTACTTTTAGGGTTAGGGTTTCAAACTAGGGTTTATCATTAGGGTTAGGGTTTAAAAATAGGGTTTTACATTAGGGTTAGGGTTTCAAACTAGGTTTTCAATTTAGGGTTAGGGTTTCAATTTAGGGTTTATAATTAGGGTTAGGGTTTCAAACTAGGGTTTTACATTAGGGTTAGGGTTACAAATTAGGGTTTTACATTAGGGTTAGGGTTTCAAACTAGGGTTTTACATTAGGGTTAGGGTTTCAAACTAGGGTTTTACATTAGCGTTCGGGTTATAAACTAGGGTTTTATATTATGGTTAGGGTTACAAACTAGGTTTGTACATTATGGTTAGGGTTACAAACTAGGGTTTCAAATTAGGGTTAGGGTTTCAAAACGGGTTTAAAATTAGGGTTAGGGTTTCACACTAGGGTTTTACATTAGAGTTAGGGTTTCAAAGTAGGGTTTTACATTAGGGTTAGGGTTTCAAACTATGGTTTAAAATTAGGTTTGGGGTTTCAAACTAGGGTTTTACATTAAGGTTAGGGTTTCAAACTAGGGTTTTACATTAGGGTTAGGGTTAGAAATTAGGGTTTTACATTAAGGTTAGGGTATCAAACTAGGGTTTTACATTAGGGTTAGGGTTTCAAACTAGGTTTTCAATTTAGGTTAGGGTTAGAAATTAGGGTTTTACATTAAGGTTAGGGTATCAAACTAGGGTTTTACATTAGGGTTAGGGTTTCAAACTAGGTTTTCAATTTAGGTTTTGAGGTTCAAACTAGGGTTTATCATTAGGGTTAGGGTATCAAACTAGGGTTTTACATTAGGGTTAGGGTTTCAAACTAGGTTTTCAATTTAGGTTTTGAGGTTCAAACTAGGGTTTATCATTAGGGTTAGGGTTTCAAACTAGGGTTTTACATTAGGGTTAGGGTTTCAAACTACGTTTTCAATTTAGGGTTAGGGTTTCAAAATAGGGTTTATCATTAGGGTTAGGGTTTCAAACTAGGGTTTTTTCATTAGGGTTAGGGTTTCAAACTAGGGTTTAACATTATGGTTAGGGTTTCAAACTAGGGTTTTACATTAGGGTTAATGCTTCAAACTAGGGTTTTACATTAGGGTTACGCTTTCAAACTAGGGTTTTACATTAGGGTTAGGGTTTCAAACTAGGGTTTCAAATTAGGGTTAGAGTTTCAAACTCAGGGGTTTTACATTAGGGTTACTGCTTCAAACTAGGGTTTTACATTAGGGTTAGGGTTTCAAAACAAGGGTTTAAAATTAGGGTTAGGGTTTCACACTAGGGTTTCACACTAGGGTTTTACATTAGGGTTAGGGTTTCAAACTAGGGGTTATCATTAGTGTTAGGGTTTCAAACTAGGGTTTTACATTAAGGTTAGAGTTTCAAACTAGGGTTTTACATTAGGGTTAGGGTTTCAAACAAGGGTTTTACATTAGGGTTAAGGTTTCAAACTAGGGTTTTCCTTATGGTTATGGTTACAAACTAGGGTTTACATTAGGGTTAGTGTTTCAAACAAGGTTTTATATTAGGGTTAGGGTTTCAAACTAGGGTTTCAAATTAGGGTTAGGGTTTCAAACAAGGGTTTTACATTAGGGTTAGGGTTTCAAACTAGGGTTCTATATTAGGGTTAGGGTTTCAAACTAGTTTTTCAAATTAGGGTTAGGGTTTCAAACAAGGGTTTTACATTAGGGTTAGGGTTTCAAATTAGGGTTAGGGTTTCAAATTAGGGTTTTACATTAGGGTTAGGGTTTCAAACTAGGGTTTTACATTAGGGTTAGGGTTTCAAACTAGGGTTTCAAATTAGGGTTAGGGTTTCAAACTAGGGTTTTACATTAGGGTTAGGGTTTCAAACTAGGGTTTCAAATTAGGGTTAGGGTTTCGAACTAGGGTTTCAAATTAGGGTTAGAGTTTCAAACTAGGGTTTCAAATTAGGGTTAGAGTTTCAAACTAGGGTTTTACATTAGGGTTACTGCTTCAAACTAGGGTTTTACATTAGGGTTTGGGTTTCAAACAAGGGTTTTACATTAGGGTTAGGGTTTCAAACAAGGGTTTTACATTAGGGTTAGGGTTTCAAACTAGGGTTTCAAATTAGGGTTATGGTTTAGAACTAGGGTTTTATATTAGGGTTAGGGTTTCAAACTAGGGTTTCAAATTAGGGTTAGGGTTTCAAACTAGGATTTTATATTAGGGTTAGTGTTTCAAACTAGGGTTTCAAATTAGGGTTTGGGTTTCAAATTGAGGTTTTACATTAGGATTAGGGTTACAAATTAGGGTTTTACATTAGGGTTAGGGTTTCAAACTATGGTTTCAAATTAGGTTTGGGGTTTCAAACTAGGGTTTTACATTAGGGTTAGGGTTTCAAACTAGGGTTTTACATGAGGGTTAGTGCTTCAAACTAGGGTTTTACATTAAGGTAAGGGTTTCAAACTAAGGTTTTACATTAGGGTTAGGGTTACAAACTAGGGTTTTACATTAGGGTTAGGGTTTCAAACTAGGGTTTAACATTAGCGTTAGGGTTTCAAAATATGGTTTTACATTAGGGTTAATGCTTCAAACTAGGGTTTTACATTAGGATTAGGGTTTCAAACTAGGGTTTTACATTAGGGTTAGGGTTTCAAACTAGGGTTTAAATTAGGGTTAGGGTTTCAAACTAGGGTTTTCCTTATGGTTATGGTTACAAACTAGGGTTTACATTAGGGTTAGTGTTTCAAACAAGGTTTTTACATTAGGGTTAGGGTTTCAAACAAGGTTTTTACATTAGGGTTAGGGTTTCAAAATAGGGTTTCTAATTACGGTTAGGGTTTCAAAATAGGGTTTCTAATTGGGGTTAGGGTTTCAAACTAGGGATTTATATTAGGGTTAGGGTTTCAAACTAGGGTTTCAAATTAGGGTTAGGGTTTCAAACAAGGGTTTTACATTAGGGTTAGGGTTTCAAACTAGGGTTTTATATTAGGGTTAGGGTTTCAAACTAGGGTTTCAAATTAGGGTTAGGGTTTCAAACAAGGGTTTTACATTAGGGTTAGGGTTTCAAATTAGGGTTAGGGTTTCAAACTAGGGTTTTACATTAGGGTTAGGGTTTCAAACTAGGGTTTTACATTAGGGTTAGGGTTTCAAACTAGGGTTTTACATTAGGGTTAGGGTTTCAAACAAGGGTTTTACATTAGGTTTAGTTTTCAAAACGGGTTTAAAATTAGGGTTAGGGTTTCACACTAGGGTTTTACATTAGGGTTAGGGTTTCAAACTAGGGTTTAACATTAGGGTTAGGGTTTCAAACTAGGGTTTTACATTAGGGTTAAGGTTACAAACTAGGGTTTACATTAGGGTTAGTGTTTCAAACAAGGGTTTTACATTAGGGTTAGGGTTTCAAACTAGGGTTTCAAATTAGGGTTAGGGTTTCAAACTAGGGTTTTATATTAGGGTTAGGGTTTCAAACTAGGGTTTCAAATTAGGGTTAGGGTTTCAAACTAGGGTTTTACATTAGGGTTAGGGTTTCAAACTACGTTTTCAATTTAGGGTTAGGGTTTCAAAATAGGGTTTTTTCATTAGGGTTAGGGTTTCAAAAGGGGTTTAACATTATGGTTAGGGTTTCAAACGAGTGTTTTACATTAGGGTTAATGCTTCAAACTAGGGTTTTACATTAGGGTTACGCTTTCAAACTAGGGTTTTACATTAGGGTTAGGTTCTCAAACTAGGGTTTCAAATTAGGGTTAGAGTTTCAAACTCAGGGGTTTTACATTAGGGTTACTGCTTCAAACTAGGGTTTTACATTAGGGTTAGGTTTTCAAAACAGGGGTTTAAAATGAGGGTTAGGGTTTCACACTAGGGTTTCACACTAGGGTTTTACATTAGGGTTAGGGTTTCAAACTAGGGTTAATCATTAGTGTTAGGGTTTCAAACTAGGGTTTTACATTAAGGTTAGAGTTTAAAACTAGGGTTTTACATTAGGGTTAGGGTTTCAAACAAGGGTTTTACATTAGGGTTAATGCTTCAAACTAAGGTTTTACTTTTAGGGTTAGGGTTTCAAACTAGTGTTTATCATTAGGGTTAGGGTTTAAAAATAGGGTTTTACATTAGGGTTAGGGTTTCAAACTAGGTTTTCAATTTAGGGTTAGGGTTTCAATTTAGGGTTTATAATTAGGGTTAGGGTTTCAAACTAGGGTTTTACATTAGGGTTAGGGTTACAAATTAGGGTTTTACATTAGGGTTAGGGTTTCAAACTAGGGTTTTACATTAGGGTTAGGGTTTCAAACTAGGGTTTTACATTAGCGTTCGGGTTATAAACTAGGGTTTTATATTATGGTTAGGGTTACAAACTAGGTTTGTACATTATGGTTAGGGTTACAAACTAGGGTTTCAAATTAGGGTTAGGGTTTCAAAACGGGTTTAAAATTAGGGTTAGGGTTTCACACTAGGGTTTTACATTAGAGTTAGGGTTTCAAAGTAGGGTTTTACATTAGGGTTAGGGTTTCAAACTATGGTTTAAAATTAGGTTTGGGGTTTCAAACTAGGGTTTTACATTAAGGTTAGGGTTTCAAACTAGGGTTTTACATTAGGGTTAGGGTTAGAAATTAGGGTTTTACATTAAGGTTAGGGTATCAAACTAGGGTTTTACATTAGGGTTAGGATTTCAAACTAGGTTTTCAATTTAGGTTAGGGTTAGAAATTAGGGTTTTACATTAAGGTTAGGGTATCAAACTAGGGTTTTACATTAGGGTTAGGGTTTCAAACTAGGTTTTCAATTTAGGTTTTGAGGTTCAAACTAGGGTTTATCATTAGGGTTAGGGTATCAAACTAGGGTTTTACATTAGGGTTAGGGTTTCAAACTAGGTTTTCAATTTAGGTTTTGAGGTTCAAACTAGGGTTTATCATTAGGGTTAGGGTTTCAAACTAGGGTTTTACATTAGGGTTAGGGTTTCAAACTACGTTTTCAATTTAGGGTTAGGGTTTCAAAATAGGGTTTATCATTAGGGTTAGGGTTTCAAACTAGGGTTTTTTCATTAGGGTTAGGGTTTCAAACTTGGGTTTAACATTATGGTTAGGGTTTCAAACTAGGGTTTTACATTAGGGTTAATGCTTCAAACTAGGGTTTTACATTAGGGTTACGCTTTCAAACTAGGGTTTTACATTAGGGTTAGGGTTTCAAACTAGGGTTTCAAATTAGGGTTAGAGTTTCAAACTCAGGGGTTTTACATTAGGGTTACTGCTTCAAACTAGGGTTTTACATTAGGGTTAGGGTTTCAAAACAAGGGTTTAAAATTAGGGTTAGGGTTTCACACTAGGGTTTCACACTAGGGTTTTACATTAGGGTTAGGGTTTCAAACTAGGGGTTATCATTAGTGTTAGGGTTTCAAACTAGGGTTTTACATTAAGGTTAGAGTTTCAAACTAGGGTTTTACATTAGGGTTAGGGTTTCAAACAAGGGTTTTACATTAGGGTTAAGGTTTCAAACTAGGGTTTTCCTTATGGTTATGGTTACAAACTAGGGTTTACATTAGGGTTAGTGTTTCAAACAAGGTTTTATATTAGGGTTAGGGTTTCAAACTAGGGTTTCAAATTAGGGTTAGGGTTTCAAACAAGGGTTTTACATTAGGGTTAGGGTTTCAAACTAGGGTTCTATATTAGGGTTAGGGTTTCAAACTAGTTTTTCAAATTAGGGTTAGGGTTTCAAACAAGGGTTTTACATTAGGGTTAGGGTTTCAAATTAGGGTTAGGGTTTCAAATTAGGGTTTTACATTAGGGTTAGGGTTTCAAACTAGGGTTTTACATTAGGGTTAGGGTTTCAAACTAGGGTTTCAAATTAGGGTTAGGGTTTCAAACTAGGGTTTTACATTAGGGTTAGGGTTTCAAACTAGGGTTTCAAATTAGGGTTAGGGTTTCGAACTAGGGTTTCAAATTAGGGTTAGAGTTTCAAACTAGGGTTTCAAATTAGGGTTAGAGTTTCAAACTAGGGTTTTACATTAGGGTTACTGCTTCAAACTAGGGTTTTACATTAGGGTTTGGGTTTCAAACAAGGGTTTTACATTAGGGTTAGGGTTTCAAACAAGGGTTTTACATTAGGGTTAGGGTTTCAAACTAGGGTTTCAAATTAGGGTTATGGTTTAGAACTAGGGTTTTATATTAGGGTTAGGGTTTCAAACTAGGGTTTCAAATTAGGGTTAGGGTTTCAAACTAGGATTTTATATTAGGGTTAGTGTTTCAAACTAGGGTTTCAAATTAGGGTTTGGGTTTCAAATTGAGGTTTTACATTAGGATTAGGGTTACAAATTAGGGTTTTACATTAGGGTTAGGGTTTCAAACTATGGTTTCAAATTAGGTTTGGGGTTTCAAACTAGGGTTTTACATTAGGGTTAGGGTTTCAAACTAGGGTTTTACATGAGGGTTAGTGCTTCAAACTAGGGTTTTACATTAAGGTAAGGGTTTCAAACTAAGGTTTTACATTAGGGTTAGGGTTACAAACTAGGGTTTTACATTAGGGTTAGGGTTTCAAACTAGGGTTTAACATTAGCGTTAGGGTTTCAAAATATGGTTTTACATTAGGGTTAATGCTTCAAACTAGGGTTTTACATTAGGATTAGGGTTTCAAACTAGGGTTTTACATTAGGGTTAGGGTTTCAAACTAGGGTTTAAATTAGGGTTAGGGTTTCAAACTAGGGTTTTCCTTATGGTTATGGTTACAAACTAGGGTTTACATTAGGGTTAGTGTTTCAAACAAGGTTTTTACATTAGGGTTAGGGTTTCAAACAAGGTTTTTACATTAGGGTTAGGGTTTCAAAATAGGGTTTCTAATTAGGGTTAGGGTTTCAAAATAGGGTTTCTAATTGGGGTTAGGGTTTCAAACTAGGGATTTATATTAGGGTTAGGGTTTCAAACTAGGGTTTCAAATTAGGGTTAGGGTTTCAAACAAGGGTTTTACATTAGGGTTAGGGTTTCAAACTAGGGTTTTATATTAGGGTTAGGGTTTCAAACTAGGGTTTCAAATTAGGGTTAGGGTTTCAAACTAGGGTTTTACATTAGGGTTAGGGTTTCAAATTAGGGTTAGGGTTTCAAACTAGGGTTTTACATTAGGGTTAGGGTTTCAAACTAGGGTTTTACATTAGGGTTAGGGTTTCAAACTAGGGTTTTACATTAGGGTTAGGGTTTCAAACAAGGGTTTTACATTAGGTTTAGTTTTCAAAACGGGTTTAAAATTAGGGTTAGGGTTTCACACTAGGGTTTTACATTAGGGTTAGGGTTTCAAACTAGGGTTTAACATTAGGGTTAGGGTTTCAAACTAGGGTTTTACATTAGGGTTAAGGTTACAAACTAGGGTTTACATTAGGGTTAGTGTTTCAAACAAGGGTTTTACATTAGGGTTAGGGTTTCAAACTAGGGTTTCAAATTAGGGTTAGGGTTTCAAACTAGGGTTTTATATTAGGGTTAGGGTTTCAAACTAGGGTTTCAAATTAGGGTTAGGGTTTCAAACTAGGATTTTATATTAGGGTTAGTGTTTCAAACTAGGGTTTCAAATTAGGGTTTGGGTTTCAAATTGAGGTTTTACATTAGGATTAGCGTTACAAATTAGGGTTTTACATTAGGGTTAGGGTTTCAAACTATGGTTTCAAATTAGGTTTGGGGTTTCAAACTAGGGTTTTACATTAGGGTTAGGGTTTCAAACTAGGGTTTTACATGAGGGTTAGTGCTTCAAACTAGGGTTTTACATTAGGGTTAGGGTTTCAAACTAGTGTTTTACATTAAGGTAAGGGTTTCAAACTAGGGTTTTACATTAGGGTTAGGGTTACAAAATAGGGTTTTACATTAGGGTTAGGGTTTCAAACTAGGGTTTTACATTAGGGTTAGGGTTACAAACTAGGGTTTTACATTAGGGTTAGGGTTTCAAACTAGGGTTTAAATTAGGGTTAGGGTTTCAAACTAGGGTTTTCCTTATGGTTATGGTTACAAACTAGGGTTTACATTAGGGTTAGTGTTTCAAACAAGGTTTTTACATTAGGGTTAGGGTTTCAAAATAGGGTTTCTAATTAGGGTTAGGGTTTCAAACAAGGGTTTTACATTAGGGTTAGGGTTTCAAACTAGGGTTTTATATTAGGGTTAGGGTTTCAAACTAGTGTTTCAAATTAGGGTTAGGGTTTCAAACAAGGGTTTTACATTAGGGTTAGGGTTTCAAATTAGGGTTAGGGTTTCAAATTAGTGTTTTACATTAGGGTTAGGGTTTCAAACTAGGGTTTTACATTAGGGTTAGGGTTTCAAACTAGGGTTTCAAATTAGGGTTAGGGTTTCAAACTAGGGTTTCAAATTAGGGTTAGAGTTTCAAACTAGGGTTTCAAATTAGGGTTAGAGTTTCAAACTAGGGTTTTACATTAGGGTTACTGTTTCAAACTAGAGTTTTACATTAGGGTTAGGGTTTCAAACTAGGGTTTTACATTAGGTTTAGGGTTTCAAACTAGGGTTTCAAATTAGGCTTAGGGTTTCAAACTAGGGTTTTACATTAGGGTTAGGGTTTCAAACAAGGGTTTTACATTAGGGTAAGTGTTTCAAAACAGGGGTTAAAAATTAGGGTTAAGGTTTCACACTAGGGTTTTACATTAGGGTTAGGTTTTCAAACTAGGGTTTTACATTAGGGTAAAGGTTTTTAATTAGGGTTAGGGTTTCAAAACAGTCATTTTACATTAGGGTTAGGGTTACAAACTAGGGTTTTACATTAGGGTTAGGGTTTCAAACTAGGGTTTCAAATTAGGGTTAGGGTTTCAAACTAGGGTTTTACATTAGGGTTAGGGTTTTAAACTAGGGTTTTACATTAGGGTTAGGATTTCACACTAAGGTTTTACATTAGGGTTAGGGTTACAAACTAGGGTTTTACATTAGGGTTAGGGTTTCAAACTAGGGTTTTACATTAGGGTTAGGGTTTCAAACTAAGGTTTAACATTAGGGTTAGGGTTTCAAACTAGGGTTTTACATTAGGGTTAATGCTTCAAACTAGGGTTTTACATTAGGGTTAGGGTTTCAAACTAGGGTTTTACATTAGGGTTAGGGTTTCAAACTAGGGTTTTACATTTGGGCTACGGTTACAAACTAGGGTTTTACATTAGGGTTATGGTTTCAAACTAGGGTTTTGCATTAGGGTTAGGGTTTCAAACTAGGGTTTTACATTAGGTTTAGGGTTTCAAACTAAATTTTCACATTAGAGTTAGGATTTCAAACAGGGGTTTTAAATTAGGGTTAGGATTTCAAACTAGGGTTTCAAATTAAGGTTAGGGTTTAAACTAGTGTTGTACATTAGGGTTGGTGCTTCAAACTAGGGTTTTACATTAGGGTTAGGGTTTCAAACTAGGGTTTTACATTAGGGTTAGGGTTTCAAACTAGGGTTTCAAATTAGGCTTAGGGTTTCAAACTAGGGTTTTACATTAGGGTTAGAGTTTCAAACAAAGGTTTTACATTAGGGTAAGAGTTTCAAAACAGGGGTTAAAAATTAGGGTTAGGGTTTCACACTAGGGTTTTACATTAGGGTTAGGGTTTCAAACTAGGGTTTAACATTAGGGTTAGGGTTACAAACTAGGGTTTTACATTACGGTTAGGGTTTCAAACTAGGGTTTTACATTAGGGTAAGAGTTTCAAACTAGGGTTATAATTTAGGGTTAGTGCTTCAAACTAGGGTTTTACATTAGGGTTAGGGTTTCAAACTAGAGTTTTACATTAGGGTTAGGGTTTCAAACTAGGGTTTTACATTAGGTTTAGGGTTTCAAACTAGGGTTTCAAATTAGGCTTAGGGTTTCAAACTAGGGTTTTACATTAGGGTTAGGGTTTCAAACAAGGGTTTTACATTAGGGTAAGTGTTTCAAAACAGGGGTTAAAAATTAGGGTTAAGGTTTCACACTAGGGTTTTACATTAGGGTTAGGTTTTCAAACTAGGGTTTTACATTAGGGTAAAGGTTTTTAATTAGGGTTAGGGTTTCAAAACAGTCATTTTACATTAGGGTTAGGGTTACAAACTAGGGTTTTACATTAGGGTTAGGGTTTCAAACTAGGGTTTCAAATTAGGGTTAGGGTTTCAAACTAGGGTTTTACATTAGGGTTAGGGTTTTAAACTAGGGTTTTACATTAGGGTTAGGATTTCACACTAAGGTTTTACATTAGGGTTAGGGTTACAAACTAGGGTTTTACATTAGGGTTAGGGTTTCAAACTAGGGTTTTACATTAGGGTTAGGGTTTCAAACTAAGGTTTAACATTAGGGTTAGGGTTTCAAACTAGGGTTTTACATTAGGGTTAATGCTTCAAACTAGGGTTTTACATTAGGGTTAGGGTTTCAAACTAGGGTTTTACATTAGGGTTAGGGTTTCAAACTAGGGTTTTACATTTGGGCTACGGTTACAAACTAGGGTTTTACATTAGAATTATGGTTTCAAACTAGGGTTTTGCATTAGGGTTAGGGTTTCAAACTAGGGTTTTACATTAGGTTTAGGGTTTCAAACTAAATTTTCACATTAGAGTTAGGATTTCAAACAGGGGTTTTAAATTAGGGTTAGGATTTCAAACTAGGGTTTCAAATTAAGGTTAGGGTTTAAACTAGTGTTGTACATTAGGGTTGGTGCTTCAAACTAGGGTTTTACATTAGGGTTAGGGTTTCAAACTAGGGTTTTACATTAGGGTTAGGGTTTCAAACTAGGGTTTCAAATTAGGCTTAGGGTTTCAAACTAGGGTTTTACATTAGGGTTAGAGTTTCAAACAAAGGTTTTACATTAGGGTAAGAGTTTCAAAACAGGGGTTAAAAATTAGGGTTAGGGTTTCACACTAGGGTTTTACATTAGGGTTAGGGTTTCAAACTAGGGTTTAACATTAGGGTTAGGGTTACAAACTAGGGTTTTACATTACGGTTAGGGTTTCAAACTAGGGTTTTACATTAGGGTAAGAGTTTCAAACTAGGGTTATAATTTAGGGTTAGTGCTTCAAACTAGGGTTTTACATTAGGGTTAGGGTTTCAAACTAGGGTTTTACATTAGGGTCAGGGTTTCAAACTAGGGTTTCAATTTAGGTTTAGGGTTTCAAACTAGGGTTTAACATTAGGGTTAGGGTTTCAAACTAGGGTTTAACATTAGGGTTAATGCTTCAAACTAGGGTTTTACATTAGGGTTAGGGTTACAAACTAGGGTTTTACATTAGGGTTAGGGTTTCAAACTAGGGTTTTACATTAGGGTTAGGGTTTGTAACTAGGGTTTCAATTTAGGGTTAGGGTTTCAAACTAGGGTTTAACATTAGGGTTAGGGTTTCAAACTAGGGTTTCAATTAGGCTTAGGGTTTTAAACTAGGGTTTTACATTAGGGTAAGAGTTTCAAACTAGGGTTATAATTTAGGGTTAGTGCTTCAAACTAGGGTTTTACATTAGGGTTAGGGTTTCAAACTAGAGTTTTACATTAGGGTTAGGGTTTCAAACTAGGGTTTTACATTAGGTTTAGGGTTTCAAACTAGGGTTTCAAATTAGGCTTAGGGTTTCAAACTAGGGTTTTACATTAGGGTTAGGGTTTCAAACAAGGGTTTTACATTAGGGTAAGTGTTTCAAAACAGGGGTTAAAAATTAGGGTTAAGGTTTCACACTAGGGTTTTACATTAGGGTTAGGTTTTCAAACTAGGGTTTTACATTAGGGTAAAGGTTTTTAATTAGGGTTAGGGTTTCAAAACAGTCATTTTACATTAGGGTTAGGGTTACAAACTAGGGTTTTACATTAGGGTTAGGGTTTCAAACTAGGGTTTCAAATTAGGGTTAGGGTTTCAAACTAGGGTTTTACATTAGGGTTAGGGTTTTAAACTAGGGTTTTACATTAGGGTTAGGATTTCACACTAAGGTTTTACATTAGGGTTAGGGTTACAAACTAGGGTTTTACATTAGGGTTAGGGTTTCAAACTAGGGTTTTACATTAGGGTTAGGGTTTCAAACTAAGGTTTAACATTAGGGTTAGGGTTTCAAACTAGGGTTTTACATTAGGGTTAATGCTTCAAACTAGGGTTTTACATTAGGGTTAGGGTTTCAAACTAGGGTTTTACATTAGGGTTAGGGTTTCAAACTAGGGTTTTACATTTGGGCTACGGTTACAAACTAGGGTTTTACATTAGAATTATGGTTTCAAACTAGGGTTTTGCATTAGGGTTAGGGTTTCAAACTAGGGTTTTACATTAGGTTTAGGGTTTCAAACTAAATTTTCACATTAGAGTTAGGATTTCAAACAGGGGTTTTAAATTAGGGTTAGGATTTCAAACTAGGGTTTCAAATTAAGGTTAGGGTTTAAACTAGTGTTGTACATTAGGGTTGGTGCTTCAAACTAGGGTTTTACATTAGGGTTAGGGTTTCAAACTAGGGTTTTACATTAGGGTTAGGGTTTCAAACTAGGGTTTCAAATTAGGCTTAGGGTTTCAAACTAGGGTTTTACATTAGGGTTAGAGTTTCAAACAAAGGTTTTACATTAGGGTAAGAGTTTCAAAACAGGGGTTAAAAATTAGGGTTAGGGTTTCACACTAGGGTTTTACATTAGGGTTAGGGTTTCAAACTAGGGTTTAACATTAGGGTTAGGGTTACAAACTAGGGTTTTACATTACGGTTAGGGTTTCAAACTAGGGTTTTACATTAGGGTAAGAGTTTCAAACTAGGGTTATAATTTAGGGTTAGTGCTTCAAACTAGGGTTTTACATTAGGGTTAGGGTTTCAAACTAGGGTTTTACATTAGGGTCAGGGTTTCAAACTAGGGTTTCAATTTAGGTTTAGGGTTTCAAACTAGGGTTTAACATTAGGGTTAGGGTTTCAAACTAGGGTTTAACATTAGGGTTAATGCTTCAAACTAGGGTTTTACATTAGGGTTAGGGTTACAAACTAGGGTTTTACATTAGGGTTAGGGTTTCAAACTAGGGTTTTACATTAGGGTTAGGGTTTGTAACTAGGGTTTCAATTTAGGGTTAGGGTTTCAAACTAGGGTTTAACATTAGGGTTAGGGTTTCAAACTAGGGTTTCAATTAGGCTTAGGGTTTTAAACTAGGGTTTTACATTAGGGTTAGGGTTTCAAACAATGGTTTTACATTAGGGTTAGGGTTTCAAACTAGGGTTTAACATTAGAGTTAGGGTTTCAAACTAGGGTTTTACATTAGGGTTAGGGTTACAAACTAGGGTTTAACATTAGGATTAGGGTTTCAAACTAGGGTTTTACATTAGGGTTAGGGTTTCAAACTAGGGTTTCAAATTAGGCTTAGGGTTTCAAACTAGGGTTTTACATTAGGGTTAGAGTTTCAAACAAAGGTTTTACATTAGGGTAAGTGTTTCAAAACAGGGGTTAAAAATTAGGGTTAGGGTTTCACACTAGGGTTTTTCATTAGGGTTAGGGTTTGAAACTAGGGTTTCAAATTAGGGTTAGGGTTTAAAACTAGGATTTACATTAGGGTTAGTGCTTCAAACTAGGGTTTTACATTAAGGTTAGGGTTTCAAACTAGGGTTTTACATTAGGGTTAGGGTTTCAAACTAGGGTTTTACATTAGGGTTAGGGTTACAAATTAGGGTTTTACATTAGGGTTAGGGTTTCAAACTAGGGTTTTACATTAGGATTAGGGTTTCAAACTAGGGTTTCAATTTAGGGTTAGGGTTTCAAACTAGGGTTTTTCATTAGGGTTAGGGTTTCAAACTAGGGTTTTACATTAGGGTTAGGGTTTCAAACTAGGGTTTAACATTAGGGTTAGGGTTTCAAACTAGGGTTTTACATTAGGGTTAATGCTTCAAACTAGGGTTTTACATTAGGGTTAGGCTTTCAAACTAGGGTTTTAAATTAGCGTTAGGGTTAAAAACTAGGGTTTTACATTATGGTTAGGGTTACAAACTAGGGTTTTACATTATGGTTAGGGTTTCAAACTAGGGTTTTACATTAGGGTTAGGGTTTCAAACTAGGGTTTTACATTTGGGCTACGGTTACAAACTAGGGTTTTACATTAGGGTTATGGTTTCAAACTAGGGTTTTGCATTAGGGTTAGGGTTTCAAACTAGGGTTTTACATTAGGTTTAGGGTTTCAAACTAAATTTTCACATTAGAGTTAGGATTTCAAACAGGGGTTTTAAATTAGGGTTAGGATTTCAAACTAGGGTTTCAAATTAAGGTTAGGGTTTAAACTAGTGTTGTACATTAGGGTTGGTGCTTCAAACTAGGGTTTTACATTAGGGTTAGGGTTTCAAACTAGGGTTTTACATTAGGGTTAGGGTTTCAAACTAGGGTTTCAAATTAGGCTTAGGGTTTCAAACTAGGGTTTTACATTAGGGTTAGAGTTTCAAACAAAGGTTTTACATTAGGGTAAGAGTTTCAAAACAGGGGTTAAAAATTAGGGTTAGGGTTTCACACTAGGGTTTTACATTAGGGTTAGGGTTTCAAACTAGGGTTTAACATTAGGGTTAGGGTTACAAACTAGGGTTTTACATTACGGTTAGGGTTTCAAACTAGGGTTTTACATTAGGGTAAGAGTTTCAAACTAGGGTTATAATTTAGGGTTAGTGCTTCAAACTAGGGTTTTACATTAGGGTTAGGGTTTCAAACTAGGGTTTTACATTAGGGTCAGGGTTTCAAACTAGGGTTTCAATTTAGGTTTAGGGTTTCAAACTAGGGTTTAACATTAGGGTTAGGGTTTCAAACTAGGGTTTAACATTAGGGTTAATGCTTCAAACTAGGGTTTTACATTAGGGTTAGGGTTACAAACTAGGGTTTTACATTAGGGTTAGGGTTTCAAACTAGGGTTTTACATTAGGGTTAGGGTTTGTAACTAGGGTTTCAATTTAGGGTTAGGGTTTCAAACTAGGGTTTAACATTAGGGTTAGGGTTTCAAACTAGGGTTTCAAATTAGGCTTAGGGTTTTAAACTAGGGTTTTACATTAGGGTTAGGGTTTCAAACAATGGTTTTACATTAGGGTTAGGGTTTCAAACTAGGGTTTAACATTAGAGTTAGGGTTTCAAACTAGGGTTTTACATTAGGGTTAGGGTTACAAACTAGGGTTTAACATTAGGATTAGGGTTTCAAACTAGGGTTTTACATTAGGGTTAGGGTTTCAAACTAGGGTTTCAAATTAGGCTTAGGGTTTCAAACTAGGGTTTTACATTAGGGTTAGAGTTTCAAACAAAGGTTTTACATTAGGGTAAGTGTTTCAAAACAGGGGTTAAAAATTAGGGTTAGGGTTTCACACTAGGGTTTTTCATTAGGGTTAGGGTTTCAAACTAGGGTTTCAAATTAGGGTTAGGGTTTAAAACTAGGATTTACATTAGGGTTAGTGCTTCAAACTAGGGTTTTACATTAAGGTTAGGGTTTCAAACTAGGGTTTTACATTAGGGTTAGGGTTTCAAACTAGGGTTTTACATTAGGGTTAGGGTTACAAATTAGGGTTTTACATTAGGGTTAGGGTTTCAAACTAGGGTTTTACATTAGGATTAGGGTTTCAAACTAGGGTTTCAATTTAGGGTTAGGGTTTCAAACTAGGGTTTTTCATTAGGGTTAGGGTTTCAAACTAGGGTTTTACATTAGGGTTAGGGTTTCAAACTAGGGTTTAACATTAGGGTTAGGGTTTCAAACTAGGGTTTTACATTAGGGTTAATGCTTCAAACTAGGGTTTTACATTAGGGTTAGGCTTTCAAACTAGGGTTTTAAATTAGCGTTAGGGTTAAAAACTAGGGTTTTACATTATGGTTAGGGTTACAAACTAGGGTTTTACATTATGGTTAGGGTTACAAACTAGGGTTTCAAATTAGGTTTAGGGTTTCAAAACAGGGGTTTAAAATTAGGGTTAGGGTTTCAAAACAGGGGTTTAAAATTAGGGTTAGGGTTTCACACTAGGGTTTTACATTAGGGTTAGGGTTTCAAACTAGGGTTTTACATTAGGGTTAGTGCTTCAAACTAAGGTTTTACATTAGGGTTAGGGTTTCAAACTAGGGTTTTACATTAAGGTTAGGGTTTCAAACTAGGGTTTTACATTAGGGTTAGGGTTACAAATTAGGGTTTTACATTAGGGTTAGAGTTTCAAACTAGGGATTTACATTAGGGTTAGGGTTTCAAACTAGGTTTTCAATTTAGGGTTAGGGTTTCAAACTAGGGTTTATCATTAGGGTTAGGGTTTCAAACTAGGGTTCTACATTAGGGTTAGGGTTTCAAACTAGGGTTTAACATTAGGGGTAGGGTTTCAAACTAGGGTTTTACATTACGGTTACGATTTCAAACTAGGGTTTCAAATTAGGGTTAGGGTTTCAAAACAGGGGTTTAAAATTAGGGTTAGGGTTTCACACTAGGGTTTTACATTAGGGTTAGGGTTTCAAAGTAGGGTTTTACATTAGGGTTAGTGTTTCAAACTATGTTTTCAAATTAGGTTTGGGGTTTCAAACTAGGGTTTTACATTAGGGTTGTCATGTTTATTTTCAGTCTTGTTTAGTCCGGTCATGTTTAGCTTCTGTTTTCCTTGTGTGTTCCCCTTGTCTTGTCATTCCCTGTTTTAGTTTGAAAATTGATTCCTCTCGTTTCTGGTCACTTGCCCTTCCTCATGTTGTGTGTGTGTCAACCCTGATTCATGATTGTTTCCCAATTACCCTCATGTGTCATCCAATCAGTGCCCTCAGCCAGGTGTGTCTTGTTATGTCATTAGTGTTGGTGTATTTTGTCGGCTTTTTTCCCCCCTGTCTGTGTCGGTTCATTGTTGTTGTTGTTGTTGCCATTGTCGTAAGTCTTTCGCCATGTCACGTCACGCTGACCTTTTTGCCTTGTAAGGAACCTTGTCATGCTGTTTGTTTTGCCTAAGTTGTTTTGCCATGTATAGATTCATGTTTTGTTAGTTCCATTTATTTTCCCGCATCTGGGTCCTAAAGCCCCCACCTTCTGACAAGGGTTAGGGTTTCAAACTATGGTTTTAAATTAGGTTTGGGGTTTCAAACTAGGGTTTTACATTAGGGTTAGGGTTTCAAACTAGGGTTTTACATTAGGGTAAGTGCTTCAAAATAGGGTTTTACATTATGGTTAGTGCTTCAAACTAGGGTATTCCATTAGGGTTATGGTTTCAAACTACGGTTTAACATTAGGGTTAGGGTTTCAAACTAGGGTTTGACATTAGGGTTAGGGTTTCAAACAAGCATTTTACATTAGGGTTAGGGTTTCAAAACAGGGGTTTTAAATAAAGGTTAGGGTTTCAAATTAGGGTTAGGGTTTCAAACTAGGGTTTTACATTAGGGTTAGGGTTTCAAACTAGGGTTTTACATTATGGTTAGGGTTCCAAACTAGGGTTTTACATTATGGTTAGGGTTACAAACTAGGGTTTCAAATTAGGGTTAGGGTTTCAAAACAGGGGTTTAAAATTAGGGTTAGGGTTTCACACTAGGGTTTTACATTAGAGTTAGGGTTTCAAAGTAGGGTTTTACATTAGAGTTAGGGTTTCAAACTATGGTTTCAAATTAGGTTTGGGGTTTCAAACTAGGGTTTTACATTAAGGTTAGGGTTTCAAACTAGGGTTTTACATTAGGGTTAGGGTTAGAAATTAGGGTTTTACATTAAGGTTAGGGTATCAAACTAGGGTTTTACATTAGGGTTAGGGTTTCAAACTAGGTTTTCAATTTAGGTTTAGAGGTTCAAACTAGGGTTTATCATTAGGGTTAGGGTTTCAAACTAGGGTTTTACATTAGGGTTAGGGTTTCAAACTACGTTTTCAATTTAGGGTTAGGGTTTCAAAATAGGGTTTTTTCATTAGGGTTAGGGTTTCAAAAGGGGTTTAACATTATGGTTAGGGTTTCAAACGAGTGTTTTACATTAGGGTTAATGCTTCAAACTAGGGTTTTACATTAGGGTTACGCTTTCAAACTAGGGTTTTACATTAGGGTTACTGCTTCAAACTAGGGTTTTACATTAGGGTTAGGTTTTCAAAACAGGGGTTTAAAATGAGGGTTAGGGTTTCACACTAGGGTTTCACAC
This sequence comes from Vanacampus margaritifer, assembly GCF_051991255.1. NCBI lineage: Eukaryota > Metazoa > Chordata > Actinopteri > Syngnathiformes > Syngnathidae > Vanacampus > Vanacampus margaritifer. The sequence continues at coordinate 29,028,048 of NC_135439.1, read as the reverse complement.
TAGGGTTTTACATTAGGGTTAGGGTTTCAAACTAGGGTTAATTATTAGTGTTAGGGTTTCAAACTAGGGTTTTACATTAAGGTTAGAGTTTAAAACTAGGGTTTTACATTAGGGTTAGGGTTTCAAACAAGGGTTTTACATTAGGGTTAATGCTTCAAACTAAGGTTTTACTTTTAGGGTTAGGGTTTCAAACTAGGGTTTATCATTAGGGTTAGGGTTTAAAAATAGGGTTTTACATTAGGGTTAGGGTTTCAAACTAGGTTTTCAATTTAGGGTTAGGGTTTCAATTTAGGGTTTATAATTAGGGTTAGGGTTTCAAACTAGGGTTTTACATTAGGGTTAGGGTTACAAATTAGGGTTTTACATTAGGGTTAGGGTTTCAAACTAGGGTTTTACATTAGGGTTAGGGTTTCAAACTAGGGTTTTACATTAGCGTTCGGGTTATAAACTAGGGTTTTATATTATGGTTAGGGTTACAAACTAGGTTTGTACATTATGGTTAGGGTTACAAACTAGGGTTTCAAATTAGGGTTAGGGTTTCAAAACAGGGGTTTAAAATTAGGGTTAGGGTTTCACACTAGGGTTTTACATTAGAGTTAGGGTTTCAAACTATGGTTTAAAATTAGGTTTGGGGTTTCAAACTAGGGTTTTACATTAAGGTTAGGGTTTCAAACTAGGGTTTTACATTAGGGTTAGGGTTAGAAATTAGGGTTTTACATTAAGGTTAGGGTATCAAACTAGGGTTTTACATTAGGGTTAGGGTTTCAAACTAGGTTTTCAATTTAGGTTAGGGTTAGAAATTAGGGTTTTACATTAAGGTTAGGGTATCAAACTAGGGTTTTACATTAGGGTTAGGGTTTCAAACTAGGTTTTCAATTTAGGTTTTGAGGTTCAAACTAGGGTTTATCATTAGGGTTAGGGTATCAAACTAGGGTTTTACATTAGGGTTAGGGTTTCAAACTAGGTTTTCAATTTAGGTTTTGAGGTTCAAACTAGGGTTTATCATTAGGGTTAGGGTTTCAAACTAGGGTTTTACATTAGGGTTAGGGTTTCAAACTACGTTTTCAATTTAGGGTTAGGGTTTCAAAATAGGGTTTATCATTAGGGTTAGGGTTTCAAACTAGGGTTTTTTCATTAGGGTTAGGGTTTCAAACTAGGGTTTAACATTATGGTTAGGGTTTCAAACTAGGGTTTTACATTAGGGTTAATGCTTCAAACTAGGGTTTTACATTAGGGTTACGCTTTCAAACTAGGGTTTTACATTAGGGTTAGGGTTTCAAACTAGGGTTTCAAATTAGGGTTAGAGTTTCAAACTCAGGGGTTTTACATTAGGGTTACTGCTTCAAACTAGGGTTTTACATTAGGGTTAGGGTTTCAAAACAAGGGTTTAAAATTAGGGTTAGGGTTTCACACTAGGGTTTCACACTAGGGTTTTACATTAGGGTTAGGGTTTCAAACTAGGGGTTATCATTAGTGTTAGGGTTTCAAACTAGGGTTTTACATTAAGGTTAGAGTTTCAAACTAGGGTTTTACATTAGGGTTAGGGTTTCAAACAAGGGTTTTACATTAGGGTTAAGGTTTCAAACTAGGGTTTTACATTAGGGTTAGGGTTTCAAATTAGGGTTTCAAATTAGGGTTAGGGTTTCAAACTAGGGTTTTCCTTATGGTTATGGTTACAAACTAGGGTTTACATTAGGGTTAGTGTTTCAAACAAGGTTTTATATTAGGGTTAGGGTTTCAAACTAGGGTTTCAAATTAGGGTTAGGGTTTCAAACAAGGGTTTTACATTAGGGTTAGGGTTTCAAACTAGGGTTCTATATTAGGGTTAGGGTTTCAAACTAGTGTTTCAAATTAGGGTTAGGGTTTCAAACAAGGGTTTTACATTAGGGTTAGGGTTTCAAATTAGGGTTAGGGTTTCAAATTAGGGTTTTACATTAGGGTTAGGGTTTCAAACTAGGGTTTTACATTAGGGTTAGGGTTTCAAACTAGGGTTTCAAATTAGGGTTAGGGTTTCAAACTAGGGTTTTACATTAGGGTTAGAGTTTCAAACTAGGGTTTCAAATTAGGGTTAGAGTTTCAAACTAGGGTTTTACATTAGGGTTACTGCTTCAAACTAGGGTTTTACATTAGGGTTTGGGTTTCAAACAAGGGTTTTACATTAGGGTTAGGGTTTCAAACAAGGGTTTTACATTAGGGTTAGGGTTTCAAACTAGGGTTTCAAATTAGGGTTATGGTTTAGAACTAGGGTTTTATATTAGGGTTAGGGTTTCAAACTAGGGTTTCAAATTAGGGTTAGGGTTTCAAACTAGGATTTTATATTAGGGTTAGTGTTTCAAACTAGGGTTTCAAATTAGGGTTTGGGTTTCAAATTGAGGTTTTACATTAGGATTAGGGTTACAAATTAGGGTTTTACATTAGGGTTAGGGTTTCAAACTATGGTTTCAAATTAGGTTTGGGGTTTCAAACTAGGGTTTTACATTAGGGTTAGGGTTTCAAACTAGGGTTTTACATGAGGGTTAGTGCTTCAAACTAGGGTTTTACATTAAGGTAAGGGTTTCAAACTAAGGTTTTACATTAGGGTTAGGGTTACAAACTAGGGTTTTACATTAGGGTTAGGGTTTCAAACTAGGGTTTAACATTAGCGTTAGGGTTTCAAAATATGGTTTTACATTACGGTTAATGCTTCAAACTAGGGTTTTACATTAGGATTAGGGTTTCAAACTAGGGTTTTACATTAGGGTTAGGGTTTCAAACTAGGGTTTAAATTAGGGTTAGGGTTTCAAACTAGGGTTTTCCTTATGGTTATGGTTACAAACTAGGGTTTACATTAGGGTTAGTGTTTCAAACAAGGTTTTTACATTAGGGTTAGGGTTTCAAACAAGGTTTTTACATTAGGGTTAGGGTTTCAAAATAGGGTTTCTAATTAGGGTTAGGGTTTCAAAATAGGGTTTCTAATTGGGGTTAGGGTTTCAAACTAGGGATTTATATTAGGGTTAGGGTTTCAAACTAGGGTTTCAAATTAGGGTTAGGGTTTCAAACAAGGGTTTTACATTAGGGTTAGGGTTTCAAACTAGGGTTTTATATTAGGGTTAGGGTTTCAAACTAGGGTTTCAAATTAGGGTTAGGGTTTCAAACAAGGGTTTTACATTAGGGTTAGGGTTTCAAATTAGGGTTAGGGTTTCAAACTAGGGTTTTACATTAGGGTTAGGGTTTCAAACTAGGGTTTTACATTAGGGTTAGGGTTTCAAACTAGGGTTTTACATTAGGGTTAGGGTTTCAAACAAGGGTTTTACATTAGGTTTAGTTTTCAAAACGGGTTTAAAATTAGGGTTAGGGTTTCACACTAGGGTTTTACATTAGGGTTAGGGTTTCAAACTAGGGTTTAACATTAGGGTTTGGGTTTCAAACTAGGGTTTTACATTAGGGTTAAGGTTACAAACTAGGGTTTACATTAGGGTTAGTGTTTCAAACAAGGGTTTTACATTAGGGTTAGGGTTTCAAACTAGGGTTTCAAATTAGGGTTAGGGTTTCAAACTAGGGTTTTATATTAGGGTTAGGGTTTCAAACTAGGGTTTCAAATTAGGGTTAGGGTTTCAAACTAGGATTTTATATTAGGGTTAGTGTTTCAAACTAGGGTTTCAAATTAGGGTTTGGGTTTCAAATTGAGGTTTTACATTAGGATTAGCGTTACAAATTAGGGTTTTACATTAGGGTTAGGGTTTCAAACTATGGTTTCAAATTAGGTTTGGGGTTTCAAACTAGGGTTTTACATTAGGGTTAGGGTTTCAAACTAGGGTTTTACATGAGGGTTAGTGCTTCAAACTAGGGTTTTACATTAGGGTTAGGGTTTCAAACTAGTGTTTTACATTAAGGTAAGGGTTTCAAACTAGGGTTTTACATTAGGGTTAGGGTTACAAACTAGGGTTTTACATTAGGGTTAAGGTTTCAAACTAGGGTTTTACATTAGGGTTAGGGTTACAAACTAGGGTTTTACATTAGGGTTAGGGTTTCAAACTAGGGTTTAAATTAGGGTTAGGGTTTCAAACTAGGGTTTTCCTTATGGTTATGGTTACAAACTAGGGTTTACATTAGGGTTAGTGTTTCAAACAAGGTTTTTACATTAGGGTTAGGGTTTCAAAATAGGGTTTCTAATTAGGGTTAGGGTTTCAAACAAGGGTTTTACATTAGGGTTAGGGTTTCAAACTAGGGTTTTATATTAGGGTTAGGGTTTCAAACTAGTGTTTCAAATTAGGGTTATGGTTTCAAACAAGGGTTTTACATTAGGGTTAGGGTTTCAAATTAGGGTTAGGGTTTCAAATTAGTGTTTTACATTAGGGTTAGGGTTTCAAACTAGGGTTTTACATTAGGGTTAGGGTTTCAAACTAGGGTTTCAAATTAGGGTTAGGGTTTCAAACTAGGGTTTCAAATTAGGGTTAGAGTTTCAAACTAGGGTTTCAAATTAGGGTTAGAGTTTCAAACTAGGGTTTTACATTAGGGTTACTGCTTCAAACTAGAGTTTTACATTAGGGTTAGGGTTTCAAACTAGGGTTTTACATTAGGTTTAGGGTTTCAAACTAGGGTTTCAAATTAGGCTTAGGGTTTCAAACTAGGGTTTTACATTAGGGTTAGGGTTTCAAACAAGGGTTTTACATTAGGGTAAGTGTTTCAAAACAGGGGTTAAAAATTAGGGTTAAGGTTTCACACTAGGGTTTTACATTAGGGTTAGGTTTTCAAACTAGGGTTTTACATTAGGGTAAAGGTTTTACATTAGGGTTAGGGTTTCAAAACAGTCATTTTACATTAGGGTTAGGGTTACAAACTAGGGTTTTACATTAGGGTTAGGGTTTCAAACTAGGGTTTCAAATTAGGGTTAGGGTTTCAAACTAGGGTTTTACATTAGGGTTAGGGTTTTAAACTAGGGTTTTACATTAGGGTTAGGATTTCACACTAAGGTTTTACATTAGGGTTAGGGTTACAAACTAGGGTTTTACATTAGGGTTAGGGTTTCAAACTAGGGTTTTACATTAGGGTTAGGGTTTCAAACTAAGGTTTAACATTAGGGTTAGGGTTTCAAACTAGGGTTTTACATTAGGGTTAATGCTTCAAACTAGGGTTTTACATTAGGGTTAGGGTTTCAAACTAGGGTTTTACATTAGGGTTAGGGTTTCAAACTAGGGTTTTACATTTGGGCTACGGTTACAAACTAGGGTTTTACATTAGGGTTATGGTTTCAAACTAGGGTTTTGCATTAGGGTTAGGGTTTCAAACTAGGGTTTTACATTAGGTTTAGGGTTTCAAACTAAATTTTCACATTAGAGTTAGGATTTCAAACAGGGGTTTTAAATTAGGGTAAGGATTTCAAACTAGGGTTTCAAATTAAGGTTAGGGTTTAAACTAGTGTTGTACATTAGGGTTGGTGCTTCAAACTAGGGTTTTACATTAGGGTTAGGGTTTCAAACTAGGGTTTTACATTAGGGTTAGGGTTTCAAACTAGGGTTTTACATTTGGGCTACGGTTACAAACTAGGGTTTTACATTAGGGTTATGGTTTCACACTAGGGTTTTACATTAGGGTTAGGGTTTCAAACTAGGGTTTAACATTAGGGTTAGGGTTACAAACTAGGGTTTTACATTACGGTTAGGGTTTCAAACTAGGGTTTTACATTAGGGTAAGAGTTTCAAACTAGGGTTATAATTTAGGGTTAGTGCTTCAAACTAGGGTTTTACATTAGGGTTAGGGTTTCAAACTAGGGTTTTACATTAGGGTCAGGGTTTCAAACTAGGGTTTCAATTTAGGGTTAGGGTTTCAAACTAGGGTTTAACATTAGGGGTAGGGTTTCAAACTAGGGTTTAACATTAGGGTTAATGCTTCAAACTAGGGTTTTACATTAGGGTTAGGGTTACAAACTAGGGTTTTACATTAGGGTTAGGGTTTCAAACTAGGGTTTTACATTAGGGTTAGGGTTTGTAACTAGGGTTTCAATTTAGGGTTAGGGTTTCAAACTAGGGTTTAACATTAGGGTTAGGGTTTCAAACTAGGGTTTTACATTAGGGTTAATGCTTCAAACTAGGTTTTTACATTAGGGTTAGGGTTTCAAACTAGGGTTTTACATTAGGGTTAGGGTTTCAAACTAGGGTTTTACATTTGGGCTACGGTTACAAACTAGGGTTTTACATTAGGGTTAGGGTTTCAAACTAGGGTTTTACATTTGGGTTAGGGTTACAAACTAAGGTTTTACATTAGGGTTAGGGTTTCAAACTAGGGTTTCAAATTAGGCTTAGGGTTTTAAACTAGGGTTTTACATTAGGGTTAGGGTTTCAAACAATGGTTTTACATTAGCGTTAGGGTTTCAAACTAGGGTTTAACATTAGGGTTAGGGTTTCAAACTAGGGTTTTACATTAGGGTTAGGGTTACAAACTAGGGTTTAACATTAGGATTAGGGTTTCAAACTAGGGTTTTACATTAGGGTTAGGGTTTCAAACTAGGGTTTCAAATTAGGCTTAGGGTTTCAAACTAGGGTTTTACATTAGGGTTAGAGTTTCAAACAAAGGTTTTACATTAGGGTAAGTGTTTCAAAACAGGGGTTAAAAATTAGGGTTAGGGTTTCACACTAGGGTTTTACATTAGGGTTAGGGTTTCAAACTAGGGTTTAACATTAGGGTTAGGGTTACAAACTAGGGTTTTACATTACGGTTAGGGTTTCAAACTAGGGTTTTACATTAGGGTAAGAGTTTCAAACTAGGGTTATAATTTAGGGTTAGTGCTTCAAACTAGGGTTTTACATTAGGGTTAGGGTTTCAAACTAGGGTTTTACATTAGGGTCAGGGTTTCAAACTAGGGTTTCAATTTAGGGTTAGGGTTTCAAACTAGGGTTTAACATTAGGGTTAGGGTTACAAACTAGGGTTTTACATTACGGTTAGGGTTTCAAACTAGGGTTTTACATTAGGGTAAGAGTTTCAAACTAGGGTTATAATTTAGGGTTAGTGCTTCAAACTAGGGTTTTACATTAGGGTTAGGGTTTCAAACTAGGGTTTTACATTAGGGTCAGGGTTTCAAACTAGGGTTTCAATTTAGGGTTAGGGTTTCAAACTAGGGTTTAACATTAGGGTTAGGGTTTCAAACTAGGGTTTAACATTAGGGTTAATGCTTCAAACTAGGGTTTTACATTAGGGTTAGGGTTACAAACTAGGGTTTTACATTAGGGTTAGGGTTTCAAACTAGGGTTTTACATTAGGGTTAGGGTTTGTAACTAGGGTTTCAATTTAGGGTTAGGGTTACAAATTAGGGTTTAACATTAGGGTTAGGGTTTCAAACTAGGGTTTTACATTAGGGTTAATGCTTCAAACTAGGTTTTTACATTAGGGTTAGGGTTTCAAACTAGGGTTTTACATTAGGGTTAGGGTTTCAAACTAGGGTTTTACATTTGGGCTACGGTTACAAACTAGGTTTTTACATTAGGGTTAGGGTTTCAAACTAGGGTTTTTACATTTGGGTTAGGGTTTCAAACTAGTGTTTTACATTAAGGTAAGGGTTTCAAACTAGGATTTTACATTAGGGTTAGGGTTACAAACTAGGGTTTTACATTAGGGTTAGGGTTTCAAACTAGGGTTTAACATTAGCGTTAGGGTTTCAAAATATGGTTTTACATTAGGGTTAATGCTTCAAACTAGGGTTTTACATTAGGATTAGGGTTTCAAACTAGGGTTTTACATTAGGGTTAGGGTTTCAAACTAGGGTTTTACATTAGGGTTAGGGTTACAAACTAGGGTTTTACATTAGGGTTAGGGTTTCAAACTAGGGTTTAAATTAGGGTTAGGGTTTCAAACTAGGGTTTTCCTTATGGTTATGGTTACAAACTAGGGTTTACATTAGGTTTAGTGTTTCAAACAAGGTTTTTACATTAGGGTTAGGGTTACAAACTAAGGTTTTACATTAGGGTTAGGGTTTCAAACTAGGGTTTCAAATTAGGCTTAGGGTTTTAAACTAGGGTTTTACATTAGGGTTAGGGTTTCAAACAATGGTTTTACATTAGGGTTAGGGTTTCAAACTAGGGTTTAACATTAGGGTTAGGGTTTCAAACTAGGGTTTTACATTAGGGTTAGGGTTACAAACTAGGGTTTAACATTAGGATTAGGGTTTCAAACTAGGGTTTTACATTAGGGTTAGGGTTACAAACTAGGGTTTAACATTAGGATTAGGGTTTCAAACTAGGGTTTTACATTAGGGTTAGGGTTTCAAACTAGGGTTTCAAATTAGGCTTAGGGTTTCAAACTAGGGTTTTACATTAGGGTTAGAGTTTCAAACAAAGGTTTTACATTAGGGTAAGTGTTTCAAAACAGGGGTTAAAAATTAGGGTTAGGGTTTCACACTAGGGTTTTACATTAGGGTTAGGGTTTCAAACTAGGGTTTAACATTAGGGTTAGGGTTACAAACTAGGGTTTTACATTACGGTTAGGGTTTCAAACTAGGGTTTTACATTAGGGTAAGAGTTTCAAACTAGGGTTATAATTTAGGGTTAGTGCTTCAAACTAGGGTTTTACATTAGGGTTAGGGTTTCAAACTAGGGTTTTACATTAGGGTCAGGGTTTCAAACTAGGGTTTCAATTTAGGGTTAGGGTTTCAAACTAGGGTTTAACATTAGGGTTAGGGTTACAAACTAGGGTTTTACATTACGGTTAGGGTTTCAAACTAGGGTTTTACATTAGGGTAAGAGTTTCAAACTAGGGTTATAATTTAGGGTTAGTGCTTCAAACTAGGGTTTTACATTAGGGTTAGGGTTTCAAACTAGGGTTTTACATTAGGGTCAGGGTTTCAAACTAGGGTTTCAATTTAGGGTTAGGGTTTCAAACTAGGGTTTAACATTAGGGTTAGGGTTTCAAACTAGGGTTTAACATTAGGGTTAATGCTTCAAACTAGGGTTTTACATTAGGGTTAGGGTTACAAACTAGGGTTTTACATTAGGGTTAGGGTTTCAAACTAGGGTTTTACATTAGGGTTAGGGTTTGTAACTAGGGTTTCAATTTAGGGTTAGGGTTACAAATTAGGGTTTAACATTAGGGTTAGGGTTTCAAACTAGGGTTTTACATTAGGGTTAATGCTTCAAACTAGGTTTTTACATTAGGGTTAGGGTTTCAAACTAGGGTTTTACATTAGGGTTAGGGTTTCAAACTAGGGTTTTACATTTGGGCTACGGTTACAAACTAGGTTTTTACATTAGGGTTAGGGTTTCAAACTAGGGTTTTTACATTTGGGTTAGGGTTTCAAACTAGTGTTTTACATTAAGGTAAGGGTTTCAAACTAGGATTTTACATTAGGGTTAGGGTTACAAACTAGGGTTTTACATTAGGGTTAGGGTTTCAAACTAGGGTTTAACATTAGCGTTAGGGTTTCAAAATATGGTTTTACATTAGGGTTAATGCTTCAAACTAGGGTTTTACATTAGGATTAGGGTTTCAAACTAGGGTTTTACATTAGGGTTAGGGTTTCAAACTAGGGTTTTACATTAGGGTTAGGGTTACAAACTAGGGTTTTACATTAGGGTTAGGGTTTCAAACTAGGGTTTAAATTAGGGTTAGGGTTTCAAACTAGGGTTTTCCTTATGGTTATGGTTACAAACTAGGGTTTACATTAGGTTTAGTGTTTCAAACAAGGTTTTTACATTAGGGTTAGGGTTACAAACTAAGGTTTTACATTAGGGTTAGGGTTTCAAACTAGGGTTTCAAATTAGGCTTAGGGTTTTAAACTAGGGTTTTACATTAGGGTTAGGGTTTCAAACAATGGTTTTACATTAGGGTTAGGGTTTCAAACTAGGGTTTAACATTAGGGTTAGGGTTTCAAACTAGGGTTTTACATTAGGGTTAGGGTTACAAACTAGGGTTTAACATTAGGATTAGGGTTTCAAACTAGGGTTTTACATTAGGGTTAGGGTTTCAAACTAGGGTTTCAAATTAGGCTTAGGGTTTCAAACTAGGGTTTTACATTAGGGTTAGAGTTTCAAACAAAGGTTTTACATTAGGGTAAGTGTTTCAAAACAGGGGTTAAAAATTAGGGTTAGGGTTTCACACTAGGGTTTTACATTAGGGTTAGGGTTTCAAACTAGGGTTTAACATTAGGGTTAGGGTTACAAACTAGGGTTTTACATTACGGTTAGGGTTTCAAACTAGGGTTTTACATTAGGGTAAGAGTTTCAAACTAGGGTTATAATTTAGGGTTAGTGCTTCAAACTAGGGTTTTACATTAGGGTTAGGGTTTCAAACTAGGGTTTTACATTAGGGTCAGGGTTTCAAACTAGGGTTTCAATTTAGGGTTAGGGTTTCAAACTAGGGTTTAACATTAGGGTTAGGGTTTCAAACTAGGGTTTAACATTAGGGTTAATGCTTCAAACTAGGGTTTTACATTAGGGTTAGGGTTACAAACTAGGGTTTTACATTAGGGTTAGGGTTTCAAACTAGGGTTTTACATTAGGGTTAGGGTTTGTAACTAGGGTTTCAATTTAGGGTTAGGGTTTCAAACTAGGGTTTAACATTAGGGTTAGGGTTTCAAACTAGGGTTTTACATTAGGGTTAATGCTTCAAACTAGGTTTTTACATTAGGGTTAGGGTTTCAAACTAGGGTTTTACATTAGGGTTAGGGTTTCAAACTAGGGTTTTACATTTGGGCTACGGTTACAAACTAGGTTTTTACATTAGGGTTAGGGTTTCAAACTAGGGTTTTTACATTTGGGTTAGGGTTTCAAACTAGTGTTTTACATTAAGGTAAGGGTTTCAAACTAGGATTTTACATTAGGGTTAGGGTTACAAACTAGGGTTTTACATTAGGGTTAGGGTTTCAAACTAGGGTTTAACATTAGCGTTAGGGTTTCAAAATATGGTTTTACATTAGGGTTAATGCTTCAAACTAGGGTTTTACATTAGGATTAGGGTTTCAAAATAGGGTTTTACATTAGGGTTAGGGTTTCAAACTAGGGTTTTACATTAGGGTTAGGGTTACAAACTAGGGTTTTACATTAGGTTTAGGGTTTCAAACTAGGGTTTAAATTAGGGTTAGGGTTTCAAACTAGGGTTTTCCTTATGGTTATGGTTACAAACTAGGGTTTACATTAGGTTTAGTGTTTCAAACAAGGTTTTTACATTTGGGTTAGGGTTTCAAAATAGGGTTTCTAATTAGGGTTAGGGTTTCAAACTTGGGTTTTATATTAGGGTTAGGGTTTCAAACTAGGGTTTCAAATTAGGGTTAGGGTTTCAAACAAGGGTTTTACATTAGGGTTAGGGTTTCAAACTAGGGTTTTATATTAGGGTTAGGGTTTCAAACTAGTGTTTCAAATTAGGGTTAGGGTTTCAAACAAGGGTTTTACATTAGGGTTAGGGTTTCAAATTAGGGTTAGGGTTTCAAATTAGTGTTTTACATTAGGGTTAGGGTTTCAAACTAGGGTTTCAAATTAGGGTTAGGGTTACAAACTAGGGTTTTACATTACGGTTAGGGTTTCAAACTAGTGTTTTACATTAGGGTTAATGCTTCAAACTAGGGTTTTACATTAGGGTTAGGGTTTCAAACTATGGTTTCAAATTAGATTTGGGGTTTCAAACTAGGGTTTTACATTAGGGTTAGCGTTTCAAACTAGTGTTTTACATTAGGGTTAGTGCTTCAAACTAGGGTTTTACATTAGGGTTAGTGCTTCAAACTAGGGTTTTACATTAGGGTTAGGGTTTCAAACTAGGGTTTAAATTTAGGGTTAGTGTTTCAAACTAGGGTTTATCATTAGGGTTAGGGTTTCAAACTAGGGTTTTACATTAGGGTTAGGGTTTCAAATTAGGGTTTAACATTAGGGTTAGCGTTTCAAACTAGTGTTTTACATTAGGGTTAATGCTTCAAACTAGGGTTTTACATTAGGGTTAGGGTTTTAAACTATGGTTTCAAATAAGATTTGGGGTTTCAAACTAGGGTTTTACATTAGGGTTAGCGTTTCAAACTAGTGTTTTACATTAGGGTTAGTGCTTCAAACTAGGGTTTTACATTAGGGTTAATGCTTCAAACTAGGGTTTTACATTAGGGTTAGGGTTTCAAACTAGGGTTTTACATTAGTGTTAGGTTTTCAAACTAGGGTTTTACATTTGGGTTAGGGTTACAAACTAGGGTTTTACATTAGGTTTAGGGTTTCAAACTAGGGTTTCAAATTAGGCTTAGGGTTTCAAACTAGGGTTTTACATTAGGGTTAGGGTTTCAAACAAGGGTTTTACATTAGGGTTAGGGTTTCAAACTAGGGTTTAACATTAGGGTTAGGGTTTCAAACTAGGGTTTTACATTAGGGTTAGGGTTACAAACTAGGGTTTAACATTAGGATTAGTGTTTCAAACTAGGGTTTTACATTAGGGTTAGGGTTTCAAACAAGGGTTTTACATTAGGGTTAGGGTTTCAAAACAGTCATTTTACATTAGGGTTAGGGTTACAAACTAGGGTTTTACATTAGGGTTAGGGTTTCAAACTAGGGTTTTACATTAGGGTTAGGGTTACAAACTAGGCTTTAACATTAGGGTTAGGGTTTCAAACTAGGGTTTTACATTAGGGTTAGGGTTTCAAACAAGGGTTTTACATTAGGGTTAGGGTTTCAAACTAGGGTTTCAAATTAGGGTTAGGGTTTCAAACTAGGGTTTTACATTAGGGTTAGAGTTTCAAACTAGGGTTTTACATTAGGGTTAGGGTTTCACACTAAGGTTTTACATTAGGGTTAGGGGTACAAACTAGGGTTTTACATTATGGTTAGGGTTTCAAACTAGGGTTTTACATTAGGGTTAGGGTTTCAAACTGGGGTTTCAATTTAGTGTTAGGGTTTCAAACTAGGGTTTAACATTAGGGTTAATGCTTCAAACTAGGGTTTTACATTAGGGTTAGCGTTTCAAACTAGTGTTTTACATTAGGGTTAGTGCTTCAAACTAGGGTTTTACATTACGGTTAGGGTTTCAAACTAGGGTTTTACATTAGGGTTAGGGTTTCAAACTAGGGTTTTACATTAGGGTTAGGGTTACAAACTAGGGTTTTACATTAGGGTTAGGGTTTCAAACTAGGGTTTTACATTAGGGTTAGGGTTTCAAACTAGGGTTTCAATTTAGGGTTAGGGTTGCAAACTAGGGTTTATCATTAGGGTTAGGGTTTCAAACTAGGGTTTTACATTAGGGTTAATGCTTCAAACTAGGGTTTTACATTAGGGTTAGCGTTTCAAACTAGGGTTTTACATTAGGGTTAGTGTTTCAAACTAGGGTTTTACATTTGGGTTAGGGTTACAAACTAGGGTTTTTTATGAGGGTTAGGGTTTCAAACTAAGGTTTCACATTAGAGTTAGGATTTCAAACAGGGGTTTCAAATTAGGGTTAGGGTTTCAAACTAGGGTTTCAAATTAGGGTTAGGGTTTCAAAATAGGGTTTATCATTAGGGTTAGGGTTTCAAACTAGGGTTTTACATTAGGGTTAGGTTTTCAAACTAGGGTTTCAAATTAGGGTTAGGGTTTCAAACTAGGGTTATACATTAGGGTTAGGGTTTCAAACTAGGGTTTCAAATTAGGGTTAGGGTTACAAACAAGGGGTTTTACATTAGGGTTAGGGTTTCAAACTAGGGTTTTACATTAGGGTTAGGGTTTCAATCTCGGGTTTCAAACTAGGGTTAGGGTTTTCCAAACTAGGGCTTTACATTAGGGTTAGGGTTTCAATCTCGGGTTTCAAACTAGGGTTAGGGTTTTCCAAACTAGGGCTTTACATTAGGGTTAGGGTTTAAAACTAGGGTTTCAAATTAGGCTTAGGGTTTCAATCTAGGGTTTTGTTTTAGGGTTAGGGTTTCAAACAAGGGTTTTACATTAGGGTTAGGGTTTCAAACTAGGGTTTTACATTAGGGTTAGGGTTTCAAACTAGGGTTTTACATTAGGGTTAGGGTTTCAAACTAGGGTTTTACATTAGGGTTAGGGTTTCAAACTATGGTTTTACATTAGGGTTAGGGTTTCAAACTATGGTTTCAAATTAGATTTGGGGTTTCAAACTAGGGTTTTACATTAGGGTTAGCGTTTCAAACTAGTGTTTTACATTAGGGTTAGTGCTTCAAACTAGGGTTTTACATTAGGGTTAGTGCTTCAAACTAGGGTTTTACATTAGGGTTAGGGTTTCAAACTAGGGTTTTACATTAGTGTTAGGTTTTCAAACTAGGGTTTTACATTAGGGTTAGGGTTACAAACTAGGGTTTTACATTAGGTTTAGGGTTTCAAACAAGGGTTTCAAATTAGGCTTAGGGTTTCAAACTAGGGTTTTACATTAGGGTTAGGGTTTCAAACAAGGGTTTTACATTAGGGTTTCAAACTAGGGTTTAACATTAGGGTTAGGGTTTCAAACTAGGGTTTTACATTAGGGTTATGATTACAAACTAGGGTTTAACATTAGGATTAGGGTTTCAAACTAGGGTTTTACATTAGGGTTTGGGTTTCAAACAAGGGTTTTACATTAGGGTTAGGGTTTCAAAACAGTCATTTTACATTAGGGTTAGGGTTACAAACTAGGGTTTTACATTAGGGTTAGGGTTTCAAACTAGGGTTTTACATTAGGGTTAGGGTTTCAAACTAGGGTTTATAATTAGGGTTAGGGTTTCAAACTAGTGTTTTACATTAGGGTTAATGCTTCAAACTAGGGTTTTACATTAGGGTTAGGTTTCAAACTAGGGTTTTACATTTGGGTTAGGGTTACAAACAAGGGTTTTATATTATGGTTAGGGTTTCAAACTAGGGTTTTGCATTAGGGTTAGGGTTTCAAACTAGGGTTTATCATTAGGGTTAGGGTTTCAAACTAGGGTTTTACATAAGGGTTAGGGTTTCAAACTAGGGTTTAACATTAGGGTTAGGGTTACAAACTAGGGTTTTACATTACGGTTAGGGTTTCAAACTGGGGTTTTACATTAGGGTAAGAGTTTCAAACTAGGGTTATAATTTAGGGTTAGTGCTTCAAACTAGGGTTTTACATTAGGGTTAGGGTTTCAAACTAGGGTTTTAAATTAGGGTTAGGGTTTCAAACTATGGTTTTACATTAGGGTTAGGGTTACAAACTAGGGTTTTACATTAGGGTTAGGGTTTCAAACTAGGGTTTTACCTTAGGGTTAGGGTTTCAAACTAGGGTTTAAATTTAGGGTTAGGGTTTCAAACTAGGGTTTATCATTAGGGTTAGGGTTTCAAACTAGGGTTTTACATTAGGGTTAGGGTTTCAAATTAGGGTTTAACATTAGGGTTAGCGTTTCAAACTTGTGTTTTACATTAGGGTTAATGCTTCAAACTAGGGTTTTATATTAGGTTTAGGGTTTTAAACTATGGTTTCAAATTAGATTTGGGGTTTCAAACTAGGGTTTTACATTAGGGTTATGGTTTCAAACTAAGGTTTTACATTAGGGTTAGGGTTTCAAACAAGGGTTTTACATTAGGGTTAGGGTTTCAAACTAGGGTTTCAAATTAGGGTTAGGGTTTCAAACTAGGGTTTTACATTAGGATTAGAGTTTCAAACTAGGGTTTTACATTAGGGTTAGGGTTTCACACTAAGGTTTTACATTAGGGTTAGGGGTACAAACTAGGGTTTTACATTAGGGTTAGGGTTTCAAACTAGGGTTTTACATTAGGGTTAGGGTTTCAAACTGGGGTTTCAATTTAGTGTTAGGGTTTCAAACTAGGGTTTAACATTAGGGTTAATGCTTCAAACTAGGGTTTTACATTAGGGTTAGCGTTTCAAACTAGTGTTTTACATTAGGGTTAGGGTTTCAAAACAGTCATTTTACATTAGGGTTAGGGTTACAAACTAGGGTTTTACATTAGGGTTAGGGTTTCAAACTAGGGTTTTACATTAGGGTTAGGGTTACAAACTAGGCTTTAACATTAGGGTTAGGGTTTCAAACAAGGGTTTTACATTAGGGTTAGGGTTTCAAACTAGGGTTTCAAATTAGGGTTAGGGTTTCAAACTAGGGTTTTACATTAGGGTTAGAGTTTCAAACTAGGGTTTTACATTAGGGTTAGGGTTTCACACTAAGGTTTTACATTAGGGTTAGGTGTACAAACTAGGGTTTTACATTAGGGTTAGGGTTTCAAACTAGGGTTTTACATTAGGGTTAGGGTTTCAAACTGGGGTTTCAATTTAGTGTTAGGGTTTCAAACTAGGGATTAACATTAGGGTTAATGCTTCAAACTAGGGTTTTACATTAGGGTTAGCGTTTCAAACTAGTGTTTTACATTAGGGTTAGTGCTTCAAACTAGGGTTTTACATTAGGGTTAGGGTTTCAAACTAGGGTTTTACATTAGGGTTAGGGTTTCAAACTAGGGTTTTACATTAGGGTTAGGGTTACAAACTAGGGTTTTACATTAGGGTTAGGGTTTCAAACTAGGGTTTTACATTAGGGTTAGGGTTTCAAACTAGGGTTTCAATTTAGGGTTAGGGTTGCAAACTAGGGTTTATCATTAGGGTTAGGGTTTCAAACTAGGGTTTTACATTAGGGTTAGGGTTTCAAACTAGGGTTTAACATTAGGGTTAGGGTTTCAAACTAGTGTTTTACTTTAGGGTTAATGCTTCAAACTAGGGTTTTACATTAGGGTTAGCGTTTCAAACTAGGGTTTTACATTCGGGTTAGTGTTTCAAACTAGGGTTTTACATTTGGGTTAGGGTTACAAACTAGGGTTTTTTATGAGGGTTAGGGTTTCAAACTAAGGTTTCACATTAGAGTTAGGATTTCAAACAGGGGTTTCAAATTAGGGTTAGGGTTTCAAACTAGGGTTTCAAATTAGGGTTAGGGTTTCAAAATAGGGTTTATCATTAGGGTTAGGGTTTCAAACTGGGGTTTTACATTAGGGTTAGGTTTTCAAACTAGGGTTTCAAATTAGGGTTAGGGTTTCAAACTTGGGTTTTACATTAGGGTTAGGGTTTCAAACTAGGGTTTAACATTAGGGTTAGGGTTTCAAACTAGGGTTTCAAATTAGGGTTAGGGTTACAAACAAGGGGTTTTACATTAGGGTTAGGGTTTCAAACTAGGGTTTTACATTAGGGTTAGGGTTTCAATCTCGGGTTTCAAACTAGGGTTGGGGTTTTCCAAACTAGGGCTTTACATTAGGGTTAGGGTTTAAAACTAGGGTTTCAAATTAGGCTTAGGGTTTCAATCTAGGGTTTTGTTTTAGGGTTAGGGTTTCAAACAAGGGTTTTACATTAGGGTTAGGGTTTCAAACTAGGGTTTTACATTAGGGTTAGGGTTTCAAACTAGGGTTTTACATTAGGGTTACGCTTTCAAACTAGGGTTTTACATTAGGGTTAGGGTTTCAAACTATGGTTTTACATTAGGGTTAGGGTTACAAACTAGGGTTTTACATTAGGGTTAGGGTTTCAAACTAGGGTTTTACCTTAGGGTTAGGGTTTCAAACTAGGGTTTAAATTTAGGGTTAGTGTTTCAAACTAGGGTTTATCATTAGGGTTAGGTTTTCAAACTAGGGTTTTACATTAGGGTTAGGGTTTCAAATTAGGGTTTAACATTAGGGTTAGCGTTTCAAACTAGTGTTTTACATTAGGGTTAATGCTTCAAACTAGGGTTTTACATTAGGGTTAGGGTTTCAAACTATGGTTTCAAATTAGATTTGGGGTTTCAAACTAGGGTTTTACATTAGGGTTAGGGTTTCAAACTATGGTTTTACATTAGGGTTAGGGTTAAAAACTAGGGTTTTACATTAGGGTTAGGGTTTCAAACTAGGGTTTTACCTTAGGGTTAGGGTTTCAAACTAGGGTTTAAATTTAGGATTAGTGTTTCAAACTAGGGTTTATCATTAGGGTTAGGGTTTCAAACTAGGGTTTTACATTAGGGTTAGGGTTTCAAATTAGGGTTTAACATTAGGGTTAGCGTTTCAAACTAGTGTTTTACATTAGGGTTACTGCTTCAAACTAGGGTTTTACATTAGGGTTAGTGCTTCAAACTAGGGTTTTACATTAGGGTTAGGGTTTCAAACTAGGGTTTTACATTAGTGTTAGGTTTTCAAACTAGGGTTTTACATTAGGGTTAGGGTTACAAACTAGGGTTTTACATTAGGTTTAGGGTTTCAAACAAGGGTTTCAAATTAGGCTTAGGGTTTCAAACTAGGGTTTTACATTAGGGTTAGGGTTTCAAACAAGGGTTTTACATTAGGGTTTCAAACTAGGGTTTAACATTAGGGTTAGGGTTTCAAACAAGGGTTTTACATTAGGGTTTCAAACTAGGGTTTAACATTAGGGTTAGGGTTTCAAACTAGGGTTTTACATTAGGGTTAGGGTTACAAACTAGGGTTTAACATTAGGATTAGGGTTTCAAACTAGGGTTTTACATTAGGGTTAGGGTTTCAAACAAGGGTTTTACATTAGGGTTAGGGTTTCAAAACAGTCATTTTACATTAGGGTTAGGGTTACAAACTAGGGTTTTACATTAGGGTTAGGGTTTCAAACTAGGGTTTAACATTAGGATTAGGGTTTCAAACTAGGGTTTTACATTAGGGTTAGGGTTTCAAACAAGGGTTTTACATTAGGGTTAGGGTTTCAAAACAGTCATTTTACATTAGGGTTAGGGTTACAAACTAGGGTTTTACATTAGGGTTAGGGTTTCAAACTAGGGTTTACATTAGGGTTAGGGTTACAAACTAGGCTTTAACATTAGGGTTAGGGTTTCAAACTAGGGTTTTACATTAGGGTTAGGGTTTCAAACAAGGGTTTTACATTAGGGTTAGGGTTTCAAACTAGGGTTTCAAATTAGGCTTAGGGTTTCAAACTAGGGTTTTACATTAGGGTTAGGGTTTCAAACAAGGGTTTTACATTAGGGTTAGGGTTTCAAACTAGGGTTTAACATTAGGGTTAGGGTTTCAAACTAGGGTTTTACATTAGGGTTAGGGTTACAAACTAGGGTTTAACATTAGGATTAGTGTTTCAAAATAGGGTTTTACATTAGGGTTAGGGTTTCAAACAAGGGTTTTACATTAGGGTTAGGGTTTCAAAACAGTCATTTTACATTAGGGTTAGGGTTACAAACTAGGGTTTTACATTAGGGTTAGGGTTTCAAACTAGGGTTTTACATTAGGGTTAGGGTTACAAACTAGGCTTTAACATTAGGGTTAGGGTTTCAAACTAGGGTTTTACATTAGGGTTAGGGTTTCAAACAAGGGTTTTACATTAGGGTTAGGGTTTCAAACTAGGGTTTCAAATTAGGGTTAGGGTTTCAAACTAGGGTTTTACATTAGGGTTAGAGTTTCAAACTAGGGTTTTACATTAGGGTTAGGGTTTCACACTAAGGTTTTACATTAGGGTTAGGGGTACAAACTAGGGTTTTACATTATGGTTAGGGTTTCAAACTAGGGTTTTACATTAGGGTTAGGGTTTCAAACTGGGGTTTCAATTTAGTGTTAGGGTTTCAAACTAGGGTTTAACATTAGGGTTAATGCTTCAAACTAGGGTTTTACATTAGGGTTAGCGTTTCAAACTAGTGTTTTACATTAGGGTTAGTGCTTCAAACTAGGGTTTTACATTACGGTTAGGGTTTCAAACTAGGGTTTTACATTAGGGTTAGGGTTTCAAACTAGGGTTTTACATTAGGGTTAGGGTTACAAACTAGGGTTTTACATTAGGGTTAGGGTTTCAAACTAGGGTTTTACATTAGGGTTAGGGTTTCAAACTAGGGTTTCAATTTAGGGTTAGGGTTGCAAACTAGGGTTTATCATTAGGGTTAGGGTTTCAAACTAGGGTTTTACATTAGGGTTAGGGTTTCAAACTAGGGTTTAACATTAGGGTTAGGGTTTCAAACTAGTGTTTTACTTTAGGGTTAATGCTTCAAACTAGGGTTTTACATTAGGGTTAGCGTTTCAAACTAGGGTTTTACATTAGGGTTAGTGTTTCAAACCAGGGTTTTACATTTGGGTTAGGGTTACAAACTAGGGTTTTTTATGAGGGTTAGGGTTTCAAACTAAGGTTTCACATTAGAGTTAGGATTTCAAACAGGGGTTTCAAATTAGGGTTAGGGTTTCAAACTAGGGTTTCAAATTAGGGTTAGGGTTTCAAAATAGGGTTTATCATTAGGGTTAGGGTTTCAAACTAGGGTTTTACATTAGGGTTAGGTTTTCAAACTAGGGTTTCAAATTAGGGTTAGGGTTTCAAACTAGGGTTTTACATTAGGGTTAGGGTTTCAAACTAGGGTTTCAAATTAGGGTTAGGGTTACAAACAAGGGGTTTTACATTAGGGTTAGGGTTTCAAACTAGGGTTTTACATTAGGGTTAGGGTTTCAATCTCGGGTTTCAAACTAGGGTTAGGGTTTTCCAAACTAGGGCTTTACATTAGGGTTAGGGTTTCAATCTCGGGTTTCAAACTAGGGTTAGGGTTTTCCAAACTAGGGCTTTACATTAGGGTTAGGGTTTAAAACTAGGGTTTCAAATTAGGCTTAGGGTTTCAATCTAGGGTTTTGTTTTAGGGTTAGGGTTTCAAACAAGGGTTTTACATTAGGGTTAGGGTTTCAAACTAGGGTTTTACATTAGGGTTAGGGTTTCAAACTAGGGTTTTACATTAGGGTTAGGGTTTCAAACTAGGGTTTTACATTAGGGTTAGGGTTTCAAACTATGGTTTTACATTAGGGTTAGGGTTTCAAACTATGGTTTCAAATTAGATTTGGGGTTTCAAACTAGGGTTTTACATTAGGGTTAGCATTTGAAACTAGTGTTTTACATTAGGGTTAGTGCTTCAAACTAGGGTTTTACATTAGGGTTAGTGCTTCAAACTAGGGTTTTACATTAGGGTTAGGGTTTCAAACTAGGGTTTTACATTAGTGTTAGGTTTTCAAACTAGGGTTTTACATTAGGGTTAGGGTTACAAACTAGGGTTTTACATTAGGTTTAGGGTTTCAAACAAGGGTTTCAAATTAGGCTTAGGGTTTCAAACTAGGGTTTTACATTAGGGTTAGGGTTTCAAACAAGGGTTTTACATTAGGGTTTCAAACTAGGGTTTAACATTAGGGTTAGGGTTTCAAACTAGGGTTTTACATTAGGGTTATGATTACAAACTAGGGTTTAACATTAGGATTAGGGTTTCAAACTAGGGTTTTACATTAGGGTTTGGGTTTCAAACAAGGGTTTTACATTAGGGTTAGGGTTTCAAAACAGTCATTTTACATTAGGGTTAGGGTTACAAACTAGGGTTTTACATTAGGGTTAGGGTTTCAAACTAGGGTTTTACATTAGGGTTAGGGTTTCAAACTAGGGTTTATAATTAGGGTTAGGGTTTCAAACTAGTGTTTTACATTAGGGTTAATGCTTCAAACTAGGGTTTTACATTAGGGTTAGGTTTCAAACTAGGGTTTTACATTTGGGTTAGGGTTACAAACAAGGGTTTTATATTATGGTTAGGGTTTCAAACTAGGGTTTTGCATTAGGGTTAGGGTTTCAAACTAGGGTTTATCATTAGGGTTAGGGTTTCAAACTAGGGTTTTACATAAGGGTTAGGGTTTCAAACTAGGGTTTAACATTAGGGTTAGGGTTACAAACTAGGGTTTTACATTACGGTTAGGGTTTCAAACTGGGGTTTTACATTAGGGTAAGAGTTTCAAACTAGGGTTATAATTTAGGGTTAGTGCTTCAAACTAGGGTTTTACATTAGGGTTAGGGTTTCAAACTAGGGTTTTAAATTAGGGTTAGGGTTTCAAACTATGGTTTTACATTAGGGTTAGGGTTACAAACTAGGGTTTTACATTAGGGTTAGGGTTTCAAACTAGGGTTTTACCTTAGGGTTAGGGTTTCAAACTAGGGTTTAAATTTAGGGTTAGGGTTTCAAACTAGGGTTTATCATTAGGGTTAGGGTTTCAAACTAGGGTTTTACATTAGGGTTAGGGTTTCAAATTAGGGTTTAACATTAGGGTTAGCGTTTCAAACTTGTGTTTTACATTAGGGTTAATGCTTCAAACTAGGGTTTTATATTAGGTTTAGGGTTTTAAACTATGGTTTCAAATTAGATTTGGGGTTTCAAACTAGGGTTTTACATTAGGGTTATGGTTTCAAACTAAGGTTTTACATTAGGGTTAGGGTTTCAAACAAGGGTTTTACATTAGGGTTAGGGTTTCAAACTAGGGTTTCAAATTAGGGTTAGGGTTTCAAACTAGGGTTTTACATTAGGATTAGAGTTTCAAACTAGGGTTTTACATTAGGGTTAGGGTTTCACACTAAGGTTTTACATTAGGGTTAGGGGTACAAACTAGGGTTTTACATTAGGGTTAGGGTTTCAAACTAGGGTTTTACATTAGGGTTAGGGTTTCAAACTGGGGTTTCAATTTAGTGTTAGGGTTTCAAACTAGGGTTTAACATTAGGGTTAATGCTTCAAACTAGGGTTTTACATTAGGGTTAGCGTTTCAAACTAGTGTTTTACATTAGGGTTAGGGTTTCAAAACAGTCATTTTACATTAGGGTTAGGGTTACAAACTAGGGTTTTACATTAGGGTTAGGGTTTCAAACTAGGGTTTTACATTAGGGTTAGGGTTACAAACTAGGCTTTAACATTAGGGTTAGGGTTTCAAACTAGGGTTTTACATTAGGGTTAGGGTTTCAAACAAGGGTTTTACATTAGGGTTAGGGTTTCAAACTAGGGTTTCAAATTAGGGTTAGGGTTTCAAACTAGGGTTTTACATTAGGGTTAGAGTTTCAAACTAGGGTTTTACATTAGGGTTAGGGTTTCACACTAAGGTTTTACATTAGGGTTAGGTGTACAAACTAGGGTTTTACATTAGGGTTAGGGTTTCAAACTAGGGTTTTACATTAGGGTTAGGGTTTCAAACTGGGGTTTCAATTTAGTGTTAGGGTTTCAAACTAGGGATTAACATTAGGGTTAATGCTTCAAACTAGGGTTTTACATTAGGGTTAGCGTTTCAAACTAGTGTTTTACATTAGGGTTAGTGCTTCAAACTAGGGTTTTACATTAGGGTTAGGGTTTCAAACTAGGGTTTTACATTAGGGTTAGGGTTTCAAACTAGGGTTTTACATTAGGGTTAGGGTTACAAACTAGGGTTTTACATTAGGGTTAGGGTTTCAAACTAGGGTTTTACATTAGGGTTAGGGTTTCAAACTAGGGTTTCAATTTAGGGTTAGGGTTGCAAACTAGGGTTTATCATTAGGGTTAGGGTTTCAAACTAGGGTTTTACATTAGGGTTAGGGTTTCAAACTAGGGTTTAACATTAGGGTTAGGGTTTCAAACTAGTGTTTTACTTTAGGGTTAATGCTTCAAACTAGGGTTTTACATTAGGGTTAGCGTTTCAAACTAGGGTTTTACATTCGGGTTAGTGTTTCAAACTAGGGTTTTACATTTGGGTTAGGGTTACAAACTAGGGTTTTTTATGAGGGTTAGGGTTTCAAACTAAGGTTTCACATTAGAGTTAGGATTTCAAACAGGGGTTTCAAATTAGGGTTAGGGTTTCAAACTAGGGTTTCAAATTAGGGTTAGGGTTTCAAAATAGGGTTTATCATTAGGGTTAGGGTTTCAAACTGGGGTTTTACATTAGGGTTAGGTTTTCAAACTAGGGTTTCAAATTAGGGTTAGGGTTTCAAACTTGGGTTTTACATTAGGGTTAGGGTTTCAAACTAGGGTTTAACATTAGGGTTAGGGTTTCAAACTAGGGTTTCAAATTAGGGTTAGGGTTACAAACAAGGGGTTTTACATTAGGGTTAGGGTTTCAAACTAGGGTTTTACATTAGGGTTAGGGTTTCAATCTCGGGTTTCAAACTAGGGTTGGGGTTTTCCAAACTAGGGCTTTACATTAGGGTTAGGGTTTAAAACTAGGGTTTCAAATTAGGCTTAGGGTTTCAATCGAGGGTTTTGTTTTAGGGTTAGGGTTTCAAACAAGGGTTTTACATTAGGGTTAGGGTTTCAAACTAGGGTTTTACATTAGGGTTAGGGTTTCAAACTAGGGTTTTACATTAGGGTTACGCTTTCAAACTAGGGTTTTACATTAGGGTTAGGGTTTCAAACTATGGTTTTACATTAGGGTTAGGGTTACAAACTAGGGTTTTACATTAGGGTTAGGGTTTCAAACTAGGGTTTTACCTTAGGGTTAGGGTTTCAAACTAGGGTTTAAATTTAGGGTTAGTGTTTCAAACTAGGGTTTATCATTAGGGTTAGGTTTTCAAACTAGGGTTTTACATTAGGGTTAGGGTTTCAAATTAGGGTTTAACATTAGGGTTAGCGTTTCAAACTAGTGTTTTACATTAGGGTTAATGCTTCAAACTAGGGTTTTACATTAGGGTTAGGGTTTCAAACTATGGTTTCAAATTAGATTTGGGGTTTCAAACTAGGGTTTTACATTAGGGTTAGCGTTTCAAACTAGTGTTTTACATTAGGGTTAGTGCTTCAAACTAGGGTTTTACATTAGGGTTAGTGCTTCAAACTAGGGTTTTACATTAGGGTTAGGGTTTCAAAATAGGGTTTAACATTAGGGTTAGGGTTTCAAACTAGGGTTTAAATTTAGGGTTAGGGTTTCAAACAAGGGTTTTACATTAGGGTTAGGGTTTCAAACTAGGGTTTCAAATTAGGGTTAGGGTTTCAAACTAGGGTTTTACATTAGGGTTAGAGTTTCAAACTAGGGTTTTACATTAGGGTTAGGGTTTCACACTAAGGTTTTACATTAGGGTTAGGGGTACAAACTAGGGTTTTACATTATGGTTAGGGTTTCAAACTAGGGTTTTACATTAGGGTTAGGGTTTCAAACTGGGGTTTCAATTTAGTGTTAGGGTTTCAAACTAGGGTTTAACATTAGGGTTAATGCTTCAAACTAGGGTTTTACATTAGGGTTAGCGTTTCAAACTAGTGTTTTACATTAGGGTTAGTGCTTCAAACTAGGGTTTTACATTACGGTTAGGGTTTCAAACTAGGGTTTTACATTAGGGTTAGGGTTTCAAACTAGGGTTTTACATTAGGGTTAGGGTTACAAACTAGGGTTTTACATTAGGGTTAGGGTTTCAAACTAGGGTTTTACATTAGGGTTAGGGTTTCAAACTAGGGTTTCAATTTAGGGTTAGGGTTGCAAACTAGGGTTTATCATTAGGGTTAGGGTTTCAAACTAGGGTTTTACATTAGGGTTAGGGTTTCAAACTAGGGTTTAACATTAGGGTTAGGGTTTCAAACTAGTGTTTTACTTTAGGGTTAATGCTTCAAACTAGGGTTTTACATTAGGGTTAGCGTTTCAAACTAGGGTTTTACATTAGGGTTAGTGTTTCAAACCAGGGTTTTACATTTGGGTTAGGGTTACAAACTAGGGTTTTTTATGAGGGTTAGGGTTTCAAACTAAGGTTTCACATTAGAGTTAGGATTTCAAACAGGGGTTTCAAATTAGGGTTAGGGTTTCAAACTAGGGTTTCAAATTAGGGTTAGGGTTTCAAAATAGGGTTTATCATTAGGGTTAGGGTTTCAAACTAGGGTTTTACATTAGGGTTAGGTTTTCAAACTAGGGTTTCAAATTAGGGTTAGGGTTTCAAACTAGGGTTTTACATTAGGGTTAGGGTTTCAAACTAGGGTTTCAAATTAGGGTTAGGGTTACAAACAAGGGGTTTTACATTAGGGTTAGGGTTTCAAACTAGGGTTTTACATTAGGGTTAGGGTTTCAATCTCGGGTTTCAAACTAGGGTTAGGGTTTTCCAAACTAGGGCTTTACATTAGGGTTAGGGTTTCAATCTCGGGTTTCAAACTAGGGTTAGGGTTTTCCAAACTAGGGCTTTACATTAGGGTTAGGGTTTAAAACTAGGGTTTCAAATTAGGCTTAGGGTTTCAATCTAGGGTTTTGTTTTAGGGTTAGGGTTTCAAACAAGGGTTTTACATTAGGGTTAGGGTTTCAAACTAGGGTTTTACATTAGGGTTAGGGTTTCAAACTAGGGTTTTACATTAGGGTTAGGGTTTCAAACTAGGGTTTTACATTAGGGTTAGGGTTTCAAACTATGGTTTTACATTAGGGTTAGGGTTTCAAACTATGGTTTCAAATTAGATTTGGGGTTTCAAACTAGGGTTTTACATTAGGGTTAGCATTTCAAACTAGTGTTTTACATTAGGGTTAGTGCTTCAAACTAGGGTTTTACATTAGGGTTAGTGCTTCAAACTAGGGTTTTACATTAGGGTTAGGGTTTCAAACTAGGGTTTTACATTAGTGTTAGGTTTTCAAACTAGGGTTTTACATTAGGGTTAGGGTTACAAACTAGGGTTTTACATTAGGTTTAGGGTTTCAAACAAGGGTTTCAAATTAGGCTTAGGGTTTCAAACTAGGGTTTTACATTAGGGTTAGGGTTTCAAACAAGGGTTTTACATTAGGGTTTCAAACTAGGGTTTAACATTAGGGTTAGGGTTTCAAACTAGGGTTTTACATTAGGGTTATGGTTACAAACTAGGGTTTAACATTAGGATTAGGGTTTCAAACTAGGGTTTTACATTAGGGTTAGGGTTTCAAACAAGGGTTTTACATTAGGGTTAGGGTTTCAAAACAGTCATTTTACATTAGGGTTAGGGTTACAAACTAGGGTTTTACATTAGGGTTAGGGTTTCAAACTAGGGTTTTACATTAGGGTTAGGGTTTCAAACTAGGGTTTATAATTAGGGTTAGGGTTTCAAACTAGTGTTTTACATTAGGGTTAATGCTTCAAACTAGGGTTTTACATTAGGGTTAGGTTTCAAACTAGGGTTTTACATTTGGGTTAGGGTTACAAACAAGGGTTTTATATTATGGTTAGGGTTTCAAACTAGGGTTTTGCATTAGGGTTAGGGTTTCAAACTAGGGTTTAGCATTAGGGTTAGGGTTTCAAACTAGGGTTTTACATAAGGGTTAGGGTTTCAAACTAGGGTTTAACATTAGGGTTAGGGTTACAAACTAGGGTTTTACATTACGGTTAGGGTTTCAAACTGGGGTTTTACATTAGGGTAAGAGTTTCAAACTAGGGTTATAATTTAGGGTTAGTGCTTCAAACTAGGGTTTTACATTAGGGTTAGGGTTTCAAACTAGGGTTTTAAATTAGGGTTAGGGTTTCAAACTATGGTTTTACATTAGGGTTAGGGTTACAAACTAGGGTTTTACATTAGGGTTAGGGTTTCAAACTAGGGTTTTACCTTAGGGTTAGGGTTTCAAACTAGGGTTTAAATTTAGGGTTAGGGTTTCAAACTAGGGTTTATCATTAGGGTTAGGGTTTCAAACTAGGGTTTTACATTAGGGTTAGGGTTTCAAATTAGGGTTTAACATTAGGGTTAGCGTTTCAAACTTGTGTTTTACATTAGGGTTAATGCTTCAAACTAGGGTTTTATATTAGGTTTAGGGTTTTAAACTATGGTTTCAAATTAGATTTGGGGTTTCAAACTAGGGTTTTACATTAGGGTTATGGTTTCAAACTAAGGTTTTACATTAGGGTTAGGGTTTCAAACAAGGGTTTTACATTAGGGTTAGGGTTTCAAACTAGGGTTTCAAATTAGGGTTAGGGTTTCAAACTAGGGTTTTACATTAGGATTAGAGTTTCAAACTAGGGTTTTACATTAGGGTTAGGGTTTCACACTAAGGTTTTACATTAGGGTTAGGGGTACAAACTAGGGTTTTACATTAGGGTTAGGGTTTCAAACTAGGGTTTTACATTAGGGTTAGGGTTTCAAACTGGGGTTTCAATTTAGTGTTAGGGTTTCAAACTAGGGTTTAACATTAGGGTTAATGCTTCAAACTAGTGTTTTACATTAGGGTTAGCGTTTCAAACTAGTGTTTTACATTAGGGTTAGGGTTTCAAAACAGTCATTTTACATTAGGGTTAGGGTTACAAACTAGGGTTTTACATTAGGGTTAGGGTTTCAAACTAGGGTTTTACATTAGGGTTACAAACTAGGCTTTAACATTAGGGTTAGGGTTTCAAACTAGGGTTTTACATTAGGGTTAGGGTTTCAAACAAGGGTTTTACATTAGGGTTAGGGTTTCAAACTAGGGTTTCAAATTAGGGTTAGGGTTTCAAACTAGGGTTTTACATTAGGGTTAGAGTTTCAAACTAGGGTTTTACATTAGGGTTAGGGTTTCACACTAAGGTTTTACATTAGGGTTAGGTGTACAAACTAGGGTTTTACATTAGGGTTAGGGTTTCAAACTAGGGTTTTACATTAGGGTTAGGGTTTCAAACTGGGGTTTCAATTTAGTGTTAGGGTTTCAAACTAGGGATTAACATTAGGGTTAATGCTTCAAACTAGGGTTTTACATTAGGGTTAGCGTTTCAAACTAGTGTTTTACATTAGGGTTAGTGCTTCAAACTAGGGTTTTACATTAGGGTTAGGGTTTCAAACTAGGGTTTTACATTAGGGTTAGGGTTTCAAACTAGGGTTTTACATTAGGGTTAGGGTTACAAACTAGGGTTTTACATTAGGGTTAGGGTTTCAAACTAGGGTTTTACATTAGGGTTAGGGTTTCAAACTAGGGTTTCAATTTAGGGTTAGGGTTGCAAACTAGGGTTTATCATTAGGGTTAGGGTTTCAAACTAGGGTTTTACATTGGGGTTAGGGTTTCAAACTAGGGTTTAACATTAGGGTTAGGGTTTCAAACTAGTGTTTTACTTTAGGGTTAATGATTCAAACTAGGGTTTTACATTAGGGTTAGGGTTTCAAACTAGGGTTTCAAATTAGGGTTAGGGTTACAAACAAGGGGTTTTACATTAGGGTTAGGGTTTCAAACTAGGGTTTTACATTAGGGTTAGGGTTTCAATCTCGGGTTTCAAACTAGGGTTGGGGTTTTCCAAACTAGGGCTTTACATTAGGGTTAGGGTTTAAAACTAGGGTTTCAAATTAGGCTTAGGGTTTCAATCTAGGGTTTTGTTTTAGGGTTAGGGTTTCAAACAAGGGTTTTACATTAGGGTTAGGGTTTCAAACTAGGGTTTTACATTAGGGTTAGGGTTTCAAACTAGGGTTTTACATTAGGGTTACGCTTTCAAACTAGGGTTTTACATTAGGGTTAGGGTTTCAAACTATGGTTTTACATTAGGGTTAGGGTTACAAACTAGGGTTTTACATTAGGGTTAGGGTTTCAAACTAGGGTTTAACCTTAGGGTTAGGGTTTCAAACTAGGGTTTAAATTTAGGGTTAGTGTTTCAAACTAGGGTTTATCATTAGGGTTAGGTTTTCAAACTAGGGTTTTACATTAGGGTTAGGGTTTCAAATTAGGGTTTAACATTAGGGTTAGCGTTTCAAACTAGTGTTTTACATTAGGGTTAATGCTTCAAACTAGGGTTTTACATTAGGGTTAGGGTTTCAAACTATGGTTTCAAATTAGATTTGGGGTTTCAAACTAGGGTTTTACATTAGGGTTAGCGTTTCAAACTAGTGTTTTACATTAGGGTTAGTGCTTCAAACTAGGGTTTTACATTAGGGTTAGTGCTTCAAACTAGGGTTTTACATTAGGGTTAGGGTTTCAAAATAGGGTTTAACATTAGGGTTAGGGTTTCAAACTAGGGTTTAAATTTAGGGTTAGTGTTTCAAACTAGGGTTTATCATTAGGGTTAGGGTTTCAAACTAGGGTTTTACATTAGGGTTAGGGTTTCAAATTAGGGTTTAACATTCGGGTTAGCGTTTCAAACTAGTGTTTTACATTAGGGTTAATGCTTCAAACTAGGGTTTTACATTAGGGTTAGGGTTTTAAACTATGGTTTCAAATAAGATTTGGGGTTTCAAACTAGGGTTTTACATTAGGGTTAGCGTTTCAAACTAGTGTTTTACATTAGGGTTAGTGCTTCAAACTAGGGTTTTACATTAGGGTTAATGCTTCAAACTAGGGTTTTACATTAGGGTTAGGGTTTCAAACTAGGGTTTTACATTAGTGTTAGGTTTTCAAACTAGGGTTTTACATTTGGGTTAGGGTTACAAACTAGGGTTTTACATTAGGTTTAGGGTTTCAAACTAGGGTTTCAAATTAGGCTTAGGGTTTCAAACTAGGGTTTTACATTAGGGTTAGGGTTTCAAACAAGGGTTTTACATTAGGGTTAGGGTTTCAAACTAGGGTTTAACATTAGGGTTAGGGTTTCAAACTAGGGTTTTACATTAGGGTTAGGGTTACAAACTAGGGTTTAACATTAGGATTAGTGTTTCAAACTAGGGTTTTACATTAGGGTTAGGGTTTCAAACAAGGGTTTTACATTAGGGTTAGGGTTTCAAAACAGTCATTATACATTAGGGTTAGGGTTACAAACTAGGGTTTTACATTAGGGTTAGGGTTTCAAACTAGGGTTTTACATTAGGGTTAGGGTTACAAACTAGGCTTTAACATTAGGGTTAGGGTTTCAAACTAGGGTTTTACATTAGGGTTAGGGTTTCAAACAAGGGTTTTACATTAGGGTTAGGGTTTCAAACTAGGGTTTCAAATTAGGGTTAGGGTTTCAAACTAGGGTTTTACATTAGGGTTAGAGTTTCAAACTAGGGTTTTACATTAGGGTTAGGGTTTCACACTAAGGTTTTACATTAGGGTTAGGTGTACAAACTAGGGTTTTACATTATGGTAAGGGTTTCAAACTAGGGTTTTACATTAGGGTTAGGGTTTCAAACTGGGGTTTCAATTTAGTGTTAGGGTTTCAAACTAGGGTTTTACATTAGGGTTAGGGTTTCAAACTAGGGTTTTACATTAGGGTTAGGGTTACAAACTAGGGTTTTACATTAGGGTTAGGGTTTCAAACTAGGGTTTTACATTAGGGTTAGGGTTTCAAACTAGGGTTTCAATTTAGGGTTAGGGTTGCAAACTAGGGTTTATCATTAGGGTTAGGGTTTCAAACTAGGGTTTTACATTAGGGTTAGGGTTTCAAACTAGGGTTTAACATTAGGGTTAGGGTTTCAAACTAGTGTTTTACTTTAGGGTTAATGCTTCAAACTAGGGTTTTACATTAGGGTTAGCGTTTCAAACTAGGGTTTTACATTAGGGTTAGTGTTTCAAACTAGGGTTTTACATTTGGGTTAGGGTTACAAACTAGGGTTTTTTATGAGGGTTAGGGTTTCAAACTAAGGTTTCACATTAGAGTTAGGATTTCAAACAGGGGTTTCAAATTAGGGTTAGGGTTTCAAACTAGGGTTTCAAATTAGGGTTAGGGTTTCAAAATAGGGTTTATCATTAGGGTTAGGGTTTCAAACTAGGGTTTTACATTAGGGTTAGGTTTTCAAACTAGGGTTTCAAATTAGGGTTAGGGTTTCAAACTAGGGTTTCAAATTAGGGTTAGGGTTACAAACAAGGGGTTTTACATTAGGGTTAGGGTTTCAAACTAGGGTTTTACATTAGGGTTAGGGTTTCAATCTCGGGTTTCAAACTAGGGTTTTACATTAGGGTTAGGGTTTCAATCTCGGGTTTCAAACTAGGGTTAGGGTTTTCCAAACTAGGGCTTTACATTAGGGTTAGGGTTTAAAACTAGGGTTTCAAATTAGGCTTAGGGTTTCAATCTGGGGTTTTGTTTTAGGGTTAGGGTTTCAAACAAGGGTTTTACATTAGGGTTAGGGTTTCAAACTAGGGTTTTACATTAGGGTTAGGGTTTCAAACTAGGGTTTTACATTAGGGTTAGGGTTTCAAACTAGGGTTTTACATTAGGGTTAGGGTTTCAAACTATGGTTTTACATTAGGGTTAGGGTTACAAACTAGGGTTTTACATTAGGGTTAGGGTTTCAAACTAGGGTTTTACCTTAGGGTTAGGGTTTCAAACTAGGGTTTAAATTTAGGGTTAGTGTTTCAAACTAGGGTTTATCATTAGGGTTAGGTTTTCAAACTAGGGTTTTACATTAGGGTTAGCGTTTCAAATTAGGGTTTAATATTAGGGTTAGCGTTTCAAACTAGTGTTTTACATTAGGGTTAATGCTTCAAACTAGGGTTTAACATTAGGGTTAGGGTTTCAAACTATGGTTTCAAATTAGATTTGGAGTTTCAAACTAGGGTTTTACATTAGGGTTAGCATTTCAAACTAGTGTTTTACATTAGGGTTAGTGCTTCAAACTAGGGTTTTACATTAGGGTTAGTGCTTCAAACTAGGGTTTTACATTAGGGTTAGGGTTTCAAACTAGGGTTTTACATTAGTGTTAGGTTTTCAAACTAGGGTTTTACATTAGGGTTAGGGTTACAAACTAGGGTTTTACATTAGGTTTAGGGTTTCAAACAAGGGTTTCAAATTAGGCTTACGGTTTCAAACTAGGGTTTTACATTAGGGTTAGGGTTTCAAACAAGGGTTTTACATTAGGGTTTCAAACTAGGGTTTAACATTAGGGTTAGGGTTTCAAACTAGGGTTTTACATTAGGGTTATGGTTACAAACTAGGGTTTAACATTAGGATTAGGGTTTCAAACTAGGGTTTTACATTAGGGTTAGGGTTTCAAACAAGGGTTTTACATTAGGGTTAGGGTTTCAAAACAGTCATTTTACATTAGGGTTAGGGTTACAAACTAGGGTTTTACATTAGGGTTAGGGTTTCAAACTAGGGTTTTACATTAGGGTTAGGGTTTCAAACTAGGGTTTATAATTAGGGTTAGGGTTTCAAACTAGTGTTTTACATTAGGGTTAATGCTTCAAACTAGGGTTTTACATTAGGGTTAGGTTTCAAACTAGGGTTTTACATTTGGGTTAGGGTTACAAACAAGGGTTTTACATTAGGGTTAGGGTTTCAAACTAGGGTTTTGCATTAGGGTTAGGGTTTCAAACTAGGGTTTATCATTAGGGTTAGGGTTTCAAACTAGGGTTTTACATAAGGGTTAGGGTTTCAAACTAGGGTTTAACATTAGGGTTAGGGTTACAAACTAGGGTTTTACATTACGGTTAGGGTTTCAAACTGGGGTTTTACATTAGGGTAAGAGTTTCAAACTAGGGTTATAATTTAGGGTTAGTGCTTCAAACTAGGGTTTTACATTAGGGTTAGGGTTTCAAACTAGGGTTTTAAATTAAGGTTAGGGTTTCAAACTATGGTTTTACATTAGGGTTAGGGTTACAAACTAGGGTTTTACATTAGGGTTAGGGTTTCAAACTAGGGTTTTACCTTAGGGTTAGGGTTTCAAACTAGGGTTTTAAATTTAGGGTTAGGGTTTCAAACTAGGGTTTATCATTAGGGTTAGGGTTTCAAACTAGGGTTTTACATTAGGGTTAGGGTTTCAAATTAGGGTTTAACATTAGGGTTAGCGTTTCAAACTAGTGTTTTACATTAGGGTTAATGCTTCAAACTAGTGTTTTATATTAGGTTTAGGGTTTTAAACTATGGTTTCAAATTAGATTTGGGGTTTCAAACTAGGGTTTCAAATTAGGGTTAGGGTTTCAAAATAGGGTTTATCATTAGGGTTAGGGTTTCAAACTAGGGTTTTACATTAGGGTTAGGTTTTCAAACTAGGGTTTCAAATTAGGGTTAGGGTTTCAAACTAGGGTTTTACATTAGGGTTAGGGTTTCAAACTAGGGTTTCAAATTAGGGTTAGGGTTACAAACAAGGGGTTTTACATTAGGGTTAGGGTTTCAAACTAGGGTTTTACATTAGGGTTAGGGTTTCAATCTCGGGTTTCAAACTAGGGTTAGGGTTTTCCAAACTAGGGCTTTACATTTGGGTTAGGGTTTAAAACTAGGGTTTCAAATTAGGCTTAGGGTTTCAATCTAGGGTTTTGTTTTAGGGTTAGGGTTTCAAACAAGGGTTTTACATTAGGGTTAGGGTTTCAAACTAGGGTTTTACATTAGGGTTAGGGTTTCAAACTAGGGTTTTACATTAGGGTTAGGGTTTCAAACTAGGGTTTTACATTAGGGTTAGGGTTTCAAACTATGGTTTTACATTAGGGTTAGGGTTACAAACTAGGGTTTTACATTAGGGTTAGGGTTTCAAACTAGGGTTTTACCTTAGGGTTAGGGTTTCAAACTAGGGTTTAAATTTAGGGTTAGTGTTTCAAACTAGGGTTTATCATTAGGGTTAGGTTTTCAAACTAGGGTTTTACATTAGGGTTAGGGTTTCAAATTAGGGTTTAATATTAGGGTTAGAGTTTCAAACTAGTGTTTTACATTAGGGTTAATGCTTCAAACTAGGGTTTTACATTAGGGTTAGGGTTTCAAACTATGGTTTCAAATTAGATTTGGGGTTTCAAACTAGGGTTTTACATTAGGGTTAGCATTTCAAACTAGTGTTTTACATTAGGGTTAGTGCTTCAAACTAGGGTTTTACATTAGGGTTAGTGCTTCAAACTAGGGTTTTACATTAGGGTTAGGGTTTCAAACTAGGGTTTTACATTAGTGTTAGGTTTTCAAACTAGGGTTTTACATTAGGGTTAGGGTTACAAACTAGGGTTTTACATTAGGTTTAGGGTTTCAAACAAGGGTTTCAAATTAGGCTTACGGTTTCAAACTAGGGTTTTACATTAGGGTTAGGGTTTCAAACAAGGGTTTTACATTAGGGTTTCAAACTAGGGTTTAACATTAGGGTTAGGGTTTCAAACTAGGGTTTTACATTAGGGTTATGGTTACAAACTAGGGTTTAACATTAGGATTAGGGTTTCAAACTAGGGTTTTACATTAGGGTTAGGGTTTCAAACAAGGGTTTTACATTAGGGTTAGGGTTTCGAAACAGTCATTTTACATTAGGGTTAGGGTTACAAACTAGGGTTTTACATTAGGGTTAGGGTTTCAAACTAGGGTTTTACATTAGGGTTAGGGTTTCAAACTAGGGTTTATAATTAGGGTTAGGGTTTCAAACTAGTGTTTTACATTAGGGTTAATGCTTCAAACTAGGGTTTTACATTAGGGTTAGGTTTCAAACTAGGGTTTTACATTTGGGTTAGGGTTACAAACAAGGGTTTTACATTAGGGTTAGGGTTTCAAACTAGGGTTTTGCATTAGGGTTAGGGTTTCAAACTAGGGTTTATCATTAGGGTTAGGGTTTCAAACTAGGGTTTTACATAAGGGTTAGGGTTTCAAACTAGGGTTTAACATTAGGGTTAGGGTTACAAACTAGGGTTTTACATTACGGTTAGGGTTTCAAACTGGGGTTTTACATTAGGGTAAGAGTTTCAAACTAGGGTTATAATTTAGGGTTAGTGCTTCAAACTAGGGTTTTACATTAGGGTTAGAGTTTCAAACTAGGGTTTTAAATTAAGGTTAGGGTTTCAAACTATGGTTTTACATTAGGGTTAGGGTTACAAACTAGGGTTTTACATTAGGGTTAGGGTTTCAAACTAGGGTTTTACCTTAGGGTTAGGGTTTCAAACTAGGGTTTAAATTTAGGGTTAGGGTTTCAAACTAGGGTTTATCATTAGGGTTAGGGTTTCAAACTAGGGTTTTACATTAGGGTTAGGGTTTCAAATTAGGGTTTAACATTAGGGTTAGCGTTTCAAACTAGTGTTTTACATTAGGGTTAATGCTTCAAACTAGGGTTTTATATTAGGTTTAGGGTTTTAAACTATGGTTTCAAATTAGATTTGGGGTTTCAAACTAGGGTTTCAAATTAGGGTTAGGGTTTCAAAATAGGGTTTATCATTAGGGTTAGGGTTTCAAACTAGGGTTTTACATTAGGGTTAGGTTTTCAAACTAGGGTTTCAAATTAGGGTTAGGGTTTCAAACTAGGGTTTTACATTAGGGTTAGGGTTTCAAACTAGGGTTTCAAATTAGGGTTAGGGTTACAAACAAGGGGTTTTACATTAGGGTTAGGGTTTCAAACTAGGGTTTTACATTAGGGTTAGGGTTTCAATCTCGGGTTTCAAACTAGGGTTAGAGTTTTCCAAACTAGGGCTTTACATTAGGGTTAGGGTTTAAAACTAGGGTTTCAAATTAGGCTTAGGGTTTCAATCTAGGGTTTTGTTTTAGGGTTAGGGTTTCAAACAAGGGTTTTACATTAGGGTTAGGGTTTCAAACTAGGGTTTTACATTAGGGTTAGGGTTTCAAACTAGGGTTTTACATTAGGGTTAGGGTTTCAAACTAGGGTTTTACATTAGGGTTAGGGTTTCAAACTATGGTTTTACATTAGGGTTAGGGTTACAAACTAGGGTTTTACATTAGGGTTAGGGTTTCAAACTAGGGTTTTACCTTAGGGTTAGGGTTTCAAACTAGGGTTTAAATTTAGGGTTAGTGTTTCAAACTAGGGTTTATCATTAGGGTTAGGTTTTCAAACTAGGGTTTTACATTAGGGTTAGGGTTTCAAATTAGGGTTTAATATTAGGGTTAGAGTTTCAAACTAGTGTTTTACATTAGGGTTAATGCTTCAAACTAGGGTTTTACATTAGGGTTAGGGTTTCAAACTATGGTTTCAAATTAGATTTGGGGTTTCAAACTAGGGTTTTACATTAGGGTTAGCATTTCAAACTAGTGTTTTACATTAGGGTTAGTGCTTCAAACTAGGGTTTTACATTAGGGTTAGTGCTTCAAACTAGGGTTTTACATTAGGGTTAGGGTTTCAAACTAGGGTTTTACATTAGTGTTAGGTTTTCAAACTAGGGTTTTACATTAGGGTTAGGGTTACAAACTAGGGTTTTACATTAGGTTTAGGGTTTCAAACAAGGGTTTCAAATTAGGCTTACGGTTTCAAACTAGGGTTTTACATTAGGGTTAGGGTTTCAAACAAGGGTTTTACATTAGGGTTTCAAACTAGGGTTTAACATTAGGGTTAGGGTTTCAAACTAGGGTTTTACATTAGGGTTATGGTTACAAACTAGGGTTTTACATTAGGATTAGGGTTTCAAACTAGGGTTTTACATTAGGGTTAGGGTTTCAAACAAGGGTTTTACATTAGGGTTAGGGTTTCAAAACAGTCATTTTACATTAGGGTTAGGGTTACAAACTAGGGTTTTACATTAGGGTTAGGGTTTCAAACTAGGGTTTTACATTAGGGTTAGGGTTTCAAACTAGGGTTTATAATTAGGGTTAGGGTTTCAAACTAGTGTTTTACATTAGGGTTAATGCTTCAAACTAGGGTTTTACATTAGGGTTAGGTTTCAAACTAGGGTTTTACATTTGGGTTAGGGTTACAAACAAGGGTTTTACATTAGGGTTAGGGTTTCAAACTAGGGTTTTGCATTAGGGTTAGGGTTTCAAACTAGGGTTTATCATTAGGGTTAGGGTTTCAAACTAGGGTTTTACATAAGGGTTAGGGTTTCAAACTAGGGTTTAACATTAGGGTTAGGGTTACAAACTAGGGTTTTACATTACGGTTAGGGTTTCAAACTGGGGTTTTACATTAGGGTAAGAGTTTCAAACTAGGGTTATAATTTAGGGTTAGTGCTTCAAACTAGGGTTTTACATTAGGGTTAGGGTTTCAAACTAGGGTTTATCATTAGGGTTAGGGTTTCAAACAAGGGTTTTACATTAGGGTTAGGGTTTCAAACTAGGGTTTCAAATTAGGGTTAGGGTTTCAAACTAGGGTTTTACATTAGTATTAGAGTTTCAAACTAGGGTTTTACATTAGGGTTAGGGTTTCACACTAAGGTTTTACATTAGGGTTAGGGGTACAAACTAGGGTTTTACATTAGGGTTAGGGTTTCAAACTAGGGTTTTACATTAGGGTTAGGGTTTCAAACTGGGGTTTCAATTTAGTGTTAGGGCTTCAAACTAGGGTTTAACATTAGGGTTAATGCTTCAAACTAGGGTTTTACATTAGGGTTAGCGTTTCAAACTAGTGTTTTACATTAGGGTTAGTGCTTCAAACTAGGGTTTTACATTAGGGTTAGGGTTTCAAACTAGGGTTTTACATTAGGGTTAGGGTTTCAAACTAGGGTTTTACATTAGGGTTAGGGTTACAAACTAGGGTTTTACATTAGGGATAGGGTTTCAAACTAGGGTTTTACATTAGGGTTAGGGTTTCAAACTAGGGTTTCAATTTAGGGTTAGGGTTGCAAACTAGGGTTTATCATTAGGGTTAGGGTTTCAAACTAGGGTTTTACATTAGGGTTAGGGTTTCAAACTAGGGTTTAACATTAGGGTTAGGGTTTCAAACTAGTGTTTTACTTTAGGGTTAATGCTTCAAACTAGGGTTTTACATTAGGGTTAGCGTTTCAAACTAGGGTTTTACATTAGGGTTAGTGTTTCAAACTAGGGTTTTACATTTGGGTTAGGGTTACAAACTAGGGTTTTTTATGAGGGTTAGGGTTTCAAACTAAGGTTTCACATTAGAGTTAGGATTTCAAACAGGGGTTTCAAATTAGGGTTAGGTTTTCAAACTAGGGTTTCAAATTAGGGTTAAGGTTTCAAACTAGGGTTTTACATTAGGGTTAGGGTTTCAAGTTAGGGTTTAACATTAGGGTTAGGGTTTCAAACTAGGGTTTCAAATTAGGGTTAGGGTTACAACCAAGGGGTTTTACATTAGGGTTAGGGTTTCAAACTAGGGTTTTACATTAGGGTTAGGGTTTCAATCTCGGGTTTCAAACTAGGGTTAGGGTTTTCCAAACTAGGGCTTTACATTAGGGTTAGGGTTTAAAACTAGGGTTTCAAATTAGGCTTAGGGGTTCAATCTAGGGTTTTGTTTTAGGGTTAGGGTTTCAAACAAGGGTTATACATTAGGGTTAGGTTTTCAAACTAGGGTTTTACATTAGGGTTAGGGTTTCAAACTAGGGTTTTACATTAGGGTTAGGGTTTCAAACTAGGGTTTTACATTAGAGTTAGGGTTACAAACTAGGGTTTTACATTAGGGTTAGGTTTTCAAACTAGGGTTTTACATTAGGGTTAGGGTTTCAAACTATGGTTTTACATTAGGGTTAGGGTTAAAAACTAGGGTTTTACATTAGGGTTAGGGTTTCAAACTAGGGTTTTACCTTAGGGTTAGGGTTTCAAACTAGGGTTTAAATTTAGGATTAGTGTTTCAAACTAGGGTTTATCATTAGGGTTAGGGTTTCAAACTAGGGTTTTACATTAGGGTTAGGGTTTCAAATTAGGGTTTAACATTAGGGTTAGCGTTTCAAACTAGTGTTTTACATTAGGGTTAATGCTTCAAACTAGGGTTTTACATTAGGGTTAGGGTTTTAAACTATGGTTTCAAATTAGATTTGGGGTTTCAAACTAGGGTTTTACATTAGGGTTAGCGTTTCAAACTAGTGTTTTACATTAGGGTTAGTGCTTCAAACTAGGGTTTTACATTAGGGTTAGTGCTTCAAACTAGGGTTTTACATTAGGGTTAGGGTTTCAAACTAGGGTTTTACATTAGTGTTAGGTTTTCAAACTAGGGTTTTACATTAGGGTTAGGGTTACAAACTAGGGTTTTACATTAGGTTTAGGGTTTCAAACAAGGGTTTCAAATTAGGCTTAGGGTTTCAAACTAGGGTTTTACATTAGGGTTAGGGTTTCAAACAAGGGTTTTACATTAGGGTTTCAAACTAGGGTTTAACATTAGGGTTAGGGTTTCAAACTAGGGTTTTACATTAGGGTTAGGGTTACAAACTAGGGTTTTACATTAGGGTTAGGGTTTCAAACTAGGGTTTTACCTTAGGGTTAGGGTTTCAAACTAGGGTTTAAATTTAGGGTTAGTGTTTCAAACTAGGGTTTATCATTAGGGTTAGGTTTTCAAACTAGGGTTTTACATTAGGGTTAGGGTTTCAAATTAGGGTTTAATATTAGGGTTAGCGTTTCAAACTAGTGTTTTACATTAGGGTTAATGCTTCAAACTAGGGTTTTACATTAGTGTTAGGGTTTCAAACTATGGTTTCAAATTAGATTTGGGGTTTCAAACTAGGGTTTTACATTAGGGTTAGCATTTCAAACTAGTGTTTTACATTAGGGTTAGTGCTTCAAACTAGGGTTTTACATTAGGGTTAGTGCTTCAAACTAGGGTTTTACATTAGGGTTAGGGTTTCAAACTAGGGTTTTACATTAGTGTTAGGTTTTCAAACTAGGGTTTTACATTAGGGTTAGGGTTACAAACTAGGGTTTTACATTAGGTTTAGGGTTTCAAACAAGGGTTTCAAATTAGGCTTACGGTTTCAAACTAGGGTTTTACATTAGGGTTAGGGTTTCAAACAAGGGTTTTACATTAGGGTTTCAAACTAGGGTTTAACATTAGGGTTAGGGTTTCAAACTAGGGTTTTACATTAGGGTTATGGTTACAAACTAGGGTTTAACATTAGGATTAGGGTTTCAAACTAGGGTTTTACATTAGGGTTAGGGTTTGAAACAAGGGTTTTACATTAGGGTTAGGGTTTCAAAACAGTCATTTTACATTAGGGTTAGGGTTACAAACTAGGGTTTTACATTAGGGTTAGGGTTTCAAACTAGGGTTTTACATTAGGGCTAGGGTTTCAAACTAGGGTTTATAATTAGGGTTAGGGTTTCAAACTAGTGTTTTACATTAGGGTTAATGCTTCAAACTAGGGTTTTACATTAGGGTTAGGTTTCAAACTAGGGTTTTACATTTGGGTTAGGGTTACAAACAAGGGTTTTACATTAGGGTTAGGGTTACAAACAAGGGTTTTACATTAGGGTTAGGGTTTCAAACTAGGGTTTTGCATTAGGGTTAGGGTTTCAAACTAGGGTTTATCATTAGGGTTAGGGTTTCAAACTAGGGTTTTACATAAGGGTTAGGGTTTCAAACTAGGGTTTAACATTAGGGTTAGGGTTACAAACTAGGGTTTTACATTACGGTTAGGGTTTCAAACTGGGGTTTTACATTAGGGTAAGAGTTTCAAACTAGGGTTATAATTTAGGGTTAGTGCTTCAAACTAGGGTTTTACATTAGGGTTAGGGTTAAAAACTAGGGTTTCAAATTAGGCTTAGGGTTTCAATCTAGGGTTTTGTTTTAGGGTTAGGGTTTCAAACAAGGGTTTTTTATGAGGGTTAGGGTTTCAAACTAAGGTTTCACATTAGAGTTAGGATTTCAAACAGGGGTTTCAAATTAGGGTTAGGTTTTCAAACTAGGGTTTCAAATTAGGGTTAGGGTTTCAAACTAGGGTTTTACATTAGGGTTAGGGTTTCAAACTAGGGTTTAACATTAGGGTTAGGGTTTCAAACTAGGGTTTCAAATTAGGGTTAGGGTTACAAACAAGGGGTTTTACATTAGGGTTAGGGTTTCAAACTAGGGTTTTACATTAGGGTTAGGGTTTCAATCTCGGGTTTCAAACTAGGGTTAGGGTTTTCCAAACTAGGGCTTTACATTAGGGTTAGGGTTTAAAACTAGGGTTTCAAATTAGGCTTAGGGTTTCAATCTAGGGTTTTGTTTTAGGGTTAGGGTTTCAAACAAGGGTTATACATTAGGGTTAGGTTTTCAAACTAGGGTTTTACATTAGGGTTAGGGTTTCAAACTAGGGTTTTACATTAGGGTTAGGGTTTCAAACTAGGGTTTTACATTAGAGTTAGGGTTACAAACTAGGGTTTTACATTAGGGTTAGGGTTTCAAACTAGGGTTTTACATTAGGGTTAGGGTTTCAAACTATGGTTTTACATTAGGGTTAGGGTTAAAAACTAGGGTTTTACATTAGGGTTAGGGTTTCAAACTAGGGTTTTACCTTAGGGTTTGGGTTTCAAACTAGGGTTTAAATTTAGGATTAGTGTTTCAAACTAGGGTTTATCATTAGGGTTAGGGTTTCAAACTAGGGTTTTACATTAGGGTTAGGGTTTCAAATTAGGGTTTAACATTAGGGTTAGCGTTTCAAACTAGTGTTTTACATTAGGGTTAATGCTTCAAACTAGGGTTTTACATTAGGGTTAGGGTTTCAAACAAGGGTTTCAAATTAGGCTTAGGGTTTCAAACTAGGGTTTTACATTAGGTTTAGGGTTTCAAACAAGGGTTTCAAATTAGGCTTAGGGTTTCAAACTAGGGTTTTACATTAGGGTTAGTGCTTCAAACTAGGGTTTTACATTAGGGTTAGGGTTTCAAACTATGGTTTTACATTAGGGTTAGGGTTAAAAACTAGGGTTTTACATTAGGGTTAGGGTTTCAAACTAGGGTTTTACCTTAGGGTTTGGGTTTCAAACTAGGGTTTAAATTTAGGATTAGTGTTTCAAACTAGGGTTTATCATTAGGGTTAGGGTTTCAAACTAGGGTTTTACATTAGGGTTAGGGTTTCAAATTAGGGTTTAACATTAGGGTTAGCGTTTCAAACTAGTGTTTTACATTAGGGTTAATGCTTCAAACTAGGGTTTTACATTAGGGTTAGGGTTTCAAACAAGGGTTTCAAATTAGGCTTAGGGTTTCAAACTAGGGTTTTACATTAGGTTTAGGGTTTCAAACAAGGGTTTCAAATTAGGCTTAGGGTTTCAAACTAGGGTTTTACATTAGGGTTAGTGCTTCAAACTAGGGTTTTACATTAGGGTTAGGGTTTCAAACTAGGTTTTTACATTAGTGTTAGGTTTTCAAACTAGGGTTTAACATTAGGGTTAGGGTTACAAACTAGGGTTTTACATTAGGTTTAGGGTTTCAAACAAGGGTTTCAAATTAGGCTTAGGGTTTCAAACTAGGGTTTTACATTAGGGTTAGGGTTTCAAACAAGGGTTTTACATTAGGGTTTCAAACTAGGGTTTAACATTAGGGTTAGGGTTTCAAACTAGGGTTTTACATTAGGGTTAGGGTTACAAACTAGGGTTTAACATTAGGATTAGGGTTTCAAACTAGGGTTTTAC
The DNA here is from genome assembly GCF_051991255.1 of Vanacampus margaritifer. Taxonomy (NCBI): domain Eukaryota; kingdom Metazoa; phylum Chordata; class Actinopteri; order Syngnathiformes; family Syngnathidae; genus Vanacampus; species Vanacampus margaritifer. Next base: position 28,985,518 of record NC_135439.1, on the reverse strand, counting down.
ATTAGGGTTAGGGTTTCAAACAAGGGTTTTACATTAGGGTTAGGGTTTCAAAACAGTCATTTTACATTAGGGTTAGGGTTACAAACTAGGGTTTTACATTAGGGTTAGGGTTTCAAACTAGGGTTTAACATTAGGATTAGGGTTTCAAACTAGGGTTTTACATTAGGGTTAGGGTTTCAAACAAGGGTTTTACATTAGGGTTAGGGTTTCAAAACAGTCATTTTACATTAGCGTTAGGGTTACAAACTAGGGTTTTACATTAGGGTTAGGGTTTCAAACTAGGGTTTTACATTAGGGTTAGGGTTACAAACTAGGCTTTAACATTAGGGTTAGGGTTTCAAACTAGGGTTTTACATTAGGGTTAGGGTTTCAAACAAGGGTTTTACATTAGGGTTAGGGTTTCAAACTAGGGTTTCAAATTAGGCTTAGGGTTTCAAACTAGGGTTTTACATTAGGGTTAGGGTTTCAAACAAGGGTTTTACATTAGGGTTAGGGTTTCAAACTAGGGTTTAACATTAGGGTTAGGGTTTCAAACTAGGGTTTTACATTAGGGTTAGGGTTACAAACTAGGGTTTAACATTAGGATTAGTGTTTCAAACTAGGGTTTTACATTAGGGTTAGGGTTTCAAAAAAGGGTTTTACATTAGGGTTAGGGTTTCAAAACAGTCATTTTACATTAGGGTTAGGGTTACAAACTAGGGTTTTACATTAGGGTTAGGGTTTCAAACTAGGGTTTTACATTAGGGTTAGGGTTACAAACTAGGCTTTAACATTAGGGTTAGGGTTTCAAACTAGGGTTTTACATTAGGGTTAGGGTTTCAAACAAGGGTTTTACATTAGGGTTAGGGTTTCAAACTAGGGTTTCAAATTAGGGTTAGGATTTCAAACTAGGGTTTTACAATAGGGTTAGAGTTTCAAACTAGGGTTTTACATTAGGGTTAGGGGTACAAACTAGGGTTTTACATTAGGGTTAGGGTTTCAAACTAGGGTTTTACATTACGGTTAGGGTTTTAAACTAGGGTTTTACATTAGGGTTAATGCTTCAAACTAGGGTTTTACATTAGGGTTAGCGTTTCAAACTAGTGTTTTACATTAGGGTTAGTGCTTCAAACTAGGGTTTTACATTACGGTTAGGGTTTTAAACTAGGGTTTTACATTAGGGTTAGGGTTTCAAACTAGGGTTTTACATTAGGGTTAGGGTTACAAACTAGGGTTTTACATTAGGGTTAGGGTTTCAAACTAGGGTTTTACATTAGGGTTAGGGTTTCAAACTAGGGTTTCAATTTAGGGTTAGGGTTGCAAACTAGGGTTTATCATTAGGGTAAGGGTTTCAAACTAGGGTTTTACATTAGGGTTAGGGTTTCAAACTAGGGTTTAACATTAGGGTTAGGGTTTCAAACTAGTGTTTTACTTTAGGGTTAATGCTTCAAACTAGGGTTTTACATTAGGGTTAGCGTTTCAAACTAGGGTTTTACATTAGGGTTAGTGTTTCAAACTAGGGTTTTACATTTGGGTTAGGGTTACAAACTAGGGTTTTTTATGAGGGTTAGGGTTTCAAACTAAGGTTTCACATTAGAGTTAGGATTTCAAACAGGGGTTTCAAATTAGGGTTAGGGTTTCAAACTAGGGTTTCAAATTAGGGTTAGGGTTTCAAAATAGGGTTTATCATTAGGGTTAGGGTTTCAAACTAGGGTTTTACATTAGGGTTAGGTTTTCAAACTAGGGTTTCAAATTAGGGTTAGGGTTTCAAACTAGGGTTTTACATTAGGGTTAGGGTTTCAAACTAGGGTTTCAAATTAGGGTTAGGGTTACAAACAAGGGGTTTTACATTAGGGTTAGGGTTTCAAACTAGGGTTTTAAATTAGGGTTAGGGTTTCAATCTCGGGTTTCAAACTAGGGTTAGGGTTTTCCAAACTAGGGCTTTACATTAGGGTTAGGGTTTAAAACTAGGGTTTCAAATTAGGCTTAGGGTTTCAATCTAGGGTTTTGTTTTAGGGTTAGGGTTTCAAACAAGGGTTTTACATTAGGGTTAGGGTTTCAAACTAGGGTTTTACATTAGGGTTAGGGTTTCAAACTATGGTTTTACATTAGGGTTAGGGTTTCAAACTATGGTTTCAAATTAGATTTGGGGTTTCAAACTAGGGTTTTACATTAGGGTTAGCATTTCAAACTAGTGTTTTACATTAGGGTTAGTGCTTCAAACTAGGGTTTTACATTAGGGTTAGTGCTTCAAACTAGGGTTTTACATTAGGGTTAGGGTTTCAAACTAGGGTTTTACATTAGTGTTAGGTTTTCAAACTAGGGTTTTACATTAGGGTTAGGGTTACAAACTAGGGTTTTACATTAGGTTTAGGGTTTCAAACAAGGGTTTCAAATTAGGCTTAGGGTTTCAAACTAGGGTTTTACATTAGGGTTAGGGTTTCAAACAAGGGTTTTACATTAGGGTTTCAAACTAGGGTTTAACATTAGGGTTAGGGTTTCAAACTAGGGTTTTACATTAGGGTTATGGTTACAAACTAGGGTTTAACATTAGGATTAGGGTTTCAAACTAGGGTTTTACATTAGGGTTAGGGTTTCAAACAAGGGTTTTACATTAGGGTTAGGGTTTCAAAACAGTCATTTTACATTAGGGTTAGGGTTACAAACTAGGGTTTTACATTAGGGTTAGGGTTTCAAACTAGGGTTTTACATTAGGGTTAGGGTTTCAAACTAGGGTTTATAATTAGGGTTAGGGTTTCAAACTAGTGTTTTACATTAGGGTTAATGCTTCAAACTAGGGTTTTACATTAGGGTTAGGTTTCAAACTAGGGTTTTACATTTGGGTTAGGGTTACAAACAAGGGTTTTACATTAGGGTTAGGGTTTCAAACTAGGGTTTTGCATTAGGGTTAGGGTTTCAAACTAGGGTTTATCATTAGGGTTAGGGTTTCAAACTAGGGTTTTACATAAGGGTTAGGGTTTCAAACTAGGGTTTAACATTAGGGTTAGGGTTACAAACTAGGGTTTTACATTACGGTTAGGGTTTCAAACTGGGGTTTTACATTAGGGTAAGAGTTTCAAACTAGGGTTATAATTTAGGGTTAGTGCTTCAAACTAGGGTTTTACATTAGGGTTAGGGTTTCAAACTATGGTTTTAAATTAGGGTTAGGGTTTCAAACTATGGTTTTACATTAGGGTTAGGGTTACAAACTAGGGTTTTACATTAGGGTTAGGGTTTCAAACTAGGGTTTTACCTTAGGGTTAATGCTTCAAACTAGGGTTTTATATTAGGTTTAGGGTTTTAAACTATGGTTTCAAATTAGATTTGGGGTTTCAAACTAGGGTTTTACATTAGGGTTATGGTTTCAAACTAAGGTTTTACATTAGGGTTAGGGTTTCAAACAAGGGTTTTACATTAGGGTTAGGGTTTCAAACTAGGGTTTCAAATTAGGGTTAGGGTTTCAAACTAGGGTTTTACATTAGGATTAGAGTTTCAAACTAGGGTTTTACATTAGGGTTAGGGTTTCACACTAAGGTTTTACATTAGGGTTAGGGGTACAAACTAGGGTTTTACATTAGGGTTAGGGTTTCAAACTAGGGTTTTACATTAGGGTTAGGGTTTCAAACTGGGGTTTCAATTTAGTGTTAGGGTTTCAAACTAGGGTTTAACATTAGGGTTAATGCTTCAAACTAGGGTTTTACATTAGGGTTAGCGTTTCAAACTAGTGTTTTACATTAGGGTTAGGGTTTCAAAACAGTCATTTTACATTAGGGTTAGGGTTACAAACTAGGGTTTTACATTAGGGTTAGGGTTTCAAACTAGGGTTTTACATTAGGGTTAGGGTTACAAACTAGGCTTTAACATTAGGGTTAGGGTTTCAAACTAGGGTTTTACATTAGGGTTAGGGTTTCAAACAAGGGTTTTACATTAGGGTTAGGGTTTCAAACTAGGGTTTCAAATTAGGGTTAGGGTTTCAAACTAGGGTTTTACATTAGGGTTAGAGTTTCAAACTAGGGTTTTACATTAGGGTTAGGGTTTCACACTAAGGTTTTACATTAGGGTTAGGTGTACAAACTAGGGTTTTACATTAGGGTTAGGGTTTCAAACTAGGGTTTTACATTAGGGTTAGGGTTTCAAACTGGGGTTTCAATTTAGTGTTAGGGTTTCAAACTAGGGTTTAACATTAGGGTTAATGCTTCAAACTAGGGTTTTACATTAGGGTTAGCGTTTCAAACTAGTGTTTTACATTAGGGTTAGTGCTTCAAACTAGGGTTTTACATTAGGGTTAGGGTTTCAAACTAGGGTTTTACATTAGGGTTAGGGTTTCAAACTAGGGTTTTACATTAGGGTTAGGGTTACAAACTAGGGTTTTACATTAGGGTTAGGGATTCAAACTAGGGTTTTACATTAGGGTTAGGGTTTCAAACTAGGGTTTCAATTTAGGGTTAGGGTTGCAAACTAGGGTTTATCATTAGGGTTAGGGTTTCAAACTAGGGTTTTACATTAGGGTTAGGTTTTCAAACTAGGGTTTCAAATTAGGGTTAGGGTTTCAAACTAGGGTTTTACATTAGGGTTAGGGTTTCAAACTAGGGTTTAACATTAGGGTTAGGGTTTCAAACTAGGGTTTCAAATTAGGGTTAGGGTTACAAAATAGGGTTTCAAACTAGGGTTGGGGTTTTCCAAACTAGGGCTTTACATTAGGGTTAGGGTTTAAAACTAGGGTTTCAAATTAGGCTTAGGGTTTCAATCTAGGGTTTTGTTTTAGGGTTAGGGTTTCAAACAAGGGTTTTACATTAGGGTTAGGGTTTCAAACTAGGGTTTTACATTAGGGTTAGGGTTTAAAACTAGGGTTTTACATTAGGGTTACGCTTTCAATTTAGGGTTTTACATTAGGGTTAGGGTTTCAAACTAGGGTTTCAAATTAGGGTTAGAGTTTCAAACTAGGGTTTTACATTAGGGTTACTGCTTCAAACTAGGGTTTCAAATTAGGGTTAGGGTTTCAAACTAGGGTTTCAAATTAGGGTTAGGGTTTTCAAACTAGGGTTTATCATTAGGGTTAGGGTTTCAAACTAGGGTTTTACATTAGGGTTAGGGTTTCAAACTAGGCTTTCTAATTAGGGTTAGGGTTTTAAACTAGGGTTTATCATTAGGGTTAGGGTTTCAAACTAGGGTTTTACATTAGGGTTAGGGTTTCAAACTAGGGTTTCTAATTAGGGTTAGGGTTTCAAACTAGGGTTTTATATTAGGGTTAGGGTTTCAAACTAGGGTTTCAAATTAGGGTTAGGGTTTCAAACAAGGGTTTTACATTAGGGTTAGGGTTTCAAACAAGGGTTTTACATTAGGCTTAGGGTTTCAAAACAGGGGTTTTAAATTAGGGTTAGGGTTTCAAACTTGGGTTTTACATTAGGTTTAGGGTTTCAAACTAGGGTTTCAAATTAGGGTTTGGGTTTCAAATTGAGGTTTTACATTAGGATTAGGGTTACAAACTAGGGTTTTACATTAGGGTTAGGGTTTCAAACTAGGGTTTTACATTAGGGTTAGGGTTTCAAATTAGGGTTTAACATTAGGGTTAGCGTTTCAAACTAGTGTTTTACATTAGGGTTAGTGCTTCAAACTAGGGTTTTACATTAGGGTTAATGCTTCAAACTAGGGTTTTACATTAGGGTTAGGGTTTCAAACTAGGGTTTTACATTAGTGTTAGGTTTTCAAACTAGGGTTTTACATTTGGGTTAGGGTTACAAACTAGGGTTTTACATTAGGTTTAGGGTTTCAAACTAGGGTTTCAAATTAGGCTTAGGGTTTCAAACTAGGGTTTTACATTAGGGTTAGGGTTTCAAACAAGGGTTTTACATTAGGGTTAGGGTTTCAAACTAGGGTTTAACATTAGGGTTAGGGTTTCAAACTGGGGTTTCAATTTAGTGTTAGGGTTTCAAACTAGGGTTTAACATTAGGGTTAATGCTTCAAACTAGGGTTTTACATTAGGGTTAGCGTTTCAAACTAGTGTTTTACATTAGGGTTAGGGTTTCAAAACAGTCATTTTACATTAGGGTTAGGGTTACAAACTAGGGTTTTACATTAGGGTTAGGGTTTCAAACTAGGGTTTTACATTAGGGTTAGGGTTACAAACTAGGCTTTAACATTAGGGTTAGGGTTTCAAACTAGGGTTTTACATTAGGGTTAGGGTTTCAAACAAGGGTTTTACATTAGGGTTAGGGTTTCAAACTAGGGTTTCAAATTAGGGTTAGGGTTTCACACTAGGGTTTTACATTAGGGTTAGAGTTTCAAACTAGGGTTTTACATTAGGGTTAGGGTTTCACACTAAGGTTTTACATTAGGGTTAGGTGTACAAACTAGGGTTTTACATTAGGGTTAGGGTTTCAAACTAGGGTTTTACATTAGGGTTAGGGTTTCAAACTGGGGTTTCAATTTAGTGTTAGGGTTTCAAACTAGGGATTAACATTAGGGTTAATGCTTCAAACTAGGGTTTTACATTAGGGTTAGCGTTTCAAACTAGTGTTTTACATTAGGGTTAGTGCTTCAAACTAGGGTTTTACATTAGGGTTAGGGTTTCAAACTAGGGTTTTACATTAGGGTTAGGGTTTCAAACTAGGGTTTTACATTAGGGTTAGGGTTACAAACTAGGGTTTTACATTAGGGTTAGGGTTTCAAACTAGGGTTTTACATTAGGGTTAGGGTTTCAAACTAGGGTTTCAATTTAGGGTTAGGGTTGCAAACTAGGGTTTATCATTAGGGTTAGGGTTTCAAACTAGGGTTTTACATTAGGGTTAGGGTTTCAAACTAGGGTTTAACATTAGGGTTAGGGTTTCAAACTAGTGTTTTACTTTAGGGTTAATGCTTCAAACTAGGGTTTTACATTAGGGTTAGCGTTTCAAACTAGGGTTTTACATTCGGGTTAGTGTTTCAAACTAGGGTTTTACATTTGGGTTAGGGTTACAAACTAGGGTTTTTTATGAGGGTTAGGGTTTCAAACTAAGGTTTCACATTAGAGTTAGGATTTCAAACAGGGGTTTCAAATTAGGGTTAGGGTTTCAAACTAGGGTTTCAAATTAGGGTTAGGGTTTCAAAATAGGGTTTATCATTAGGGTTAGGGTTTCAAACTAGGGTTTTACATTAGGGTTAGGTTTTCAAACTAGGGTTTCAAATTAGGGTTAGGGTTTCAAACTAGGGTTTTACATTAGGGTTAGGGTTTCAAACTAGGGTTTAACATTAGGGTTAGGGTTTCAAACTAGGGTTTCAAATTAGGGTTAGGGTTACAAAATAGGGTTTCAAACTAGGGTTGGGGTTTTCCAAACTAGGGCTTTACATTAGGGTTAGGGTTTAAAACTAGGGTTTCAAATTAGGCTTAGGGTTTCAATCTAGGGTTTTGTTTTAGGGTTAGGGTTTCAAACAAGGGTTTTACATTAGGGTTAGGGTTTCAAACTAGGGTTTTACATTAGGGTTAGGGTTTAAAACTAGGGTTTTACATTAGGGTTACGCTTTCAATTTAGGGTTTTACATTAGGGTTAGGGTTTCAAACTAGGGTTTCAAATTAGGGTTAGAGTTTCAAACTAGGGTTTTACATTAGGGTTACTGCTTCAAACTAGGGTTTCAAATTAGGGTTAGGGTTTCAAACTAGGGTTTCAAATTAGGGTTAGGGTTTTCAAACTAGGGTTTATCATTAGGGTTAGGGTTTCAAACTAGGGTTTTACATTAGGGTTAGGGTTTCAAACTAGGCTTTCTAATTAGGGTTAGGGTTTTAAACTAGGGTTTATCATTAGGGTTAGGGTTTCAAACTAGGGTTTTACATTAGGGTTAGGGTTTCAAACTAGGGTTTCTAATTAGGGTTAGGGTTTCAAACTAGGGTTTTATATTAGGGTTAGGGTTTCAAACTAGGGTTTCAAATTAGGGTTAGGGTTTCAAACAAGGGTTTTACATTAGGGTTAGGGTTTCAAACAAGGGTTTTACATTAGGCTTAGGGTTTCAAAACAGGGGTTTTAAATTAGGGTTAGGGTTTCAAACTTGGGTTTTACATTAGGTTTAGGGTTTCAAACTAGGGTTTCAAATTAGGGTTTGGGTTTCAAATTGAGAATTTACATTAGGATTAGGGTTACAAACTAGGGTTTTACATTAGGGTTAGGGTTTCAAACTAGGGTTTTACATTAGGGTTAGGGTTTCAAATTAGGGTTTAACATTAGGGTTAGCGTTTCAAACTAGTGTTTTACATTAGGGTTAGTGCTTCAAACTAGGGTTTTACATTAGGGTTAATGCTTCAAACTAGGGTTTTACATTAGGGTTAGGGTTTCAAACTAGGGTTTTACATTAGTGTTAGGTTTTCAAACTAGGGTTTTACATTTGGGTTAGGGTTACAAACTAGGGTTTTACATTAGGTTTAGGGTTTCAAACTAGGGTTTCAAATTAGGCTTAGGGTTTCAAACTAGGGTTTTACATTAGGGTTAGGGTTTCAAACAAGGGTTTTACATTAGGGTTAGGGTTTCAAACTAGGGTTTAACATTAGGGTTAGGGTTTCAAACTGGGGTTTCAATTTAGTGTTAGGGTTTCAAACTAGGGTTTAACATTAGGGTTAATGCTTCAAACTAGGGTTTTACATTAGGGTTAGCGTTTCAAACTAGTGTTTTACATTAGGGTTAGGGTTTCAAAACAGTCATTTTACATTAGGGTTAGGGTTACAAACTAGGGTTTTACATTAGGGTTAGGGTTTCAAACTAGGGTTTTACATTAGGGTTAGGGTTACAAACTAGGCTTTAACATTAGGGTAAGGGTTTCAAACTAGGGTTTTACATTAGGGTTAGGGTTTCAAACAAGGGTTTTACATTAGGGTTAGGGTTTCAAACTAGGGTTTCAAATTAGGGTTAGGGTTTCAAACTAGGGTTTTACATTAGGGTTAGAGTTTCAAACTAGGGTTTTACATTAGGGTTAGGGTTTCACACTAAGGTTTTACATTAGGGTTAGGTGTACAAACTAGGGTTTTACATTAGGGTTAGGGTTTCAAACTAGGGTTTTACATTAGGGTTAGGGTTTCAAACTGGGGTTTCAATTTAGTGTTAGGGTTTCAAACTAGGGATTAACATTAGGGTTAATGCTTCAAACTAGGGTTTTACATTAGGGTTAGCGTTTCAAACTAGTGTTTTACATTAGGGTTAGTGCTTCAAACTAGGGTTTTACATTAGGGTTAGGGTTTCAAACTAGGGTTTTACATTAGGGTTAGGGTTTCAAACTAGGGTTTTACATTAGGGTTAGGGTTACAAACTAGGGTTTTACATTAGGGTTAGGGTTTCAAACTAGGGTTTTACATTAGGGTTAGGGTTTCAAACTAGGGTTTCAATTTAGGGTTAGGGTTGCAAACTAGGGTTTATCATTAGGGTTAGGGTTTCAAACTAGGGTTTTACATTAGGGTTAGGGTTTCAAACTAGGGTTTAACATTAGGGTTAGCGTTTCAAACTAGGGTTTTACATTCGGGTTAGTGTTTCAAACTAGGGTTTTACATTTGGGTTAGGGTTACAAACTAGGGTTTTTTATGAGGGTTAGGGTTTCAAACTAAGGTTTCACATTAGAGTTAGGATTTCAAACAGGGGTTTCAAATTAGGGTTAGGGTTTCAAACTAGGGTTTCAAATTAGGGTTAGGGTTTCAAAATAGGGTTTATCATTAGGGTTAGGGTTTCAAACTAGGGTTTTACATTAGGGTTAGGTTTTCAAACTAGGGTTTCAAATTAGGGTTAGGGTTTCAAACTAGGGTTTTACATTAGGGTTAGGGTTTCAAACTAGGGTTTAACATTAGGGTTAGGGTTTCAAACTAGGGTTTCAAATTAGGGTTAGGGTTACAAACAAGGGGTTTTACATTAGGGTTAGGGTTTCAAACTAGGGTTTTACATTAGGGTTAGGGTTTCAATCTCGGGTTTCAAACTAGGGTTGGGGTTTTCCAAACTAGGGCTTTACATTAGGGTTAGGGTTTCAAACTAGGGTTTCAAATTAGGCTTAGGGTTTCAATCTAGGGTTTTGTTTTAGGGTTAGGGTTTCAAACAAGGGTTTTACATTAGGGTTAGGGTTTCAAACTAGGGTTTTACATTAGGGTTAGGGTTTCAAACTAGGGTTTTACATTAGGGTTACGCTTTCAAACTAGGGTTTTACATTAGGGTTAGGGTTTCAAACTATGGTTTTACATTAGGGTTAGGGTTACAAACTAGGGTTTTACATTAGGGTTAGGGTTTCAAACTAGGGTTTTACCTTAGGGTTAGGGTTTCAAACTAGGGTTTAAATTTAGGGTTAGTGTTTCAAACTAGGGTTTATCATTAGGGTTAGGTTTTCAAACTAGGGTTTTACATTAGGGTTAGGGTTTCAAATTAGGGTTTAACATTAGGGTTAGCGTTTCAAACTAGTGTTTTACATTAGGGTTAATGCTTCAAACTAGGGTTTTACATTAGGGTTAGGGTTTCAAACTATGGTTTCAAATTAGATTTGGGGTTTCAAACTAGGGTTTTACATTAGGGTTAGCGTTTCAAACTAGTGTTTTACATTAGGGTTAGTGCTTCAAACTAGGGTTTTACATTAGGGTTAGTGCTTCAAACTAGGGTTTTACATTAGGGTTAGGGTTTCAAAATAGGGTTTAACATTAGGGTTAGGGTTTCAAACTAGGGTTTAAATTTAGGGTTAGTGTTTCAAACTAGGGTTTATCATTAGGGTTAGGGTTTCAAACTAGGGTTTTACATTAGGGTTAGGGTTTCAAATTAGGGTTTAACATTCGGGTTAGCGTTTCAAACTAGTGTTTTACATTAGGGTTAATGCTTCAAACTAGGGTTTTACATTAGGGTTAGGGTTTTAAACTATGGTTTCAAATAAGATTTGGGGTTTCAAACTAGGGTTTTACATTAGGGTTAGCGTTTCAAACTAGTGTTTTACATTAGGGTTAGTGCTTCAAACTAGGGTTTTACATTAGGGTTAATGCTTCAAACTAGGGTTTTACATTAGGGTTAGGGTTTCAAACTAGGGTTTTACATTAGGGTTAGGGTTTCAATCTCGGGTTTCAAACTAGGGTTAGGGTTTTCCAAACTAGGGCTTTACATTAGGGTTAGGGTTTAAAACTAGGGTTTCAAATTAGGCTTAGGGTTTCAATCTGGGGTTTTGTTTTAGGGTTAGGGTTTCAAACAAGGGTTTTACATTAGGGTTAGGGTTTCAAACTAGGGTTTTACATTAGGGTTAGGGTTTCAAACTAGGGTTTTACATTAGGGTTAGGGTTTCAAACTATGGTTTTACATTAGGGTTAGGGTTACAAACTAGGGTTTTACATTAGGGTTAGGGTTTCAAACTAGGGTTTAAATTTAGGGTTAGTGTTTCAAACTAGGGTTTATCATTAGGGTTAGGTTTTCAAACTAGGGTTTTACATTAGGGTTAGGGTTTCAAATTAGGGTTTAATATTAGGGTTAGCGTTTCAAACTAGTGTTTTACATTAGGGTTAATGCTTCAAACTAGGGTTTTACATTAGGGTTAGGGTTTCAAACTATGGTTTCAAATTAGATTTGGGGTTTCAAACTAGGGTTTTACATTAGGGTTAGCATTTCAAACTAGTGTTTTACATTAGGGTTAGTGCTTCAAACTAGGGTTTTACATTAGGGTTAGTGCTTCAAACTAGGGTTTTACATTAGGGTTAGGGTTTCAAACTAGGGTTTTACATTAGTGTTAGGTTTTCAAACTAGGGTTTTACATTAGGGTTAGGGTTTTACATTAGGTTTAGGGTTTCAAGCAAGGGTTTCAAATTAGGCTTACGGTTTCAAACTAGGGTTTTACATTAGGGTTAGGGTTTCAAACAAGGGTTTTACATTAGGGTTTCAAACTAGGGTTTAACATTAGGGTTAGGGTTTCAAACTAGGGTTTTACATTAGGGTTATGGTTACAAACTAGGGTTTAACATTAGGATTAGGGTTTCAAACTAGGGTTTTACATTAGGGTTAGGGTTTCAAACAAGGGTTTTACATTAGGGTTAGGGTTTCAAAACAGTCATTTTACATTAGGGTTAGGGTTACAAACTAGGGTTTTACATTAGGGTTAGGGTTTCAAACTAGGGTTTTACATTAGGGTTAGGGTTTCAAACTAAGGTTTATAATTAGGGTTAGGGTTTCAAACTAGTGTTTTACATTAGGGTTAATGCTTCAAACTAGGGTTTTACATTAGGGTTAGGTTTCAAACTAGGGTTTTACATTTGGGTTAGGGTTACAAACAAGGGTTTTACATTAGGGTTAGGGTTTCAAACTAGGGTTTTGCATTAGGGTTAGGGTTTCAAACTAGGGTTTATCATTAGGGTTAGGGTTTCAAACTAGGGTTTTACATAAGGGTTAGGGTTTCAAACTAGGGTTTAACATTAGGGTTAGGGTTACAAACTAGGGTTTTACATTACGGTTAGGGTTTCAAACTGGGGTTTTACATTAGGGTAAGAGTTTCAAACTAGGGTTATAATTTAGGGTTAGTGCTTCAAACTAGGGTTTTACATTAGGGTTAGGGTTTCAAACTAGGGTTTTAAATTAAGGTTAGGGTTTCAAACTATGGTTTTACATTAGGGTTAGGGTTACAAACTAGGGTTTTACATTAGGGTTAGGGTTTCAAACTAGGGTTTTACCTTAGGGTTAGGGTTTCAAACTAGGGTTTAAATTTAGGGTTAGGGTTTCAAACTAGGGTTTATCATTAGGGTTAGGGTTTCAAACTAGGGTTTTACATTAGGGTTAGGGTTTCAAATTAGGGTTTAACATTAGGGTTAGCGTTTCAAACTAGTGTTTTACATTAGGGTTAATGCTTCAAACTAGGGTTTTATATTAGGTTTAGGGTTTTAAACTATGGTTTCAAATTAGATTTGGGGTTTCAAACTAGGGTTTCAAATTAGGGTTAGGGTTTCAAAATAGGGTTTATCATTAGGGTTAGGGTTTCAAACTAGGGTTTTACATTAGGGTTAGGTTTTCAAACTAGGGTTTCAAATTAGGGTTAGGGTTTCAAACTAGGGTTTTACATTAGGGTTAGGGTTTCAAACTAGGGTTTCAAATTAGGGTTAGGGTTACAAACAAGGGGTTTTACATTAGGGTTAGGGTTTCAAACTAGGGTTTTACATTAGGGTTAGGCTTTCAATCTCGGGTTTCAAACTAGGGTTAGGGTTTTCCAAACTAGGGCTTTACATTAGGGTTAGGGTTTAAAACTAGGGTTTCAAATTAGGCTTAGGGTTTCAATCTAGGGTTTTGTTTTAGGGTTAGGGTTTCAAACAAGGGTTTTACATTAGGGTTAGGGTTTCAAACTAGGGTTTTACATTAGGGTTAGGGTTTCAAACTAGGGTTTTACATTAGGGTTAGGGTTTCAAACTATGGTTTTACATTAGGGTTAGGGTTTCAAACTAGGGTTTTACATTAGGGTTAGGGTTTCAAACTAGGGTTTTACCTTAGGGTTAGGGTTTCAAACTAGGGTTTAAATTTAGGGTTAGTGTTTCAAACTAGGGTTTATCATTAGGGTTAGGTTTTCAAACTAGGGTTTTACATTAGGGTTAGGGTTTCAAATTAGGGTTTAATATTAGGGTTAGAGTTTCAAACTAGTGTTTTACATTAGGGTTAATGCTTCAAACTAGGGTTTTACATTAGGGTTAGGGTTTCAAACTATGGTTTCAAATTAGATTTGGGGTTTCAAACTAGGGTTTTACATTAGGGTTAGCATTTCAAACTAGTGTTTTACATTAGGGTTAGTGCTTCAAACTAGGGTTTTACATTAGGGTTAGTGCTTCAAACTAGGGTTTTACATTAGGGTTAGGGTTTCAAACTAGGGTTTTACATTAGTGTTAGGTTTTCAAACTAGGGTTTTACATTAGGGTTAGGGTTACAAACTAGGGTTTTACATTAGGTTTAGGGTTTCAAACAAGGGTTTCAAATTAGGCTTACGGTTTCAAACTAGGGTTTTACATTAGGGTTAGGGTTTCAAACAAGGGTTTTACATTAGGGTTTCAAACTAGGGTTTAACATTAGGGTTAGGGTTTCAAACTAGGGTTTTACATTAGGGTTATGGTTACAAACTAGGGTTTAACATTAGGATTAGGGTTTCAAACTAGGGTTTTACATTAGGGTTAGGGTTTCAAACAAGGGTTTTACATTAGGGTTAGGGTTTCAAAACAGTCATTTTACATTAGGGTTAGGGTTACAAACTAGGGTTATACATTAGGGTTAGGGTTTCAAACTAGGGTTTTACATTAGGGTTAGGGTTTCAAACTAGGGTTTATAATTAGGGTTAGGGTTTCAAACTAGTGTTTTACATTAGGGTTAATGCTTCAAACTAGGGTTTTACATTAGGGTTAGGTTTCAAACTAGGGTTTTACATTTGGGTTAGGGTTACAAACAAGGGTTTTACATTAGGGTTAGGGTTTCAAACTAGGGTTTTGCATTAGGGTTAGGGTTTCAAACTAGGGTTTATCATTAGGGTTAGGGTTTCAAACTAGGGTTTTACATAAGGGTTAGGGTTTCAAACTAGGGTTTAACATTAGGGTTAGGGTTACAAACTAGGGTTTTACATTACGGTTAGGGTTTCAAACTGGGGTTTTACATTAGGGTAAGAGTTTCAAACTAGGGTTATAATTTAGGGTTAGTGCTTCAAACTAGGGTTTTACATTAGGGTTAGGGTTTCAAACTAGGGTTTTAAATTAAGGTTAGGGTTTCAAACTATGGTTTTACATTAGGGTTAGGGTTACAAACTAGGGTTTTACATTAGGGTTAGGGTTTCAAACTAGGGTTTTACCTTAGGGTTAGGGTTTCAAACTAGGGTTTAAATTTAGGGTTAGGGTTTCAAACTAGGGTTTATCATTAGGGTTAGGGTTTCAAACTAGGGTTTATCATTAGGGTTAGGGTTTCAAATTAGGGTTTAACATTAGGGTTAGCGTTTCAAACTAGTGTTTTACATTAGGGTTAATGCTTCAAACTAGGGTTTTATATTAGGTTTAGGGTTTTAAACTATGGTTTCAAATTAGATTTGGGGTTTCAAACTAGGGTTTCAAATTAGGGTTAGGGTTTCAAAATAGGGTTTATCATTAGGGTTAGGGTTTCAAACTAGGGTTTCAAATTAGGCTTAGGGTTTCAAACTAGGGTTTTACATTAGGCTTAGGGTTTCAAAACAGGGGTTTTAAATTAGGGTTAGGGTTTCAAACTTGGGTTTTACATTAGGTTTAGGGTTTCAAACTAGGGTTTCAAATTAGGGTTTGGGTTTCAAATTGAGAATTTACATTAGGATTAGGGTTACAAACTAGGGTTTTACATTAGGGTTAGGGTTTCAAACTAGGGTTTTACATTAGGGTTAGGGTTTCAAATTAGGGTTTAACATTAGGGTTAGCGTTTCAAACTAGTGTTTTACATTAGGGTTAGTGCTTCAAACTAGGGTTTTACATTAGGGTTAATGCTTCAAACTAGGGTTTTACATTAGGGTTAGGGTTTCAAACTAGGGTTTTACATTAGTGTTAGGTTTTCAAACTAGGGTTTTACATTTGGGTTAGGGTTACAAACTAGGGTTTTACATTAGGTTTAGGGTTTCAAACTAGGGTTTCAAATTAGGCTTAGGGTTTCAAACTAGGGTTTTACATTAGGGTTAGGGTTTCAAACAAGGGTTTTACATTAGGGTTAGGGTTTCAAACTAGGGTTTAACATTAGGGTTAGGGTTTCAAACTGGGGTTTCAATTTAGTGTTAGGGTTTCAAACTAGGGTTTAACATTAGGGTTAATGCTTCAAACTAGGGTTTTACATTAGGGTTAGCGTTTCAAACTAGTGTTTTACATTAGGGTTAGGGTTTCAAAACAGTCATTTTACATTAGGGTTAGGGTTACAAACTAGGGTTTTACATTAGGGTTAGGGTTTCAAACTAGGGTTTTACATTAGGGTTAGGGTTACAAACTAGGCTTTAACATTAGGGTAAGGGTTTCAAACTAGGGTTTTACATTAGGGTTAGGGTTTCAAACAAGGGTTTTACATTAGGGTTAGGGTTTCAAACTAGGGTTTCAAATTAGGGTTAGGGTTTCAAACTAGGGTTTTACATTAGGGTTAGAGTTTCAAACTAGGGTTTTACATTAGGGTTAGGGTTTCACACTAAGGTTTTACATTAGGGTTAGGTGTACAAACTAGGGTTTTACATTAGGGTTAGGGTTTCAAACTAGGGTTTTACATTAGGGTTAGGGTTTCAAACTGGGGTTTCAATTTAGTGTTAGGGTTTCAAACTAGGGATTAACATTAGGGTTAATGCTTCAAACTAGGGTTTTACATTAGGGTTAGCGTTTCAAACTAGTGTTTTACATTAGGGTTAGTGCTTCAAACTAGGGTTTTACATTAGGGTTAGGGTTTCAAACTAGGGTTTTACATTAGGGTTAGGGTTTCAAACTAGGGTTTTACATTAGGGTTAGGGTTACAAACTAGGGTTTTACATTAGGGTTAGGGTTTCAAACTAGGGTTTTACATTAGGGTTAGGGTTTCAAACTAGGGTTTCAATTTAGGGTTAGGGTTGCAAACTAGGGTTTATCATTAGGGTTAGGGTTTCAAACTAGGGTTTTACATTAGGGTTAGGGTTTCAAACTAGGGTTTAACATTAGGGTTAGCGTTTCAAACTAGGGTTTTACATTCGGGTTAGTGTTTCAAACTAGGGTTTTACATTTGGGTTAGGGTTACAAACTAGGGTTTTTTATGAGGGTTAGGGTTTCAAACTAAGGTTTCACATTAGAGTTAGGATTTCAAACAGGGGTTTCAAATTAGGGTTAGGGTTTCAAACTAGGGTTTCAAATTAGGGTTAGGGTTTCAAAATAGGGTTTATCATTAGGGTTAGGGTTTCAAACTAGGGTTTTACATTAGGGTTAGGTTTTCAAACTAGGGTTTCAAATTAGGGTTAGGGTTTCAAACTAGGGTTTTACATTAGGGTTAGGGTTTCAAACTAGGGTTTAACATTAGGGTTAGGGTTTCAAACTAGGGTTTCAAATTAGGGTTAGGGTTACAAACAAGGGGTTTTACATTAGGGTTAGGGTTTCAAACTAGGGTTTTACATTAGGGTTAGGGTTTCAATCTCGGGTTTCAAACTAGGGTTGGGGTTTTCCAAACTAGGGCTTTACATTAGGGTTAGGGTTTCAAACTAGGGTTTCAAATTAGGCTTAGGGTTTCAATCTAGGGTTTTGTTTTAGGGTTAGGGTTTCAAACAAGGGTTTTACATTAGGGTTAGGGTTTCAAACTAGGGTTTTACATTAGGGTTAGGGTTTCAAACTAGGGTTTTACATTAGGGTTACGCTTTCAAACTAGGGTTTTACATTAGGGTTAGGGTTTCAAACTATGGTTTTACATTAGGGTTAGGGTTACAAACTAGGGTTTTACATTAGGGTTAGGGTTTCAAACTAGGGTTTTACCTTAGGGTTAGGGTTTCAAACTAGGGTTTAAATTTAGGGTTAGTGTTTCAAACTAGGGTTTATCATTAGGGTTAGGTTTTCAAACTAGGGTTTTACATTAGGGTTAGGGTTTCAAATTAGGGTTTAACATTAGGGTTAGCGTTTCAAACTAGTGTTTTACATTAGGGTTAATGCTTCAAACTAGGGTTTTACATTAGGGTTAGGGTTTCAAACTATGGTTTCAAATTAGATTTGGGGTTTCAAACTAGGGTTTTACATTAGGGTTAGCGTTTCAAACTAGTGTTTTACATTAGGGTTAGTGCTTCAAACTAGGGTTTTACATTAGGGTTAGTGCTTCAAACTAGGGTTTTACATTAGGGTTAGGGTTTCAAAATAGGGTTTAACATTAGGGTTAGGGTTTCAAACTAGGGTTTAAATTCAGGGTTAGTGTTTCAAACTAGGGTTTATCATTAGGGTTAGGGTTTCAAACTAGGGTTTTACATTAGGGTTAGGGTTTCAAATTAGGGTTTAACATTCGGGTTAGCGTTTCAAACTAGTGTTTTACATTAGGGTTAATGCTTCAAACTAGGGTTTTACATTAGGGTTAGGGTTTTAAACTATGGTTTCAAATAAGATTTGGGGTTTCAAACTAGGGTTTTACATTAGGGTTAGCGTTTCAAACTAGTGTTTTACATTAGGGTTAGTGCTTCAAACTAGGGTTTTACATTAGGGTTAATGCTTCAAACTAGGGTTTTACATTAGGGTTAGGGTTTCAAACTAGGGTTTTACATTAGGGTTAGGGTTTCAATCTCGGGTTTCAAACTAGGGTTAGGGTTTTCCAAACTAGGGCTTTACATTAGGGTTAGGGTTTAAAACTAGGGTTTCAAATTAGGCTTAGGGTTTCAATCTGGGGTTTTGTTTTAGGGTTAGGGTTTCAAACAAGGGTTTTACATTAGGGTTAGGGTTTCAAACTAGGGTTTTACATTAGGGTTAGGGTTTCAAACTAGGGTTTTACATTAGGGTTAGGGTTTCAAACTATGGTTTTACATTAGGGTTAGGGTTACAAACTAGGGTTTTACATTAGGGTTAGGGTTTCAAACTAGGGTTTAAATTTAGGGTTAGTGTTTCAAACTAGGGTTTATCATTAGGGTTAGGTTTTCAAACTAGGGTTTTACATTAGGGTTAGGGTTTCAAATTAGGGTTTAATATTAGGGTTAGCGTTTCAAACTAGTGTTTTACATTAGGGTTAATGCTTCAAACTAGGGTTTTACATTAGGGTTAGGGTTTCAAACTATGGTTTCAAATTAGATTTGGGGTTTCAAACTAGGGTTTTACATTAGGGTTAGCATTTCAAACTAGTGTTTTACATTAGGGTTAGTGCTTCAAACTAGGGTTTTACATTAGGGTTAGTGCTTCAAACTAGGGTTTTACATTAGGGTTAGGGTTTCAAACTAGGGTTTTACATTAGTGTTAGGTTTTCAAACTAGGGTTTTACATTAGGGTTAGGGTTTTACATTAGGTTTAGGGTTTCAAACAAGGGTTTCAAATTAGGCTTACGGTTTCAAACTAGGGTTTTACATTAGGGTTAGGGTTTCAAACAAGGGTTTTACATTAGGGTTTCAAACTAGGGTTTAACATTAGGGTTAGGGTTTCAAACTAGGGTTTTACATTAGGGTTATGGTTACAAACTAGGGTTTAACATTAGGATTAGGGTTTCAAACTAGGGTTTTACATTAGGGTTAGGGTTTCAAACAAGGGTTTTACATTAGGGTTAGGGTTTCAAAACAGTCATTTTACATTAGGGTTAGGGTTACAAACTAGGGTTTTACATTAGGGTTAGGGTTTCAAACTAGGGTTTTACATTAGGGTTAGGGTTTCAAACTAAGGTTTATAATTAGGGTTAGGGTTTCAAACTAGTGTTTTACATTAGGGTTAATGCTTCAAACTAGGGTTTTACATTAGGGTTAGGTTTCAAACTAGGGTTTTACATTTGGGTTAGGGTTACAAACAAGGGTTTTACATTAGGGTTAGGGTTTCAAACTAGGGTTTTGCATTAGGGTTAGGGTTTCAAACTAGGGTTTATCATTAGGGTTAGGGTTTCAAACTAGGGTTTTACATAAGGGTTAGGGTTTCAAACTAGGGTTTAACATTAGGGTTAGGGTTACAAACTAGGGTTTTACATTACGGTTAGGGTTTCAAACTGGGGTTTTACATTAGGGTAAGAGTTTCAAACTAGGGTTATAATTTAGGGTTAGTGCTTCAAACTAGGGTTTTACATTAGGGTTAGGGTTTCAAACTAGGGTTTTAAATTAAGGTTAGGGTTTCAAACTATGGTTTTACATTAGGGTTAGGGTTACAAACTAGGGTTTTACATTAGGGTTAGGGTTTCAAACTAGGGTTTTACCTTAGGGTTAGGGTTTCAAACTAGGGTTTAAATTTAGGGTTAGGGTTTCAAACTAGGGTTTATCATTAGGGTTAGGGTTTCAAACTAGGGTTTTACATTAGGGTTAGGGTTTCAAATTAGGGTTTAACATTAGGGTTAGCGTTTCAAACTAGTGTTTTACATTAGGGTTAATGCTTCAAACTAGGGTTTTATATTAGGTTTAGGGTTTTAAACTATGGTTTCAAATTAGATTTGGGGTTTCAAACTAGGGTTTCAAATTAGGGTTAGGGTTTCAAAATAGGGTTTATCATTAGGGTTAGGGTTTCAAACTAGGGTTTTACATTAGGGTTAGGTTTTCAAACTAGGGTTTCAAATTAGGGTTAGGGTTTCAAACTAGGGTTTTACATTAGGGTTAGGGTTTCAAACTAGGGTTTCAAATTAGGGTTAGGGTTACAAACAAGGGGTTTTACATTAGGGTTAGGGTTTCAAACTAGGGTTTTACATTAGGGTTAGGCTTTCAATCTCGGGTTTCAAACTAGGGTTAGGGTTTTCCAAACTAGGGCTTTACATTAGGGTTAGGGTTTAAAACTAGGGTTTCAAATTAGGCTTAGGGTTTCAATCTAGGGTTTTGTTTTAGGGTTAGGGTTTCAAACAAGGGTTTTACATTAGGGTTAGGGTTTCAAACTAGGGTTTTACATTAGGGTTAGGGTTTCAAACTAGGGTTTTACATTAGGGTTAGGGTTTCAAACTATGGTTTTACATTAGGGTTAGGGTTTCAAACTAGGGTTTTACATTAGGGTTAGGGTTTCAAACTAGGGTTTTACCTTAGGGTTAGGGTTTCAAACTAGGGTTTAAATTTAGGGTTAGTGTTTCAAACTAGGGTTTATCATTAGGGTTAGGTTTTCAAACTAGGGTTTTACATTAGGGTTAGGGTTTCAAATTAGGGTTTAATATTAGGGTTAGAGTTTCAAACTAGTGTTTTACATTAGGGTTAATGCTTCAAACTAGGGTTTTACATTAGGGTTAGGGTTTCAAACTATGGTTTCAAATTAGATTTGGGGTTTCAAACTAGGGTTTTACATTAGGGTTAGCATTTCAAACTAGTGTTTTACATTAGGGTTAGTGCTTCAAACTAGGGTTTTACATTAGGGTTAGTGCTTCAAACTAGGGTTTTACATTAGGGTTAGGGTTTCAAACTAGGGTTTTACATTAGTGTTAGGTTTTCAAACTAGGGTTTTACATTAGGGTTAGGGTTACAAACTAGGGTTTTACATTAGGTTTAGGGTTTCAAACAAGGGTTTCAAATTAGGCTTACGGTTTCAAACTAGGGTTTTACATTAGGGTTAGGGTTTCAAACAAGGGTTTTACATTAGGGTTTCAAACTAGGGTTTAACATTAGGGTTAGGGTTTCAAACTAGGGTTTTACATTAGGGTTATGGTTACAAACTAGGGTTTAACATTAGGATTAGGGTTTCAAACTAGGGTTTTACATTAGGGTTAGGGTTTCAAACAAGGGTTTTACATTAGGGTTAGGGTTTCAAAACAGTCATTTTACATTAGGGTTAGGGTTACAAACTAGGGTTATACATTAGGGTTAGGGTTTCAAACTAGGGTTTTACATTAGGGTTAGGGTTTCAAACTAGGGTTTATAATTAGGGTTAGGGTTTCAAACTAGTGTTTTACATTAGGGTTAATGCTTCAAACTAGGGTTTTACATTAGGGTTAGGTTTCAAACTAGGGTTTTACATTTGGGTTAGGGTTACAAACAAGGGTTTTACATTAGGGTTAGGGTTTCAAACTAGGGTTTTGCATTAGGGTTAGGGTTTCAAACTAGGGTTTATCATTAGGGTTAGGGTTTCAAACTAGGGTTTTACATAAGGGTTAGGGTTTCAAACTAGGGTTTAACATTAGGGTTAGGGTTACAAACTAGGGTTTTACATTACGGTTAGGGTTTCAAACTGGGGTTTTACATTAGGGTAAGAGTTTCAAACTAGGGTTATAATTTAGGGTTAGTGCTTCAAACTAGGGTTTTACATTAGGGTTAGGGTTTCAAACTAGGGTTTTAAATTAAGGTTAGGGTTTCAAACTATGGTTTTACATTAGGGTTAGGGTTACAAACTAGGGTTTTACATTAGGGTTAGGGTTTCAAACTAGGGTTTTACCTTAGGGTTAGGGTTTCAAACTAGGGTTTAAATTTAGGGTTAGGGTTTCAAACTAGGGTTTATCATTAGGGTTAGGGTTTCAAACTAGGGTTTATCATTAGGGTTAGGGTTTCAAATTAGGGTTTAACATTAGGGTTAGCGTTTCAAACTAGTGTTTTACATTAGGGTTAATGCTTCAAACTAGGGTTTTATATTAGGTTTAGGGTTTTAAACTATGGTTTCAAATTAGATTTGGGGTTTCAAACTAGGGTTTCAAATTAGGGTTAGGGTTTCAAAATAGGGTTTATCATTAGGGTTAGGGTTTCAAACTAGGGTTTTACATTAGGGTTAGGTTTTCAAACTAGGGTTTCAAATTAGGGTTAGGGTTTCAAACTAGGGTTTTACATTAGGGTTAGGGTTTCAAACTAGGGTTTCAAATTAGGGTTAGGGTTACAAACAAGGGGTTTTACATTAGGGTTAGGGTTTCAAACTAGGGTTTTACATTAGGGTTAGGGTTTCAATCTCGGGTTTCAAACTAGGGTTAGGGTTTTCCAAACTAGGGCTTTACATTAGGGTTAGGGTTTAAAACTAGGGTTTCAAATTAGGCTTAGGGTTTCAATCTAGGGTTTTGTTTTAGGGTTAGGGTTTCAAACAAGGGTTTTACATTAGGGTTAGGGTTTCAAACTAGGGTTTTACATTAGGGTTAGGGTTTCAAACTAGGGTTTTACATTAGGGTTAGGGTTTCAAACTAGGGTTTTACATTAGGGTTAGGGTTTCAAACTATGGTTTTACATTAGGGTTAGGGTTACAAACTAGGGTTTTACATTAGGGTTAGGGTTTCAAACTAGGGTTTTACCTTAGGGTTAGGGTTTCAAACTAGGGTTTAAATTTAGGGTTAGTGTTTCAAACTAGGGTTTATCATTAGGGTTAGGTTTTCAAACTAGGGTTTTACATTAGGGTTAGGGTTTCAAATTAGGGTTTAATATTAGGGTTAGAGTTTCAAACTAGTGTTTTACATTAGGGTTAATGCTTCAAACTAGGGTTTTACATTAGGGTTAGGGTTTCAAACTATGGTTTCAAATTAGATTTGGGGTTTCAAACTAGGGTTTTACATTAGGGTTAGCATTTCAAACTAGTGTTTTACATTAGGGTTAGTGCTTCAAACTAGGGTTTTACATTAGGGTTAGTGCTTCAAACTAGGGTTTTACATTAGGGTTAGGGTTTCAAACTAGGGTTTTACATTAGTGTTAGGTTTTCAAACTAGGGTTTTACATTAGGGTTAGGGTTACAAACTAGGGTTTTACATTAGGTTTAGGGTTTCAAACAAGGGTTTCAAATTAGGCTTACGGTTTCAAACTAGGGTTTTACATTAGGGTTAGGGTTTCAAACAAGGGTTTTACATTAGGGTTTCAAACTAGGGTTTAACATTAGGGTTAGGGTTTCAAACTAGGGTTTTACATTAGGGTTATGGTTACAAACTAGGGTTTTACATTAGGATTAGGGTTTCAAACAAGGGTTTCAAATTAGGCTTAGGGTTTCAAACTAGGGTTTTACATTAGGGTTAGGGTTTCAAACAAGGGTTTTACATTAGGGTTTCAAACTAGGGTTTAACATTAGGGTTAGGGTTTCAAACTAGGGTTTTACATTAGGGTTAGGGTTACAAACTAGGGTTTTACATTAGGGTTAGGGTTTCAAAATAGGGTTTTACCTTAGGGTTAGGGTTTCAAACTAGGGTTTAAATTTAGGGTTAGTGTTTCAAACTAGGGTTTATCATTAGGGTTAGGTTTTCAAACTAGGGTTTTACATTAGGGTTAATGCTTCAAACTAGGGTTTTACATTAGGGTTAGGGTTTCAAACTATGGTTTCAAATTAGATTTGGGGTTTCAAACTAGGGTTTTACATTAGGGTTAGCATTTCAAACTAGTGTTTTACATTAGGGTTAGTGCTTCAAACTAGGGTTTATCATTAGGGTTAGGTTTTCAAACTAGGGTTTTACATTAGGGTTAATGCTTCAAACTAGGGTTTTACATTAGGGTTAGGGTTTCAAACTATGGTTTCAAATTAGATTTGGGGTTTCAAACTAGGGTTTTACATTAGGGTTAGCATTTCAAACTAGTGTTTTACATTAGGGTTAGTGCTTCAAACTAGGGTTTTACATTAGGGTTAGGGTTACAAACTAGGGTTTTACATTAGGTTTAGGGTTTCAAACAAGGGTTTCAAATTAGGCTTACGGTTTCAAACTAGGGTTTTACATTAGGGTTAGGGTTTCAAACAAGGGTTTTACATTAGGGTTTCAAACTAGGGTTTAACATTAGGGTTAGGGTTTCAAACTAGGGTTTTACATTAGGGTTATGGTTACAAACTAGGGTTTTACATTAGGATTAGGGTTTCAAACAAGGGTTTCAAATTAGGCTTAGGGTTTCAAACTAGGGTTTTACATTAGGGTTAGGGTTTCAAACAAGGGTTTTACATTAGGGTTTCAAACTAGGGTTTAACATTAGGGTTAGGGTTTCAAACTAGGGTTTTACATTAGGGTTAGGGTTACAAACTAGGGTTTTACATTAGGGTTAGGGTTTCAAACTAGGGTTTTACCTTAGGGTTAGGGTTTCAAACTAGGGTTTAAATTTAGGGTTAGTGTTTCAAACTAGGGTTTATCATTAGGGTTAGGTTTTCAAACTAGGGTTTTACATTAGGGTTAATGCTTCAAACTAGGGTTTTACATTAGGGTTAGGGTTTCAAACTATGGTTTCAAATTAGATTTGGGGTTTCAAACTAGGGTTTTACATTAGGGTTAGCATTTCAAACTAGTGTTTTACATTAGGGTTAGTGCTTCAAACTAGGGTTTTACATTAGGGTTAGTGCTTCAAACTAGGGTTTTACATTAGGGTTAGGGTTTCAAACTAGGGTTTTACATTAGTGTTAGGTTTTCAAACTAGGGTTTTACATTAGGGTTAGGGTTACAAACTAGGGTTTTACATTAGGTTTAGGGTTTCAAACAAGGGTTTCAAATTAGGCTTACGGTTTCAAACTAGGGTTTTACATTAGGGTTAGGGTTTCAAACAAGGGTTTTACATTAGGGTTTCAAACTAGGGTTTAACATTAGGGTTAGGGTTTCAAACTAGGGTTTTACATTAGGGTTATGGTTACAAACTAGGGTTTAACATTAGGATTAGGGTTTCAAACTAGGGTTTTACATTAGGGTTAGGGTTTCAAACAAGGGTTTTACATTAGGGTTAGGGTTTCAAAACAGTCATTTTACATTAGGGTTAGGGTTACAAACTAGGGTTTTACATTAGGGTTAGGGTTTCAAACTAGGGTTTTACATTAGGGTTAGGGTTTCAAACTAGGGTTTATAATTAGGGTTAGGGTTTCAAACTAGTGTTTTACATTAGGGTTAATGCTTCAAACTAGGGTTTTACATTAGGGTTAGGTTTCAAACTAGGGTTTTACATTTGGGTTAGGGTTACAAACAAGGGTTTTACATTAGGGTTAGTGTTTCAAACTAGGGTTTTGCATTAGGGTTAGGGTTTCAAACTAGGGTTTATCATTAGGGTTAGGGTTTCAAACTAGGGTTTTACATAAGGGTTAGGGTTTCAAACTAGGGTTTAACATTAGGGTTAGGGTTACAAACTAGGGTTTTACATTACGGTTAGGGTTTCAAACTGGGGTTTTACATTAGGGTAAGAGTTTCAAACTAGGGTTATAATTTAGGGTTAGTGCTTCAAACTAGGGTTTTACATTAGGGTTAGGGTTAAAAACTAGGGTTTCAAATTAGGCTTAGGGTTTCAATCTAGGGTTTTGTTTTAGGGTTAGGGTTTCAAACAAGGGTTTTTTATGAGGGTTAGGGTTTCAAACTAAGGTTTCACATTAGAGTTAGGATTTCAAACAGGGGTTTCAAATTAGGGTTAGGTTTTCAAACTAGGGTTTCAAATTAGGGTTAGGGTTTCAAACTAGGGTTTTACATTAGGGTTAGGGTTTCAAACTAGGGTTTAACATTAGGGTTAGGGTTTCAAACTAGGGTTTCAAATTAGGGTTAGGGTTACAAACAAGGGGTTTTACATTAGGGTTAGGGTTTCAAACTAGGGTTTTACATTAGGGTTAGGGTTTCAATCTCGGGTTTCAAACTAGGGTTAGGGTTTTCCAAACTAGGGCTTTACATTAGGGTTAGGGTTTAAAACTAGGGTTTCAAATTAGGCTTAGGGTTTCAATCTAGGGTTTTGTTTTAGGGTTAGGGTTTCAAACAAGGGTTATACATTAGGGTTAGGTTTTCAAACTAGGGTTTTACATTAGGGTTAGGGTTTCAAACTATGGTTTTACATTAGGGTTAGGGTTAAAAACTAGGGTTTTACATTAGGGTTAGGGTTTCAAACTAGGGTTTCAAATTAGGCTTAGGGTTTCAAACTAGGGTTTTACATTAGGGTTAGGGTTTCAAACAAGGGTTTTACATTAGGGTTAGGGTTTCAAACTAGGGTTTAACATTAGGGTTAGGGTTTCAAACTAGGGTTTTACATTAGGGTTAGGGTTACAAACTAGGGTTTAACATTAGGATTAGTGTTTCAAACTAGGGTTTTACATTAGGGTTAGGGTTTCAAAAAAGGGTTTTACATTAGGGTTAGGGTTTCAAAACAGTCATTTTACATTAGGGTTAGGGTTACAAACTAGGGTTTTACATTAGGGTTAGGGTTTCAAACTAGGGTTTTACATTAGGGTTAGGGTT
The DNA here is from genome assembly GCF_051991255.1 of Vanacampus margaritifer. Taxonomy (NCBI): domain Eukaryota; kingdom Metazoa; phylum Chordata; class Actinopteri; order Syngnathiformes; family Syngnathidae; genus Vanacampus; species Vanacampus margaritifer. The sequence goes on along the minus strand of NC_135439.1, from coordinate 28,958,923 downwards.
ACAAACTAGGCTTTAACATTAGGGTTAGGGTTTCAAACTAGGGTTTTACATTAGGGTTAGGGTTTCAAACAAGGGTTTTACATTAGGGTTAGGGTTTCAAACTAGGGTTTCAAATTAGGGTTAGGATTTCAAACTAGGGTTTTACAATAGGGTTAGAGTTTCAAACTAGGGTTTTACATTAGGGTTAGGGTTTCAAACTAGGGTTTTACATTTGGGTTAGGGTTTCAAACTGGGGTTTCAATTTAGTGTTAGGGTTTCAAACTAGGGTTTAACATTAGGGTTAATGCTTCAAACTAGGGTTTTACATTAGGGTTAGCGTTTCAAACTAGTGTTTTACATTAGGGTTAGTGCTTCAAACTAGGGTTTTACATTACGGTTAGGGTTTCAAACTAGGGTTTTACATTAGTGTTAGGGTTTCAAACTAGGGTTTTACATTAGGGTTAGGGTTACAAACTAGGGTTTTACATTAGGGTTAGGGTTTCAAACTAGGGTTTTACATTAGGGTTAGGGTTTCAAACTAGGGTTTCAATTTAGGGTTAGGGTTGCAAACTAGGGTTTATCATTAGGGTTAGGGTTTCAAACTAGGGTTTTACATTAGGGTTAGGGTTTCAAACTAGGGTTTAACATTAGGTTTAGGGTTTCAAACTAGTGTTTTACTTTAGGGTTAATGCTTCAAACTAGGGTTTTACATTAGGGTTAGCGTTTCAAACTAGGGTTTTACATTAGGGTTAGTGTTTCAAACTAGGGTTTTACATTTGGGTTAGGGTTACAAACTAGGGTTTTTTATGAGGGTTAGGGTTTCAAACTAAGGTTTCACATTAGAGTTAGGATTTCAAACAGGGGTTTCAAATTAGGGTTAGGGTTTCAAACTAGGGTTTCAAATTAGGGTTAGGGTTTCAAAATAGGGTTTATCATTAGGGTTAGGGTTTCAAACTAGGGTTTTACATTAGGGTTAGGTTTTCAAACTAGGGTTTCAAATTAGGGTTAGGGTTTCAAACTAGGGTTTTACATTAGGGTTAGGGTTTCAAACTAGGGTTTCAAATTAGGGTTAGGGTTACAAACAAGGGGTTTTACATTAGGGTTAGGGTTTCAAACTAGGGTTTTACATTAGGGTTAGGGTTTCAATCTCGGGTTTCAAACTAGGGTTAGGGTTTTCCAAACTAGGGCTTTACATTAGGGTTAGGGTTTAAAACTAGGGTTTCAAATTAGGCTTAGGGTTTCAATCTAGGGTTTTGTTTTAGGGTTAGGGTTTCAAACAAGGGTTTTACATTAGGGTTAGGGTTTCAAACTAGGGTTTTACATTAGGGTTAGGGTTTCAAACTATGGTTTTACATTAGGGTTAGGGTTTCAAACTATGGTTTCAAATTAGATTTGGGGTTTCAAACTAGGGTTTTACATTAGGGTTAGCATTTCAAACTAGTGTTTTACATTAGGGTTAGTGCTTCAAACTAGGGTTTTACATTAGGGTTAGTGCTTCAAACTAGGGTTTTACATTAGGGTTAGGGTTTCAAACTAGGGTTTTACATAAGTGTTAGGTTTTCAAACTAGGGTTTTACATTAGGGTTAGGGTTACAAACTAGGGTTTTACATTAGGTTTAGGGTTTCAAACAAGGGTTTCAAATTAGGCTTAGGGTTTCAAACTAGGGTTTTACATTAGGGTTAGGGTTTCAAACAAGGGTTTTACATTAGGGTTTCAAACTAGGGTTTAACATTAGGGTTAGGGTTTCAAACTAGGGTTTTACATTAGGGTTATGGTTACAAACTAGGGTTTAACATTAGGATTAGGGTTTCAAACTAGGGTTTTACATTAGGGTTAGGGTTTCAAACAAGGGTTTTACATTAGGGTTAGGGTTTCAAAACAGTCATTTTACATTAGGGTTAGGGTTACAAACTAGGGTTTTACATTAGGGTTAGGGTTTCAAACTAGGGTTTTACATTAGGGTTAGGGTTTCAAACTAGGGTTTATAATTAGGGTTAGGGTTTCAAACTAGTGTTTTACATTAGGGTTAATGCTTCAAACTAGGGTTTTACATTAGGGTTAGGTTTCAAACTAGGGTTTTACATTTGGGTTAGGGTTACAAACAAGGGTTTTACATTAGGGTTAGGGTTTCAAACTAGGGTTTTGCATTAGGGTTAGGGTTTCAAACTAGGGTTTATCATTAGGGTTAGGGTTTCAAACTAGGGTTTTACATAAGGGTTAGGGTTTCAAACTAGGGTTTAACATTAGGGTTAGGGTTACAAACTAGGGTTTTACATTACGGTTAGGGTTTCAAACTGGGGTTTTACATTAGGGTAAGAGTTTCAAACTAGGGTTATAATTTAGGGTTAGTGCTTCAAACTAGGGTTTTACATTAGGGTTAGGGTTTCAAACTATGGTTTTAAATTAGGGTTAGGGTTTCAAACTATGGTTTTACATTAGGGTTAGGGTTACAAACTAGGGTTTTACATTAGGGTTAGGGTTTCAAACTAGGGTTTTACCTTAGGGTTAGGGTTTCAAACTAGGGTTTAAATTTAGGGTTAGGGTTTCAAACTAGGGTTTATCTTTAGGGTTAGGGTTTCAAACTAGGGTTTTACATTAGGGTTAGGGTTTCAAATTAGGGTTTAACATTAGGGTTAGCGTTTCAAACTAGTGTTTTACATTAGGGTTAATGCTTCAAACTAGGGTTTTATATTAGGTTTAGGGTTTTAAACTATGGTTTCAAATTAGATTTGGGGTTTCAAACTAGGGTTTTACATTAGGGTTATGGTTTCAAACTAAGGTTTTACATTAGGGTTAGGGTTTCAAACAAGGGTTTTACATTAGGGTTAGGGTTTCAAACTAGGGTTTCAAATTAGGGTTAGGGTTTCAAACTAGGGTTTTACATTAGGATTAGAGTTTCAAACTAGGGTTTTACATTAGGGTTAGGGTTTCACACTAAGGTTTTACATTAGGGTTAGGGGTACAAACTAGGGTTTTACATTAGGGTTAGGGTTTCAAACTAGGGTTTTACATTAGGGTTAGGGTTTCAAACTGGGGTTTCAATTTAGTGTTAGGGTTTCAAACTAGGGTTTAACATTAGGGTTAATGCTTCAAACTAGGGTTTTACATTAGGGTTAGCGTTTCAAACTAGTGTTTTACATTAGGGTTAGGGTTTCAAAACAGTCATTTTACATTAGGGTTAGGGTTACAAACTAGGGTTTTACATTAGGGTTAGGGTTTCAAACTAGGGTTTTACATTAGGGTTAGGGTTACAAACTAGGCTTTTTCATTAGGGTTAGGGTTTCAAACTAGGGTTTTACATTAGGGTTAGGGTTTCAAACAAGGGTTTTACATTAGGGTTAGGGTTTCAAACTAGGGTTTCAAATTAGGGTTAGGGTTTCAAACTAGGGTTTTACATTAGGGTTAGAGTTTCAAACTAGGGTTTTACATTAGGGTTAGGGTTTCACACTAAGGTTTTACATTAGGGTTAGGTGTACAAACTAGGGTTTTACATTAGGGTTAGGGTTTCAAACTAGGGTTTTACATTAGGGTTAGGGTTTCACACTAAGGTTTTACATTAGGGTTAGGTGTACAAACTAGGGTTTTACATTAGGGTTAGGGTTTCAAACTAGGGTTTTACATTAGGGTTAGGGTTTCAAACTGGGGTTTCAATTTAGTGTTAGGGTTTCAAACTAGGGTTTAACATTAGGGTTAATGCTTCAAACTAGGGTTTTACATTAGGGTTAGCGTTTCAAACTAGTGTTTTACATTAGGGTTAGAGCTTCAAACTAGGGTTTTACATTAGGGTTAGGGTTTCAAACTAGGGTTTTACATTAGGGTTAGGGTTTCAAACTAGGGTTTTACATTAGGGTTAGGGTTACAAACTAGGGTTTTACATTAGGGTTAGGGATTCAAACTAGGGTTTTACATTAGGGTTAGGGTTTCAAACTAGGGTTTCAATTTAGGGTTAGGGTTGCAAACTAGGGTTTATCATTAGGGTTAGGGTTTCAAACTAGGGTTTTACATTAGGGTTAGGGTTTCAAACTAGGGTTTAACATTAGGGTTAGGGTTTCAAACTAGTGTTTTACTTTAGGGTTAATGCTTCAAACTAGGGTTTTACATTAGGGTTAGCGTTTCAAACTAGGGTTTTACATTAGGGTTAGTGTTTCAAACTAGGGTTTTACATTTGGGTTAGGGTTACAAACTAGGGTTTTTTATGAGGGTTAGGGTTTCAAACTAAGGTTTCACATTAGAGTTAGGATTTCAAACAGGGGTTTCAAATTAGGGTTAGGGTTTCAAACTAGGGTTTTACATTAGGGTTAGGTTTTCAAACTAGGGTTTCAAATTAGGGTTAGGGTTTCAAACTAGGGTTTAACATTAGGGTTAGGGTTACAAACTAGGGTTTTACATTACGGTTAGGGTTTCAAACTGGGGTTTTACATTAGGGTTAGGGTTACAAACTAGGGTTTTACATTAGGGTTAGGGTTTCAAACTAGGGTTTTACCTTAGGGTTAGGGTTTCAAACTAGGGTTTAAATTTAGGGTTAGGGTTTCAAACTAGGGTTTATCATTAGGGTTAGGGTTTCAAACTAGGGTTTTACATTAGGGTTAGGGTTTCAAATTAGGGTTTAACATTAGGGTTAGCGTTTCAAACTAGTGTTTTACATTAGGGTTAATGCTTCAAACTAGGGTTTTATATTAGGTTTAGGGTTTTAAACTATGGTTTCAAATTAGATTTGGGGTTTCAAACTAGGGTTTCAAATTAGGGTTAGGGTTTCAAAATAGGGTTTATCATTAGGGTTAGGGTTTCAAACTAGGGTTTTACATTAGGGTTAGGTTTTCAAACTAGGGTTTCAAATTAGGGTTAGGGTTTCAAACTAGGGTTTTACATTAGGGTTAGGGTTTCAAACTAGGGTTTCAAATTAGGGTTAGGGTTACAAACAAGGGGTTTTACATTAGGGTTAGGGTTTCAAACTAGGGTTTTACATTAGGGTTAGGGTTTCAATCTCGGGTTTCAAACTAGGGTTAGGGTTTTCCAAACTAGGGCTTTACATTAGGGTTAGGGTTTAAAACTAGGGTTTCAAATTAGGCTTAGGGTTTCAATCTAGGGTTTTGTTTTAGGGTTAGGGTTTCAAACAAGGGTTTTACATTAGGGTTAGGGTTTCAAACTAGGGTTTTACATTAGGGTTAGGGTTTCAAACTAGGGTTTTACATTAGGGTTAGGGTTTCAAACTATGGTTTTACATTAGGGTTAGGGTTACAAACTAGGGTTTTACATTAGGGTTAGGGTTTCAAACTAGGGTTTTACCTTAGGGTTAGGGTTTCAAACTAGGGTTTAAATTTAGGGTTAGTGTTTCAAACTAGGGTTTATCATTAGGGTTAGGTTTTCAAACTAGGGTTTTACATTAGGGTTAGGGTTTCAAATTAGGGTTTAATATTAGGGTTAGAGTTTCAAACTAGTGTTTTACATTAGGGTTAATGCTTCAAACTAGGGTTTTACATTAGGGTTAGGGTTTCAAACTATGGTTTCAAATTAGATTTGGGGTTTCAAACTAGGGTTTTACATTAGGGTTAGCATTTCAAACTAGTGTTTTACATTAGGGTTAGTGCTTCAAACTAGGGTTTTACATTAGGGTTAGTGCTTCAAACTAGGGTTTTACATTAGGGTTAGGGTTTCAAACTAGGGTTTTACATTAGTGTTAGGTTTTCAAACTAGGGTTTTACATTAGGGTTAGGGTTACAAACTAGGGTTTTACATTAGGTTTAGGGTTTCAAACAAGGGTTTCAAATTAGGCTTACGGTTTCAAACTAGGGTTTTACATTAGGGTTAGGGTTTCAAACAAGGGTTTTACATTAGGGTTTCAAACTAGGGTTTAACATTAGGGTTAGGGTTTCAAACTAGGGTTTTACATTAGGGTTATGGTTACAAACTAGGGTTTTACATTAGGATTAGGGTTTCAAACTAGGGTTTTACATTAGGGTTAGGGTTTCAAACAAGGGTTTTACATTAGGGTTAGGGTTTCAAAACAGTAATTTTACATTTGGGTTAGGGTTACAAACTAGGGTTTTACATTAGGGTTAGGGTTTCAAACTAGGGTTTTACATTAGGGTTAGGGTTTCAAACTAGGGTTTATAATTAGGGTTAGGGTTTCAAACTAGTGTTTTACATTAGGGTTAATGCTTCAAACTAGGGTTTTACATTAGGGTTAGGTTTCAAACTAGGGTTTTACATTTGGGTTAGGGTTACAAACAAGGGTTTTACATTAGGGTTAGGGTTTCAAACTAGGGTTTTGCATTAGGGTTAGGGTTTCAAACTAGGGTTTATCATTAGGGTTAGGGTTTCAAACTAGGGTTTTACATAAGGGTTAGGGTTTCAAACTAGGGTTTAACATTAGGGTTAGGGTTACAAACTAGGGTTTTACATTACGGTTAGGGTTTCAAACTGGGGTTTTACATTAGGGTAAGAGTTTCAAACTAGGGTTATAATTTAGGGTTAGTGCTTCAAACTAGGGTTTTACATTAGGGTTAGGGTTTCAAACTAGGGTTTATCATTAGGGTTAGGGTTTCAAACAAGGGTTTTACATTAGGGTTAGGGTTTCAAACTAGGGTTTCAAATTAGGGTTAGGGTTTCAAACTAGGGTTTTACATTAGTATTAGAGTTTCAAACTAGGGTTTTACATTAGGGTTAGGGTTTCACACTAAGGTTTTACATTAGGGTTAGGGGTACAAACTAGGGTTTTACATTAGGGTTAGGGTTTCAAACTAGGGTTTTACATTAGGGTTAGGGTTTCAAACTGGGGTTTCAATTTAGTGTTAGGGCTTCAAACTAGGGTTTAACATTAGGGTTAATGCTTCAAACTAGGGTTTTACATTAGGGTTAGCGTTTCAAACTAGTGTTTTACATTAGGGTTAGTGCTTCAAACTAGGGTTTTACATTAGGGTTAGGGTTTCAAACTAGGGTTTTACATTAGGGTTAGGGTTTCAAACTAGGGTTTTACATTAGGGTTAGGGTTACAAACTAGGGTTTTACATTAGGGATAGGGTTTCAAACTAGGGTTTTACATTAGGGTTAGGGTTTCAAACTAGGGTTTCAATTTAGGGTTAGGGTTGCAAACTAGGGTTTATCATTAGGGTTAGGGTTTCAAACTAGGGTTTTACATTAGGGTTAGGGTTTCAAACTAGGGTTTAACATTAGGGTTAGGGTTTCAAACTAGTGTTTTACTTTAGGGTTAATGCTTCAAACTAGGGTTTTACATTAGGGTTAGCGTTTCAAACTAGGGTTTTACATTAGGGTTAGTGTTTCAAACTAGGGTTTTACATTTGGGTTAGGGTTACAAACTAGGGTTTTTTATGAGGGTTAGGGTTTCAAACTAAGGTTTCACATTAGAGTTAGGATTTCAAACAGGGGTTTCAAATTAGGGTTAGGTTTTCAAACTAGGGTTTCAAATTAGGGTTAGGGTTTCAAACTAGGGTTTTACATTAGGGTTAGGGTTTCAAACTAGGGTTTAACATTAGGGTTAGGGTTTCAAACTAGGGTTTCAAATTAGGGTTAGGGTTACAACCAAGGGGTTTTACATTAGGGTTAGGGTTTCAAACTAGGGTTTTACATTAGGGTTAGGGTTTCAATCTCGGGTTTCAAACTAGGGTTAGGGTTTTCCAAACTAGGGCTTTACATTAGGGTTAGGGTTTAAAACTAGGGTTTCAAATTAGGCTTAGGGGTTCAATCTAGGGTTTTGTTTTAGGGTTAGGGTTTCAAACAAGGGTTATACATTAGGGTTAGGTTTTCAAACTAGGGTTTTACATTAGGGTTAGGGTTTCAAACTAGGGTTTTACATTAGGGTTAGGGTTTCAAACTAGGGTTTTACATTAGAGTTAGGGTTACAAACTAGGGTTTTACATTAGGGTTAGGGTTTCAAACTAGGGTTTTACATTAGGGTTAGGGTTTCAAACTATGGTTTTACATTAGGGTTAGGGTTAAAAACTAGGGTTTTACATTAGGGTTAGGGTTTCAAACTAGGGTTTTACCTTAGGGTTAGGGTTTCAAACTAGGGTTTAAATTTAGGATTAGTGTTTCAAACTAGGGTTTATCATTAGGGTTAGGGTTTCAAACTAGGGTTTTACATTAGGGTTAGGGTTTCAAATTAGGGTTTAACATTAGGGTTAGCGTTTCAAACTAGTGTTTTACATTAGGGTTAATGCTTCAAACTAGGGTTTTACATTAGGGTTAGGGTTTTAAACTATGGTTTCAAATTAGATTTGGGGTTTCAAACTAGGGTTTTACATTAGGGTTAGCGTTTCAAACTAGTGTTTTACATTAGGGTTAGTGCTTCAAACTAGGGTTTTACATTAGGGTTAGTGCTTCAAACTAGGGTTTTACATTAGGGTTAGGGTTTCAAACTAGGGTTTTACATTAGTGTTAGGTTTTCAAACTAGGGTTTTACATTAGGGTTAGGGTTACAAACTAGGGTTTTACATTAGGTTTAGGGTTTCAAACAAGGGTTTCAAATTAGGCTTAGGGTTTCAAACTAGGGTTTTACATTAGGGTTAGGGTTTCAAACAAGGGTTTTACATTAGGGTTTCAAACTAGGGTTAAACATTAGGGTTAGGGTTTCAAACTAGGGTTTTACATTAGGGTTAGGGTTACAAACTAGGGTTTTACATTAGGGTTAGGGTTTCAAACTAGGGTTTTACCTTAGGGTTAGGGTTTCAAACTAGGGTTTAAATTTAGGGTTAGTGTTTCAAACTAGGGTTTATCATTAGGGTTAGGTTTTCAAACTAGGGTTTTACATTAGGGTTAGGGTTTCAAATTAGGGTTTAATATTAGGGTTAGCGTTTCAAACTAGTGTTTTACATTAGGGTTAATGCTTCAAACTAGGGTTTTACATTAGGGTTAGGGTTTCAAACTATGGTTTCAAATTAGATTTGGGGTTTCAAACTAGGGTTTTACATTAGGGTTAGCATTTCAAACTAGTGTTTTACATTAGGGTTAGTGCTTCAAACTAGGGTTTTACATTAGGGTTAGTGCTTCAAACTAGGGTTTTACATTAGGGTTAGGGTTTCAAACTAGGGTTTTACATTAGTGTTAGGTTTTCAAACTAGGGTTTTACATTAGGGTTAGGGTTACAAACTAGGGTTTTACATTAGGTTTAGGGTTTTAAACAAGGGTTTCAAATTAGGCTTACGGTTTAAAACTAGGGTTTTACATTAGGGTTAGGGTTTCAAACAAGGGTTTTACATTAGGGTTTCAAACTAGGGTTTAACATTAGGGTTAGGGTTTCAAACTAGGGTTTTACATTAGGGTTATGGTTACAAACTAGGGTTTAACATTAGGATTAGGGTTTCAAACTAGGGTTTTACATTAGGGTTAGGGTTTCAAACAAGGGTTTTACATTAGGGTTAGGGTTTCAAAACAGTCATTTTACATTAGGGTTAGGGTTACAAACTAGGGTTTTACATTAGGGTTAGGGTTTCAAACTAGGGTTTTACATTAGGGTTAGGGTTTCAAACTAGGGTTTATAATTAGGGTTAGGGTTTCAAACTAGTGTTTTACATTAGGGTTACTGCTTCAAACTAGGGTTTTACATTAGGGTTAGGTTTCAAACTAGGGTTTTACATTTGGGTTAGGGTTACAAACAAGGGTTTTACATTAGGGTTAGGGTTTCAAACTAGGGTTTTGCATTAGGGTTAGGGTTTCAAACTAGGGTTTATCATTAGGGTTAGGGTTTCAAACTAGGGTTTTACATAAGGGTTAGGGTTTCAAACTAGGGTTTAACATTAGGGTTAGGGTTACAAACTAGGGTTTTACATTACGGTTAGGGTTTCAAACTGGGGTTTTACATTAGGGTAAGAGTTTCAAACTAGGGTTATAATTTAGGGATAGTGCTTCAAACTAGGGTTTTACATTAGGGTTAGGGTTAAAAACTAGGGTTTCAAATTAGGCTTAGGGTTTCAATCTAGGGTTTTGTTTTAGGGTTAGGGTTTCAAACAAGGGTTTTTTATGAGGGTTAGGGTTTCAAACTAAGGTTTCACATTAGAGTTAGGATTTCAAACAGGGGTTTCAAATTAGGGTTAGGTTTTCAAACTAGGGTTTCAAATTAGGGTTAGGGTTTCAAACTAGGGTTTTACATTAGGGTTAGGGTTTCAAACTAGGGTTTAACATTAGGGTTAGGGTTTCAAACTAGGGTTTCAAATTAGGGTTAGGGTTACAAACAAGGGGTTTTACATTAGGGTTAGGGTTTCAAACTAGGGTTTTACATTAGGGTTAGGGTTTCAATCTCGGGTTTCAAACTAGGGTTAGGGTTTTCCAAACTAGGGCTTTACATTAGGGTTAGGGTTTAAAACTAGGGTTTCAAATTAGGCTTAGGGTTTCAATCTAGGGTTTTGTTTTAGGGTTAGGGTTTCAAACAAGGGTTATACATTAGGGTTAGGTTTTCAAACTAGGGTTTTACATTAGGGTTAGGGTTTCAAACTAGGGTTTTACATTAGGGTTAGGGTTTCAAACTAGGGTTTTACATTAGAGTTAGGGTTACAAACTAGGGTTTTACATTAGGGTTAGGGTTTCAAACTAGGGTTTTACATTTGGGTTAGGGTTTCAAACTATGGTTTTACATTAGGGTTAGGGTTAAAAACTAGGGTTTTACATTAGGGTTAGGGTTTCAAACTAGGGTTTCAAATTAGGCTTAGGGTTTCAAACTAGGGTTTTACATTAGGGTTAGGGTTTCAAACAAGGGTTTTACATTAGGGTTAGGGTTTCAAACTAGGGTTTAACATTAGGGTTAGGGTTTCAAACTAGGGTTTTACATTAGGGTTAGGGTTACAAACTAGGGTTTAACATTAGGATTAGTGTTTCAAACTAGGGTTTTACATTAGGGTTAGGGTTTCAAAAAAGGGTTTTACATTAGGGTTAGGGTTTCAAAACAGTCATTTTACATTAGGGTTAGGGTTACAAACTAGGGTTTTACATTAGGGTTAGGGTTTCAAACTAGGGTTTTACATTAGGGTTAGGGTTACAAACTAGGCTTTAACATTAGGGTTAGGGTTTCAAACTAGGGTTTTACATTAGGGTTAGGGTTTCAAACAAGGGTTTTACATTAGGGTTAGGGTTTCAAACTAGGGTTTCAAATTAGGGTTAGGATTTCAAACTAGGGTTTTACAATAGGGTTAGAGTTTCAAACTAGGGTTTTACATTAGGGTTAGGGTTTCAAACTAGGGTTTTACATTAGGGTTAGGGTTTCAAACTGGGGTTTCAATTTAGTGTTAGGGTTTCAAACTAGGGTTTAACATTAGGGTTAATGCTTCAAACTAGGGTTTTACATTAGGGTTAGCGTTTCAAACTAGTGTTTTACATTAGGGTTAGTGCTTCAAACTAGGGTTTTACATTACGGTTAGGGTTTCAAACTAGGGTTTTACATTAGGGTTAGGGTTTCAAACTAGGGTTTTACATTAGGGTTAGGGTTACAAACTAGGGTTTTACATTAGGGTTAGGGTTTCAAACTAGGGTTTTACATTAGGGTTAGGGTTTCAAACTAGGGTTTCAATTTAGGGTTAGGGTTGCAAACTAGGGTTTATCATTAGGGTTAGGGTTTCAAACTAGGGTTTTACATTAGGGTTAGGGTTTCAAACTAGGGTTTAACATTAGGGTTAGGGTTTCAAACTAGTGTTTTACTTTAGGGTTAATGCTTCAAACTAGGGTTTTACATTAGGGTTAGCGTTTCAAACTAGGGTTTTACATTAGGGTTAGTGTTTCAAACTAGGGTTTTACATTTGGGTTAGGGTTACAAACTAGGGTTTTTTTATGAGGGTTAGGGTTTCAAACTAAGGTTTCACATTAGAGTTAGGATTTCAAACAGGGGTTTCAAATTAGGGTTAGGGTTTCAAACTAGGGTTTCAAATTAGGGTTAGGGTTTCAAAATAGGGTTTATCATTAGGGTTAGGGTTTCAAACTAGGGTTTTACATTAGGGTTAGGTTTTCAAACTAGGGTTTCAAATTAGGGTTAGGGTTTCAAACTAGGGTTTTACATTAGGGTTAGGGTTTCAAACTAGGGTTTCAAATTAGGGTTAGGGTTACAAACAAGGGGTTTTACATTAGGGTTAGGGTTTCAAACTAGGGTTTTACATTAGGGTTAGGGTTTCAATCTCGGGTTTCAAACTAGGGTTAGGGTTTTCCAAACTAGGGCTTTACATTAGGGTTAGGGTTTAAAACTAGGGTTTCAAATTAGGCTTAGGGTTTCAATCTAGGGTTTTGTTTTAGGGTTAGGGTTTCAAACAAGGGTTTTACATTAGGGTTAGGGTTTCAAACTAGGGTTTTACATTAGGGTTAGGGTTTCAAACTATGGTTTTACATTAGGGTTAGGGTTTCAAACTATGGTTTCAAATTAGATTTGGGGTTTCAAACTAGGGTTTTACATTAGGGTTAGCATTTCAAACTAGTGTTTTACATTAGGGTTAGTGCTTCAAACTAGGGTTTTACATTAGGGTTAGTGCTTCAAACTAGGGTTTTACATTAGGGTTAGGGTTTCAAACTAGGGTTTTACATTAGTGTTAGGTTTTCAAACTAGGGTTTTACATTAGGGTTAGGGTTACAAACTAGGGTTTTACATTAGGTTTAGGGTTTCAAACAAGGGTTTCAAATTAGGCTTAGGGTTTCAAACTAGGGTTTTACATTAGGGTTAGGGTTTCAAACAAGGGTTTTACATTAGGGTTTCAAACTAGGGTTTAACATTAGGGTTAGGGTTTCAAACTAGGGTTTTACATTAGGGTTATGGTTACAAACTAGGGTTTAACATTAGGATTAGGGTTTCAAACTAGGGTTTTACATTAGGGTTAGGGTTTCAAACAAGGGTTTTACATTAGGGTTAGGGTTTCAAAACAGTCATTTTACATTAGGGTTAGGGTTACAAACTAGGGTTTTACATTAGGGTTAGGGATTCAAACTAGGGTTTTACATTAGGGTTAGGGTTTCAAACTAGGGTTTATAATTAGGGTTAGGGTTTCAAACTAGTGTTTTACATTAGGGTTAATGCTTCAAACTAGGGTTTTACATTAGGGTTAGGTTTCAAACTAGGGTTTTACATTTGGGTTAGGGTTACAAACAAGGGTTTTACATTAGGGTTAGGGTTTCAAACTAGGGTTTTGCATTAGGGTTAGGGTTTCAAACTAGGGTTTATCATTAGGGTTAGGGTTTCAAACTAGGGTTTTACATAAGGGTTAGGGTTTCAAACTAGGGTTTAACATTAGGGTTAGGGTTACAAACTAGGGTTTTACATTACGTTTAGGGTTTCAAACTGGGGTTTTACATTAGGGTAAGAGTTTCAAACTAGGGTTATAATTTAGGGTTAGTGCTTCAAACTAGGGTTTTACATTAGGGTTAGGGTTTCAAACTATGGTTTTAAATTAGGGTTAGGGTTTCAAACTATGGTTTTACATTAGGGTTAGGGTTACAAACTAGGGTTTTACATTAGGGTTAGGGTTTCAAACTAGGGTTTTACCTTAGGGTTAGGGTTTCAAACTAGGGTTTAAATTTAGGGTTAGGGTTTCAAACTAGGGTTTATCTTTAGGGTTAGGGTTTCAAACTAGGGTTTTACATTAGGGTTAGGGTTTCAAATTAGGGTTTAACATTAGGGTTAGCGTTTCAAACTAGTGTTTTACATTAGGGTTAATGCTTCAAACTAGGGTTTTATATTAGGTTTAGGGTTTTAAACTATGGTTTCAAATTAGATTTGGGGTTTCAAACTAGGGTTTTACATTAGGGTTATGGTTTCAAACTAAGGTTTTACATTAGGGTTAGGGTTTCAAACAAGGGTTTTACATTAGGGTTAGGGTTTCAAACTAGGGTTTCAAATTAGGGTTAGGGTTTCAAACTAGGGTTTTACATTAGGATTAGAGTTTCAAACTAGGGTTTTACATTAGGGTTAGGGTTTCACACTAAGGTTTTACATTAGGGTTAGGGGTACAAACTAGGGTTTTACATTAGGGTTAGGGTTTCAAACTAGGGTTTTACATTAGAGTTAGGGTTTCAAACTGGGGTTTCAATTTAGTGTTAGGGTTTCAAACTAGGGTTTAACATTAGGGTTAATGCTTCAAACTAGGGTTTTACATTAGGGTTAGCGTTTCAAACTAGTGTTTTACATTAGGGTTAGGGTTTCAAAACAGTCATTTTACATTAGGGTTAGGGTTACAAACTAGGGTTTTACATTAGGGTTAGGGTTTCAAACTAGGGTTTTACATTAGGGTTAGGGTTACAAACTAGGCTTTAACATTAGGGTTAGGGTTTCAAACTAGGGTTTTACATTAGGGTTAGGGTTTCAAACAAGGGTTTTACATTAGGGTTAGGGTTTCAAACTAGGGTTTCAAATTAGGGTTAGGGTTTCAAACTAGGGTTTTACATTAGGGTTAGAGTTTCAAACTAGGGTTTTACATTAGGGTTAGGGTTTCACACTAAGGTTTTACATTAGGGTTAGGTGTACAAACTAGGGTTTTACATTAGGGTTAGGGTTTCAAACTAGGGTTTTACATTAGGGTTAGGGTTTCACACTAAGGTTTTACATTAGGGTTAGGTGTACAAACTAGGGTTTTACATTAGGGTTAGGGTTTCAAACTAGGGTTTTACATTAGGGTTAGGGTTTCAAACTGGGGTTTCAATTTAGTGTTAGGGTTTCAAACTAGGGTTTAACATTAGGGTTAATGCTTCAAACTAGGGTTTTACATTAGGGTTAGCGTTTCAAACTAGTGTTTTACATTAGGGTTAGTGCTTCAAACTAGGGTTTTACATTAGGGTTTCAAACTAGGGTTTAACATTAGGGTTAGGGTTTCAAACTAGGGTTTTACATTAGGGTTATGGTTACAAACTAGGGTTTAACATTAGGATTAGGGTTTCAAACTAGGGTTTTACATTAGGGTTAGGGTTTCAAACAAGGGTTTTACATTAGGGTTAGGGTTTCAAAACAGTCATTTTACATTAGGGTTAGGGTTACAAACTAGGGTTTTACATTAGGGTTAGGGTTTCAAACTAGGGTTTTACATTAGGGTTAGGGTTTCAAACTAGGGTTTATAATTAGGGTTAGGGTTTCAAACTAGTGTTTTACATTAGGGTTAATGCTTCAAACTAGGGTTTTACATTAGGGTTAGGGTTTCAAAATAGGGTTTAACATTAGGGTTAGGGTTTCAAACTAGGGTTTAAATTTAGGGTTAGTGTTTCAAACTAGGGTTTATCATTAGGGTTAGGGTTTCAAACTAGGGTTTTACATTAGGGTTAGGGTTTCAAATTAGGGTTTAACATTAGGGTTAGCGTTTCAAACTAGTGTTTTACATTAGGGTTAGTGCTTCAAACTAGGGTTTTACATTAGGGTTAATGCTTCAAACTAGGGTTTTACATTAGGGTTATGGTTTCAAACTAGGGTTTTACATTAGTGTTAGGTTTTCAAACTAGGGTTTTACATTTGGGTTAGGGTTACAAACTAGGGTTTTACATTAGGTTTAGGGTTTCAAACTAGGGTTTCAAATTAGGCTTAGGGTTTCAAACTAGGGTTTTACATTAGGGTTAGGGTTTCAAACAAGGGTTTTACATTAGGGTTAGGGTTTCAAACTAGGGTTTAACATTAGGGTTAGGGTTTCAAACTAGGGTTTTACATTAGGGTTAGGGTTACAAACTAGGGTTTAACATTAGGATTAGGGTTTCAAACTAGGGTTTTACATTAGGGTTAGGGTTTCAAACAAGGGTTTTACATTAGGGTTAGGGTTTCAAAACAGTCATTTTACATTAGGGTTAGGGTTACAAACTAGGGTTTTACATTAGGGTTAGGGTTTCAAACTAGGGTTTTACATTAGGGTTAGGGTTACAAACTAGGCTTTAACATTAGGGTTAGGGTTTCAAACTAGGGTTTTACATTAGGGTTAGGGTTTCAAACAAGGGTTTTACATTAGGGTTAGGGTTTCAAACTAGGGTTTCAAATTGGGGTTAGGGTTTCAAACTAGGGTTTTACATTAGGGTTAGAGTTTCAAACTAGGGTTTTACATTAGGGTTAGGGTTTCACACTAAGGTTTTACATTAGGGTTAGGGTTTCAAACTAGGGTTTTACATTAGGGTTAGGGTTTCAAACTGGGGTTTCAATTTAGTGTTAGGGTTTCAAACTAGGGTTTAACATTAGGGTTAATGCTTCAAACTAGGGTTTTACATTAGGGTTAGCGTTTCAAACTAGTGTTTTACATTAGGGTTAGTGCTTCAAACTAGGGTTTTACATTAGGGTTAGGGTTTCAAACTAGGGTTTTACATTAGGGTTAGGGTTTCAAACTAGGGTTTTACATTAGGGTTAGGGTTACAAACTAGGGTTTTACATTAGGGTTAGGGTTTCAAACTAGGGTTTTACATTAGGGTTAGGGTTTCTAACTAGGGTTTCAATTTAGGGTTAGGGTTGCAAACTAGGGTTTATCATTAGGGTTAGGGTTTTAAACTAGGGTTTTACATTAGGGTTAGGGTTTCAAACTAGGGTTTAACATTAGGGTTAGGGTTTCAAACTAGTGTTTTACTTTAGGGTTAATGCTTCAAACTAGGGTTTAACATTAGGGTTAGCGTTTCAAACTAGGGTTTTACATTAGGGTTAGTGTTTCAAACTAGGGTTTTACATTTGGGTTAGGGTTACAAACTAGGGTTTTTTATGAGGGTTAGGGTTTCAAACTAAGGTTTCACATTAGAGTTAGGATTTCAAACAGGGGTTTCAAATTAGGGTTAGGGTTTCAAACTAGGGTTTCAAATTAGGGTTAGGGTTTCAAAATAGGGTTTATCATTAGGGTTAGGGTTTCAAACTAGGGTTTTACATTAGGGTTAGGTTTTCAAACTAGGGGTTTTACATTAGGGTTACGGTTTCAAACTAGGGTTTTACATTAGGGTTAGGGTTTCAATCTCGGGTTTCAAACTAGGGTTAGGGTTTTCCAAACTAGGGCTTTACATTAGGGTTAGGGTTTAAAACTAGGGTTTCAAATTAGGCTTAGGGTTTCAATCTAGGGTTTTGTTTTAGGGTTAGGGTTTCAAACAAGGGTTTTACATTAGGGTTAGGGTTTCAAACTAGGGTTTTACATTAGGGTTAGGGTTTCAAACTAGGGTTTTACATTAGGGTTAGGGTTTCAAACTAGGGTTTTACATTAGGGTTAGGGTTTCAAACTAGGGTTTTACATTAGGGTTAGGGTTACAAACTAGGGTTTTACATTAGGGTTAGGGTTTCAAACTAGGGTTTTACCTTAGGGTTAGGGTTTCAAACTAGGGTTTAAATTTAGGGTTAGTGTTTCAAACTAGGGTTTATCATTAGGGTTAGGTTTTCAAACTAGGTTTTTACATTAGGGTTAGGGTTTCAAATTAGGGTTTAACATTAGGGTTAGCGTTTCAAACTAGTGTTTTACATTAGGGTTAATGCTTCAAACTAGGGTTTTACATTAGGGTTAGGGTTTCAAACTAGGGTTTCAAATTAGGGTTAGAGTTTCAAACTAGGGTTTTACATTAGGGTTACTGCTTCAAACTAGGGTTTCAAATTAGGGTTAGGGTTTCAAACTAGGGTTTCAAATTAGGGTTGGGGTTTTCAAACTAGGGTTTATCATTAGGGTTAGGGTTTCAAACTAGGGTTTTACATTAGGGTTAGGGTTTCAAACTAGGCTTTCTAATTAGGGTTAGGGTTTTAAACTAGGGTTTATCATTAGGGTTAGGGTTTCAAACTAGGGTTTTACATTAGGGTTAGGGTTTCAAACTAGGGTTTCTAATTAGGGTTAGGGTTTCAAACTAGGGTTTCAAATTAGGCTTAGGGTTTCAAACTAGGGTTTTACATTAGGGTTAGGGTTTCAAACAAGGGTTTTACATTAGGGTTAGGGTTTCAAACTAGGGTTTAACATTAGGGTTAGGGTTTCAAACTAGGGTTTTACATTAGGGTTAGGGTTACAAACTAGGGTTTAACATTAGGATTAGTGTTTCAAACTAGGGTTTTACATTAGGGTTAGGGTTTCAAACAAGGGTTTTACATTAGGGTTAGGGTTTCAAAACAGTCATTTTACATTAGGGTTAGGGTTACAAACTAGGGTTTTACATTAGGGTTAGGGTTTCAAACTAGGGTTTTACATTAGGGTTAGGGTTACAAACTAGGCTTTAACATTAGGGTTAGGGTTTCAAACTAGGGTTTTACATTAGGGTTAGGGTTTCAATCTCGGGTTTCAAACTAGGGTTAGGGTTTTCCAAACTAGGGCTTTACATTAGGGTTAGGGTTTAAAACTAGGGTTTCAAATTAGGCTTAGGGTTTCAATCTAGGGTTTTGTTTTAGGGTTAGGGTTTCAAACAAGGGTTTTACATTAGGGTTAGGGTTTCAAACTAGGGTTTTACATTAGGGTTAGGGTTTCAAACTAGGGTTTTACATTAGGGTTAGGGTTTCAAACTAGGGTTTTACATTAGGGTTAGGGTTTCAAACTATGGTTTTACATTAGGGTTAGGGTTTCAAACTATGGTTTCAAATTAGATTTGGGGTTTCAAACTAGGGTTTTACATTAGGGTTAGCATTTCAAACTAGTGTTTTACATTAGGGTTAGTGCTTCAAACTAGGGTTTTACATTAGGGTTAGTGCTTCAAACTAGGGTTTTACATTAGGGTTAGGGTTTCAAACTAGGGTTTTACATTAGTGTTAGGTTTTCAAACTAGGGTTTTACATTAGGGTTAGGGTTACAAACTAGGGTTTTACATTAGGTTTAGGGTTTCAAACAAGGGTTTCAAATTAGGCTTAGGGTTTCAAACTAGGGTTTTACATTAGGGTTAGGGTTTCAAACAAGGGTTTTACATTAGGGTTTCAAACTAGGGTTTAACATTAGGGTTAGGGTTTCAAACTAGGGTTTTACATTAGGGTTATGGTTACAAACTAGGGTTTAACATTAGGATTAGGGTTTCAAACTATGGTTTTACTTTAGGGTTAGGGTTTCAAACAAGGGTTTTACATTAGGGTTAGGGTTTCAAAACAGTCATTTTACATTAGGGTTAGGGTTACAAACTAGGGTTTTACATTAGGGTTAGGGTTTCAAACTAGGGTTTTACATTAGGGTTAGGGTTTCAAACTAGGGTTTATAATTATGGTTAGGGTTTCAAACTAGTGTTTTACATTAGGGTTAATGCTTCAAACTAGGGTTTTACATTAGGGTTAGGTTTCAAACTAGGGTTTTACATTTGGGTTAGGGTTACAAACAAGGGTTTTACATTAGGGTTAGGGTTTCAAACTAGGGTTTTGCATTAGGGTTAGGGTTTCAAACTAGGGTTTATCATTAGGGTTAGGGTTTCAAACTAGGGTTTTACATAAGGGTTAGGGTTTCAAACTAGGGTTTAACATTAGGGTTAGGGTTACAAACTAGGGTTTTACATTACGGTTAGGGTTTCAAACTGGGGTTTTACATTAGGGTAAGAGTTTCAAACTAGGGTTATAATTTAGGGTTAGTGCTTCAAACTAGGGTTTTACATTAGGGTTAGGGTTTCAAACTAGGGTTTTAAATTAGGGTTAGGGTTTCAAACTATGGTTTTACATTAGGGTTAGGGTTACAAACTAGGGTTTTACATTAGGGTTAGGGTTTCAAACTAGGGTTTTACCTTAGGGTTAGGGTTTCAAACTAGGGTTTAAATTTAGGGTTAGGGTTTCAAACTAGGGTTTATCATTAGGGTTAGGGTTTCAAACTAGGGTTTTACATTAGGGTTAGGGTTTCAAATTAGGGTTTAACATTAGGGTTAGCGTTTCAAACTAGTGTTTTACATTAGGGTTAATGCTTCAAACTAGGGTTTTATATTAGGTTTAGGGTTTTAAACTATGGTTTCAAATTAGATTTGGGGTTTCAAACTAGGGTTTTATATTAGGGTTATGGTTTCAAACTAAGGTTTTACATTAGGGTTAGGGTTTCAAACAAGGGTTTTACATTAGGGTTAGGGTTTCAAACTAGGGTTTCAAATTAGGGTTAGGGTTTCAAACTACGGTTTTACATTAGGATTAGAGTTTCAAACTAGGGTTTTACATTAGGGTTAGGGTTTCACACTAAGGTTTTACATTAGGGTTAGGGGTACAAACTAGGGTTTTACATTAGGGTTAGGGTTTCAAACTAGGGTTTTACATTAGGGTTAGGGTTTCAAACTAGGGTTTTACATTAGGGTTAGGGTTTCAAACTAGGGTTTCTAATTAGGGTTAGGGTTTCAAACTAGGGTTTCAAATTAGGCTTAGGGTTTCAAACTAGGGTTTTACATTAGGGTTAGGGTTTCAAACAAGGGTTTTACATTAGGGTTAGGGTTTCAAACTAGGGTTTAACATTAGGGTTAGGGTTTCAAACTAGGGTTTTACATTAGGGTTAGGGTTACAAACTAGGGTTTAACATTAGGATTAGTGTTTCAAACTAGGGTTTTACATTAGGGTTAGGGTTTCAAACAAGGGTTTTACATTAGGGTTAGGGTTTCAAAACAGTCATTTTACATTAGGGTTAGGGTTACAAACTAGGGTTTTACATTAGGGTTAGGGTTTCAAACTAGGGTTTTACATTAGGGTTAGGGTTACAAACTAGGCTTTAACATTAGGGTTAGGGTTTCAAACTAGGGTTTTACATTAGGGTTAGGGTTTCAAACAAGGGTTTTACATTAGGGTTAGGGTTTCAAACTAGGGTTTCAAATTAGGGTTAGGGTTTCAAACTAGGGTTTTACATTAGGGTTAGAGTTTCAAACTAGGGTTTTACATTAGGGTTAGGGTTTCACACTAAGGTTTTACATTAGGGTTAGGGGTACAAACTAGGGTTTTACATTATGGTTAGGGTTTCAAACTAGGGTTTTACATTAGGGTTAGGGTTTCAAACTGGGGTTTCAATTTAGTGTTAGGGTTTCAAACTAGGGTTTAACATTAGGGTTAATGCTTCAAACTAGGGTTTTACATTAGGGTTAGCGTTTCAAACTAGTGTTTTACATTAGGGTTAGTGCTTCAAACTAGGGTTTTACATTACGGTTAGGGTTTCAAACTAGGGTTTTACATTAGGGTTAGGGTTTCAAACTAGGGTTTTACATTAGGGTTAGGGTTACAAACTAGGGTTTTACATTAGGGTTAGGGTTTCAAACTAGGGTTTTACATTAGGGTTAGGGTTTCAAACTAGGGTTTCAATTTAGGGTAAGGGTGGCAAACTAGGGTTTATCATTAGGGTTAGGGTTTCAAACTAGGGTTTTACATTAGGGTTAGGGTTTCAAACTAGGGTTTAACATTAGGGTTAGGGTTTCAAACTAGTGTTTTACTTTAGGGTTAATGCTTCAAACTAGGGTTTTACATAAGGGTTAGCGTTTCAAACTAGGGTTTTACATTAGGGTTAGTGTTTCAAACTAGGGTTTTACATTTGGGTTAGGGTTACAAACTAGGGTTTTTTATGAGGGTTAGGGTTTCAAACTAAGGTTTCACATTAGAGTTAGGATTTCAAACAGGGGTTTCAAATTAGGGTTAGGGTTTCAAACTAGGGTTTCAAATTAGGGTTAGGGTTTCAAAATAGGGTTTATCATTAGGGTTAGGGTTTCAAACTAGGGTTTTACATTAGGGTTAGGTTTTCAAACTAGGGTTTCAAATTAGGGTTAGGGTTTCAAACTAGGGTTTTACATTAGGGTTAGGGTTTCAAACTAGGGTTTCAAATTAGGGTTAGGGTTACAAACAAGGGGTTTTACATTAGGGTTAGGGTTTCAAACTAGGGTTTTACATTAGGGTTAGGGTTTCAATCTCGGGTTTCAAACTAGGGTTAGGGTTTTCCAAACTAGGGCTTTACATTAGGGTTAGGGTTTAAAACTAGGGTTTCAAATTAGGCTTAGGGTTTCAATCTAGGGTTTTGTTTTAGGGTTAGGGTTTCAAACAAGGGTTTTACATTAGGGTTAGGGTTTCAAACTAGGGTTTTACATTAGGGTTAGGGTTTCAAACTAGGGTTTTACATTAGGGTTAGGGTTTCAAACTAGGGTTTTACATTAGGGTTAGGGTTTCAAACTATGGTTTTACATTAGGGTTAGGGTTTCAAACTATGGTTTCAAATTAGATTTGGGGTTTCAAACTAGGGTTTTACATTAGGGTTAGCATTTCAAACTAGTGTTTTACATTAGGGTTAGTGCTTCAAACTAGGGTTTTACATTAGGGTTAGTGCTTCAAACTAGGGTTTTACATTAGGGTTAGGGTTTCAAACTAGGGTTTTACATTAGTGTTAGGTTTTCAAACTAGGGTTTTACATTAGGGTTAGGGTTACAAACTAGGGTTTTACATTAGGTTTAGGGTTTCAAACAAGGGTTTCAAATTAGGCTTAGGGTTTCAAACTAGGGTTTTACATTAGGGTTAGGGTTTCAAACAAGGGTTTTACATTAGGGTTTCAAACTAGGGTTTAACATTAGGGTTAGGGTTTCAAACTAGGGTTTTACATTAGGGTTATGGTTACAAACTAGGGTTTAACATTAGGATTAGGGTTTCAAACTATGGTTTTACTTTAGGGTTAGGGTTTCAAACAAGGGTTTTACATTAGGGTTAGGGTTTCAAAACAGTCATTTTACATTAGGGTTAGGGTTACAAACTAGGGTTTTACATTAGGGTTAGGGTTTCAAACTAGGGTTTTACATTAGGGTTAGGGTTTCAAACTAGGGTTTATAATTATGGTTAGGGTTTCAAACTAGTGTTTTACATTAGGGTTAATGCTTCAAACTAGGGTTTTACATTAGGGTTAGGTTTCAAACTAGGGTTTTACATTTGGGTTAGGGTTACAAACAAGGGTTTTACATTAGGGTTAGGGTTTCAAACTAGGGTTTTGCATTAGGGTTAGGGTTTCAAACTAGGGTTTATCATTAGGGTTAGGGTTTCAAACTAGGGTTTTACATAAGGGTTAGGGTTTCAAACTAGGGTTTAACATTAGGGTTAGGGTTACAAACTAGGGTTTTACATTACGGTTAGGGTTTCAAACTGGGGTTTTACATTAGGGTAAGAGTTTCAAACTAGGGTTATAATTTAGGGTTAGTGCTTCAAACTAGGGTTTTACATTAGGGTTAGGGTTTCAAACTAGGGTTTTAAATTAGGGTTAGGGTTTCAAACTATGGTTTTACATTAGGGTTAGGGTTACAAACTAGGGTTTTACATTAGGGTTAGGGTTTCAAACTAGGGTTTTACCTTAGGGTTAGGGTTTCAAACTAGGGTTTAAATTTAGGGTTAGGGTTTCAAACTAGGGTTTATCATTAGGGTTAGGGTTTCAAACTAGGGTTTTACATTAGGGTTAGGGTTTCAAATTAGGGTTTAACATTAGGGTTAGCGTTTCAAACTAGTGTTTTACATTAGGGTTAATGCTTCAAACTAGGGTTTTATATTAGGTTTAGGGTTTTAAACTATGGTTTCAAATTAGATTTGGGGTTTCAAACTAGGGTTTTATATTAGGGTTATGGTTTCAAACTAAGGTTTTACATTAGGGTTAGGGTTTCAAACAAGGGTTTTACATTAGGGTTAGGGTTTCAAACTAGGGTTTCAAATTAGGGTTAGGGTTTCAAACTACGGTTTTACATTAGGATTAGAGTTTCAAACTAGGGTTTTACATTAGGGTTAGGGTTTCACACTAAGGTTTTACATTAGGGTTAGGGGTACAAACTAGGGTTTTACATTAGGGTTAGGTTTTCAAACTAGGGTTTTACATTAGGGTTAGGGTTTCAAACTGGGGTTTCAATTTAGTGTTAGGGTTTCAAACTAGGGTTTAACATTAGGTTTAATGCTTCAAACTAGGGTTTTACATTAGGGTTAGCGTTTCAAACTAGTGTTTTACATTAGGGTTAGGGTTTCAAAACAGTCATTTTACATTAGGGTTAGGGTTACAAACTAGGGTTTTACATTAGGGTTAGGGTTTCAAACTAGGGTTTTACATTAGGGTTAGGGTTACAAACTAGGCTTTAACATTAGGGTTAGGGTTTCAAACTAGGGTTTTACATTAGGGTTAGGGTTTCAAACAAGGGTTTTACATTAGGGTTAGGGTTTCAAACTAGGGTTTCAAATTAGGGTTAGGGTTTCAAACTAGGGTTTTACATTAGGGTTAGAGTTTCAAACTAGGGTTTTACATTAGGGTTAGGGTTTCACACTAAGGTTTTACATTAGGGTTAGGTGTACAAACTAGGGTTTTACATTAGGGTTAGGGTTTCAAACTAGGGTTTTACATTAGGGTTAGGGTTTCAAACTGGGGTTTCAATTTAGTGTTAGGGTTTCAAACTAGGGTTTAACATTAGGGTTATTGCTTCAAACTAGGGTTTTACATTAGGGTTAGCGTTTCAAACTAGTGTTTTACATTAGGGTTAGTGCTTCAAACTAGGGTTTTACATTAGGGTTAGGGTTTCAAACTAGGGTTTTACATTAGGGTTAGGGTTTCAAACTAGGGTTTTACATTAAGGTTAGGGTTACAAACTAGGGTTTTACATTAGGGTTAGGGTTTCAAACTAGGGTTTTACATTAGGGTTAGGGTTTCAAACTAGGGTTTCAATTTAGGGTTAGGGTTGCAAACTAGGGTTTATCATTAGGGTTAGGGTTTCAAACTAGGGTTTTACATTAGGGTTAGGGTTTCAAACTAGGGTTTAACATTAGGGTTAGGGTTTCAAACTAGTGTTTTACTTTAGGGTTAATGCTTCAAACTAGGGTTTTACATTAGGGTTAGCGTTTCAAACTAGGGTTTTACATTAGGGTTAGTGTTTCAAACTAGGGTTTTACATTTGGGTTAGGGTTACAAACTAGGGTTTTTTATGAGGGTTAGGGTTTCAAACTAAGGTTTCACATTAGAGTTAGGATTTCAAACAGGGGTTTCAAATTAGGGTTAGGGTTTCAAACTAGGGTTTCAAATTAGGGTTAGGGTTTCAAAATAGGGTTTATCATTAGGGTTAGGGTTTCAAACTAGGGTTTTACATTAGGGTTAGGTTTTCAAACTAGGGTTTCAAATTAGGGTTAGGGTTTCAAACTAGGGTTTTACATTAGGGTTAGGGTTTCAAACTAGGGTTTAACATTAGGGTTAGGGTTTCAAACTAGGGTTTCAAATTAGGGTTAGGGTTACAAACAAGGGGTTTTACATTAGGGTTAGGGTTTCAAACTAGGGTTTTACATTAGGGTTAGGGTTTCAATCTCGGGTTTCAAACTAGGGTTGGGGTTTTCCAAACTAGGGCTTTACATTAGGGTTAGGGTTTAAAACTAGGGTTTCAAATTAGGCTTAGGGTTTCAATCTAGGGTTTTGTTTTAGGGTTAGGGTTTCAAACAAGGGTTTTACATTAGGGTTAGGGTTTCAAACTAGGGTTTTACATTAGGGTTAGGGTTTCAAACTAGGGTTTTACATTAGGGTTACGCTTTCAAACTAGGGTTTTACATTAGGGTTAGGGTTTCAAACTAGGGTTTCAAATTAGGGTTAGAGTTTCAAACTAGGGTTTTACATTAGGGTTACTGCTTCAAACTAGGGTTTCAAATTAGGGTTAGGGTTTCAAACTAGGGTTTCAAATTAGGGTTAGGGTTTTCAAACTAGGGTTTATCATTAGGGTTAGGGTTTCAAACTAGGGTTTTACATTAGGGTTAGGGTTTCAAACTAGGCTTTCTAATTAGGGTTAGGGTTTTAAACTAGGGTTTATCATTAGGGTTAGGGTTTCAAACTAGGGTTTTACATTAGGGTTAGGGTTTCAAACTAGGGTTTCTAATTAGGGTTAGGGTTTCAAACTAGGATTTTATATTAGGGTTAGGGTTTCAAACTAGGGTTTCAAATTAGGGTTAGGGTTTCAAACAAGGGTTTTACATTAGGGTTAGGGTTTCAAACAAGGGTTTTACATTAGGCTTAGGGTTTCAAAACAGGGGTTTTAAATTAGGGTTAGGGTTTCAAACTTGGGTTTTACATTAGGTTTAGGGTTTCAAACTAGGGTTTCAAATTAGGGTTTGGGTTTCAAATTGAGGTTTTACATTAGGATTAGGGTTACAAACTAGGGTTTTACATTAGGGTTAGGGTTTCAAACTATGGTTTCAAATTAGGTTTGGGGTTTCAAACTAGGGTTTTACATTAGGGTTAGGGTTTCAAACTAGGGTTTTACATTAGGGTTAGGGTTTCAAAATAGGGTTTTACATTAGGGTTAGGGTTTCAAAATAGGGTTTAACATTAGGGTTAGGGTTTCAAACTAGGGTTTAAATTTAGGGTTAGTGTTTCAAACTAGGGTTTATCATTAGGGTTAGGGTTTCAAACTAGGGTTTTACATTAGGGTTAGGGTTTCAAATTAGGGTTTAACATTAGGGTTAGCGTTTCAAACTAGTGTTTTACATTAGGGTTAATGCTTCAAACTAGGGTTTTACATTAGGGTTAGGGTTTTAAACTATGGTTTCAAATTAGATTTGGGGTTTCAAACTAGGGTTTTACATTAGGGTTAGCGTTTCAAACTAGTGTTTTACATTAGGGTTAGTGCTTCAAACTAGGGTTTTACATTAGGGTTAATGCTTCAAACTAGGGTTTTACATTAGGGTTAGGGTTTCAAACTAGGGTTTTACATTAGTGTTAGGTTTTCAAACTAGGGTTTTACATTTGGGTTAGGGTTACAAACTAGGGTTTTACATTAGGTTTAGGGTTTCAAACTAGGGTTTCAAATTAGGCTTAGGGTTTCAAACTAGGGTTTTACATTAGGGTTAGGGTTTCAAACAAGGGTTTTACATTAGGGTTAGGGTTTCAAACTAGGGTTTAACATTAGGGTTAGGGTTTCAAACTAGGGTTTTACATTAGGGTTAGGGTTTCAAACTAGGCTTTCTAATTAGGGTTAGGGTTTTAAACTAGGGTTTATCATTAGGGTTAGGGTTTCAAACTAGGGTTTTACATTAGGGTTAGGGTTTCAAACTAGGGTTTCTAATTAGGGTTAGGGTTTCAAACTAGGGTTTTATATTAGGGTTAGGGTTTCAAACTAGGGTTTCAAATTAGGGTTAGGGTTTCAAACAAGGGTTTTACATTAGGGTTAGGGTTTCAAACAAGGGTTTTACATTAGGCTTAGGGTTTCAAAACAGGGGTTTTAAATTAGGGTTAGGGTTTCAATCTCGGGTTTCAAACTAGGGTTGGGGTTTTCCAAACTAGGGCTTTACATTAGGGTTAGGGTTTAAAACTAGGGTTTCAAATTAGGCTTAGGGTTTCAATCTAGGGTTTTGTTTTAGGGTTAGGGTTTCAAACAAGGGTTTTACATTAGGGTTAGGGTTTCAAACTAGGGTTTTACATTAGGGTTAGGGTTTCAAACTAGGGTTTTACATTAGGGTTAGGGTTTCAAACTAGGGTTTTACATTAGGGTTAGGGTTTCAAACTAGGGTTTCAAATTAGGGTTAGAGTTTCAAACTAGGGTTTTACATTAGGGTTACTGCTTCAAACTAGGGTTTCAAATTAGGGTTAGGGTTTCAAACTAGGGTTTCAAATTAGGGTTAGGGTTTTCAAACTAGGGTTTATCATTAGGGTTAGGGTTTCAAACTAGGGTTTTACATTAGGGTTAGGGTTTCAAACTAGGCTTTCTAATTAGGGTTAGGGTTTTAAACTAGGGTTTATCATTAGGGTTAGGGTTTCAAACTAGGGTTTTACATTAGGGTTAGGGTTTCAAACTAGGGTTTCTAATTAGGGTTAGGGTTTCAAACTAGGGTTTTATATTAGGGTTAGGGTTTCAAACTAGGGTTTCAAATTAGGGTTAGGGTTTCAAACAAGGGTTTTACATTAGGGTTAGGGTTTCAAACTAGGGTTTTACATTTGGGTTAGGGTTACAAACTAGGGTTTTACATTAGGTTTAGGGTTTCAAACTAGGGTTTCAAATTAGGGTTAGGGTTTCAAACTAGGGTTTCAAATTAGGGTTAGGGTTTCAAAATAGGGTTTATCATTAGGGTTAGGGTTTCAAACTAGGGTTTTACATTAGGGTTAGGTTTTCAAACTAGGGTTTCAAATTAGGGTTAGGGTTTCAAACTAGGGTTTTACATTAGGGTTAGGGTTTCAAACTAGGGTTTAACATTAGGGTTAGGGTTTCAAACTAGGGTTTCAAATTAGGGTTAGGGTTACAAACAAGGGGTTTTACATTAGGGTTAGGGTTTCAAACTAGGGTTTTACATTAGGGTTAGGGTTTCAATCTCGGGTTTCAAACTAGGGTTGGGGTTTTCCAAACTAGGGCTTTACATTAGGGTTAGGGTTTAAAACTAGGGTTTCAAATTAGGCTTAGGGTTTCAATCTAGGGTTTTGTTTTAGGGTTAGGGTTTCAAACAAGGGTTTTACATTAGGGTTAGGGTTTCAAACTAGGGTTTTACATTAGGGTTAGGGTTTCAAACTAGGGTTTTACATTAGGGTTACGCTTTCAAACTAGGGTTTACATTAGGGTTAGGGTTTCAAACTAGGGTTTCAAATTAGGGTTAGAGTTTCAAACTAGGGTTTTACATTAGGGTTACTGCTTCAAACTAGGGTTTCAAATTAGGGTTAGGGTTTCAAACTAGGGTTTCAAATTAGGGTTAGGGTTTTCAAACTAGGGTTTATCATTAGGGTTAGGGTTTCAAACTAGGGTTTTACATTAGGGTTAGGGTTTCAAACTAGGCTTTCTAATTAGGGTTAGGGTTTTAAACTAGGGTTTATCATTAGGGTTAGGGTTTCAAACTAGGGTTTTACATTAGGGTTAGGGTTTCAAACTAGGGTTTCTAATTAGGGTTAGGGTTTCAAACTAGGATTTTATATTAGGGTTAGGGTTTCAAACTAGGGTTTCAAATTAGGGTTAGGGTTTCAAACAAGGGTTTTACATTAGGGTTAGGGTTTCAAACAAGGGTTTTACATTAGGCTTAGGGTTTCAAAACAGGGGTTTTAAATTAGGGTTAGGGTTTCAAACTTGGGTTTTACATTAGGTTTAGGGTTTCAAACTAGGGTTTCAAATTAGGGTTTGGGTTTCAAATTGAGGTTTTACATTAGGATTAGGGTTACAAACTAGGGTTTTACATTAGGGTTAGGGTTTCAAACTATGGTTTCAAATTAGGTTTGGGGTTTCAAACTAGGGTTTTACATTAGGGTTAGGGTTTCAAACTAGGGTTTTACATTAGGGTTAGGGTTTCAAAATAGGGTTTTACATTAGGGTTAGGGTTTCAAAATAGGGTTTAACATTAGGGTTAGGGTTTCAAACTAGGGTTTAAATTTAGGGTTAGTGTTTCAAACTAGGGTTTATCATTAGGGTTAGGGTTTCAAACTAGGGTTTTACATTAGGGTTAGGGTTTCAAATTAGGGTTTAACATTAGGGTTAGCGTTTCAAACTAGTGTTTTACATTAGGGTTAATGCTTCAAACTAGGGTTTTACATTAGGGTTAGGGTTTTAAACTATGGTTTCAAATTAGATTTGGGGTTTCAAACTAGGGTTTTACATTAGGGTTAGCGTTTCAAACTAGTGTTTTACATTAGGGTTAGTGCTTCAAACTAGGGTTTTACATTAGGGTTAATGCTTCAAACTAGGGTTTTACATTAGGGTTAGGGTTTCAAACTAGGGTTTTACATTAGTGTTAGGTTTTCAAACTAGGGTTTTACATTTGGGTTAGGGTTACAAACTAGGGTTTTACATTAGGTTTAGGGTTTCAAACTAGGGTTTCAAATTAGGCTTAGGGTTTCAAACTAGGGTTTTACATTAGGGTTAGGGTTTCAAACAAGGGTTTTACATTAGGGTTAGGGTTTCAAACTAGGGTTTAACATTAGGGTTAGGGTTTCAAACTAGGGTTTTACATTAGGGTTAGGGTTTCAAACTAGGCTTTCTAATTAGGGTTAGGGTTTTAAACTAGGGTTTATCATTAGGGTTAGGGTTTCAAACTAGGGTTTTACATTAGGGTTAGGGTTTCAAACTAGGGTTTCTAATTAGGATTAGGGTTTCAAACTAGGGTTTTATATTAGGGTTAGGGTTTCAAACTAGGGTTTCAAATTAGGGTTAGGGTTTCAAACAAGGGTTTTACATTAGGGTTAGGGTTTCAAACAAGGGTTTTACATTAGGCTTAGGGTTTCAAAACAGGGGTTTTAAATTAGGGTTAGGGTTTCAATCTCGGGTTTCAAACTAGGGTTGGGGTTTTCCAAACTAGGGCTTTACATTAGGGTTAGGGTTTAAAACTAGGGTTTCAAATTAGGCTTAGGGTTTCAATCTAGGGTTTTGTTTTAGGGTTAGGGTTTCAAACAAGGGTTTTACATTAGGGTTAGGGTTTCAAACTAGGGTTTTACATTAGGGTTAGGGTTTCAAACTAGGGTTTTACATTAGGGTTACGCTTTCAAACTAGGGTTTTACATTAGGGTTAGGGTTTCAAACTAGGGTTTCAAATTAGGGTTAGAGTTTCAAACTAGGGTTTTACATTAGGGTTACTGCTTCAAACTAGGGTTTCAAATTAGGGTTAGGGTTTCAAACTAGGGTTTCAAATTAGGGTTAGGGTTTTCAAACTAGGGTTTATCATTAGGCTTAGGGTTTCAAACTAGGGTTTTACATTAGGGTTAGGGTTTCAAACTAGGCTTTCTAATTAGGGTTAGGGTTTTAAACTAGGGTTTATCATTAGGGTTAGGGTTTCAAACTAGGGTTTTACATTAGGGTTCGGGTTTCAAACTAGGGTTTCTAATTAGGGTTAGGGTTTCAAACTAGGGTTTTATATTAGGGTTAGGGTTTCAAACTAGGGTTTCAAATTAGGGTTAGGGTTTCAAACAAGGGTTTTACATTAGGGTTAGGGTTTCAAACAAGGGTTTTACATTAGGCTTAGGGTTTCAAAACAGGGGTTTTAAATTAGGGTTAGGGTTTCAAACTTGGGTTTTACATTAGGTTTAGGGTTTCAAACTAGGGTTTCAAATTAGGGTTTGGGTTTCAAATTGAGGTTTTACATTAGGATTAGGGTTACAAACTAGGGTTTTACATTAGGGTTAGGGTTTCAAACTATGGTTTCAAATTAGGTTTGGGGTTTCAAACTAGGGTTTTACATTAGGGTTAGGGTTTCAAACTAGGGTTTTACATTAGGGTTAGGGTTTCAAAATAGGGTTTTACATTAGGGTTAGGGTTTTAAAATAGGGTTTAACATTAGGGTTAGGGTTTCAAACTAGGGTTTAAATTTAGGGTTAGTGTTTCAAACTAGGGTTTATCATTAGGGTTAGTGTTTCAAACTAGGGTTTTACATTAGGGTTAGGGTTTCAAATTAGGGTTTAACATTAGGGTTAGCGTTTCAAACTAGTGTTTTACATTAGGGTTAATGCTTCAAACTAGGGTTTTACATTAGGGTTAGGGTTTTAAACTATGGTTTCAAATTAGATTTGGGGTTTCAAACTAGGGTTTTACATTAGGGTTAGCGTTTCAAACTAGGGTTTTACATTAGGGTTAATGCTTCAAACTAGGGTTTTACATTAGGGTTAGGGTTTCAAACTAGGGTTTTACATTAGTGTTAGGTTTTCAAACTAGGGTTTTACATTTGGGTTAGGGTTACAAACTAGGGTTTTACATTAGGTTTAGGGTTTCAAACAAGGGTTTCAAATTAGGCTTAGGGTTTCAAACTAGGGTTTTACATTAGGGTTAGGGTTTCAAACAAGGATTTTACATTAGGGTTAGGGTTTCAAACTAGGGTTTAACATTAGGGTTAGGGTTTCAAACTAGGGTTTTACATTAGGATTAGGGTTACAAACTAGGGTTTAACATTAGGATTAGGGTTTCAAACTAGGGTTTTACATTAGGGTTAGGGTTTCAAACAAGGGTTTTACATTAGGGTTAGGGTTTCAAAACAGTCATTTTACATTAGGGTTAGGGTTACAAACTAGGGTTTTACATTAGGGTTAGGGTTTCAAACTAGGGTTTTACATTAGGGTTAGGGTTACAAACTAGGCTTTAACATTAGGGTTAGGGTTTCAAACTAGGGTTTTACATTAGGGTTAGGGTTTCAAACAAGGGTTTTACATTAGGGTTAGGGTTTCAAACTAGGGTTTCAAATTAGGGTTAGGGTTTCAAACTAGGGTTTTACATTAGGGTTAGAGTTTCAAACTAGGGTTTTACATTAGGGTTAGGGTTTCACACTAAGGTTTTACATTAGGGTTAGGGTTTCAAACTAGGGTTTTACATTAGGGTTAGGGTTTCAAACTGGGGTTTCAATTTAGTGTTAGGGTTTCAAACTAGGGTTTAACATTAGGGTTAATGCTTCAAACTAGGGTTTTACATTAGGGTTAGCGTTTCAAACTAGTGTTTTACATTAGGGTTAGTGCTTCAAACTAGGGTTTTACATTAGGGTTAGGGTTTCAAACTAGGGTTTTACATTAGGGTTAGGGTTTCAAACTAGGGTTTTACATTAGGGTTAGGGTTACAAACTAGGGTTTTACATTAGGGTTAGGGTTTCAAACAAGGGTTTTACATTAGGGTTAGGGTTTCAAACTTGGGTTTTACATTAGGTTTAGGGTTTCAAACTAGGGTTTCAAATTAGGGTTTGGGTTTCAAATTGAGGTTTTACATTAGGATTAGGGTTACAAACTAGGGTTTTACATTAGGGTTAGGGTTTCAAACTATGGTTTCAAATTAGGTTTGGGGTTTCAAACTAGGGTTTTACATTAGTGTTAGGTTTTCAAACTAGGGTTTTACATTAGGGTTAGGGTTACAAACTAGGGTTTTACATTAAGGTTAGGGTTTCAAACTAGGGTTTAAATTTAGGGTTAGGGTTTCAAGCTAGGGTTTATTATTAGGGTTAGGGTTTCAAACTAGGGTTTTACATTAGGGTTAGGGTTTCAAATTAGGGTTTAACATTAGGGTTAGCGTTTCAAACTAGTGTTTTACATTTGGGTTATTGCTTCAAACTAGGGTTTTATATTAGGTTTAGGGTTTTAAACTATGGTTTCAAATTAGATTTGGGGTTTCAAACTAGGGTTTTACATTAGGGTTAGCGTTTCAAACTAGTGTTTTACATTAGGGTTAGTGCTTCAAACTAGGGTTTTACATTAGGGTTAGGGTTTCAAACTAGGGTTTTACATTAGCGTTAGGGTTTCAAACTAGGGTTTAACATTAGGGTTAGGGTTTCAAACTAGGGTTTCAAATTAGGGTTAGGGTTACAAACAAGGGGTTTTACATTAGGTTTAGGGTTTCAAACTAGGGTTTCAAATTAGGGTTAGGGTTACAAACAAGGGGTTTTACATTAGGTTTAGGGTTTCAAACTAGGGTTTTACATTAGGGTTAGGGTTTCAATCTCGGGTTTCAAACTAGGGTTAGGGTTTTCCAAACTAGGGCTTTACATTAGGGTTAGGGTTTAAAACTAGGGTTTCAAATTAGGCTTAGGGTTTCAATCTAGGGTTTTGTTTTAGGGTTAAGGTTTCAAACAAGGGTTTTACATTAGGGTTAGGGTTTCAAACTAGGGTTTTACATTAGGGTTAGAGTTTCAAACTAGGGTTTTACATTAGAGTTAGGGTTACAAACTAGGGTTTTACATTAGGGTTAGGGTTTCAAACTAGGGTTTTACATTAGGGTTAGGGTTTCAAACTATGGTTTTACATTAGGGTTAGGGTTTCAAACTAGGGTTTAACATTAGTGTTAAGGTTACAAACTAGGGTTTTACATTAGGGTTAGGGTTTCAAACTAGGGTTTCAAATTAGGGTTAGGGTTTCAAACTAGGGTTTCAAATTAGGGTTAGGGTTTTAAACTAGGGTTTATCATTAGGGTTAGGGTTTCAAACTAGGGTTTTACATTAGGGTTAGGGTTTCAAACTAGGGTTTCTAATTAGGGTTAGGGTTTCAAACTAGGGTTTTATATTAGGGTTAGGGTTTCAAACTAGGGTTTCAAATTAGGGTTAGGGTTTTAAACAAGGGTTTTACATTAGGGTTAGGGTTTCAAACAAGGGTTTTACATTAGGGTTAGGGTTTCAAAACAGGGGTTTTAAATTAGGGTTAGGGTTTCAAACTTGGGTTTTACATTAGGTTTAGGGTTTCAAACTAGGGTTTCAAATTAGGGTTTGGGTTTCAAATTGAGGTTTTACATTAGGATTAGGGTTACAAACTAGGGTTTTACATTAGGGTTAGGGTTTCAAACTATGGTTTCAAATTAGGTTTGGGGTTTCAAACTAGGGTTTTAAATTAGGGTTAGGGTTTCAAACTAGGGTTTTACATTAGCGTTAGGGTTTCAAAATAGGGTTTTACATTAGGGTTAGGGTTTCAAAATAGGGTTTAACATTAGGGTTAGGGTTTCAAACTAGGGTTTAAATTTAGGGTTAGTGTTTCAAACTAGGGTTTATCATTAGGGTTAGGGTTTCAAACTAGGGTTTTACCTTAGGGTTAGGGTTTCAAACTAGGGTTTAAATTTAGGGTTAGTGTTTCAAACTAGGGTTTATCATTAGGGTTAGGGTTTCAAACTAGGGTTTTACATTAGGATTAGGGTTTCAAATTAGGGTTTAACATTAGGGTTAGCGTTTCAAACTAGTGTTTTACATTAGGGTTAATGCTTCAAAATAGGGTTTTACATTAGGGTTAGGGTTTTAAACTATGGTTTCAAATTAGATTTGGGGTTTCAAACTAGGGTTTTACATTAGGGTTAGCGTTTCAAACTAGTGTTTTACATTAGGGTTAGTGCTTCAAACTAGGGTTTTACATTAGGGTTAGGGTTTTAAACTATGGTTTCAAATTAGATTTGGGGTTTCAAACTAGGATTTTACATTAGGGTTAGCGTTTCAAACTAGGGTTTTACATTAGGATTAGGGTTTCAAATTAGGGTTTAACATTAGGGTTAGCGTTTCAAACTAGTGTTTTACATTAGGGTTAATGCTTCAAAATAGGGTTTTACATTAGGGTTAGGGTTTTAAACTATGGTTTCAAATTAGATTTGGGGTTTCAAACTAGGGTTTTACATTAGGGTTAGCGTTTCAAACTAGTGTTTTACATTAGGGTTAGTGCTTCAAACTAGGGTTTTACATTAGGGTTAATGCTTCAAACTAGGGTTTTACATTAGGGTTAGGGTTTAAAACTAGGGTTTTACATTAGGGTTAGGGTTACAAACTAGGGTTTTACATTAGGTTTAGGGTTTCAAACAAGGGTTTCAAATTAGGCTTAGGGTTTCAAACTAGGGTTTTACATTAGGGTTAGGGTTTCAAACAAGGGTTTTACATTAGGGTTTCAAACTAGGGTTTAACATTAGGGTTAGGGTTTCAAACTAGGGTTTTACATTAGGGTTAGGGTTACAAACTAGGGTTTAACATTAGGATTAGGGTTTCAAACTAGGGTTTTACATTAGGGTTAGGGTTTCAAACAAGGGTTTTACATTAGGGTTAGGGTTTCAAAACAGTCATTTTACATTAGGGTTAGGGTTACAAACTAGGGTTTTACATTAGGGTTAGGGTTTCAAACTAGGGTTTTACATTAGGGTTAGGGTTTCAAACTAGGGTTTCAAATAAGGCTTAGGGTTTCAAACTAGGGTTTTACATTAGGGTTAGGGTTTCAAACAAGGGTTTTACATTAGGGTAAGTGTTTCAAAACAGGGGTTAAGAATTAGGGTGAGGGTTTCACACTAGGGTTTTACATTAGGGTTAGGTTTTCAAACTAGGGTTTTACATTAGGGTTAGGGTTTCAAACAAAGGTTTTACATTAGGGTTAGGGTTTCAAAACAGTCATTTTACATTAGGGTTAGGGTTACAAACTAGGGTTTTACATTAGGGTTAGGGTTTCAAACTAGGGTTTTACATTAAAATTAGGGATTCAAACTAGGGTTTCAAATTAGGGTTAGGGTTTCATACTAAGGTTTTACATTAGGGTTAGGGTTACAAACTAGGGTTTTACATTAGGGTTAGGGTTTCAAACTAGGGTTTCAAACTAGGGTTTCAATTTAGGGTTAGGGTTTCAAACTAGGGTTTAACATTAGGGTTAGGGTTTCAAACTAGGGTTTAACATTAGGGTTAATGCTTCAAACTAGGGTTTTACATTAGGGTTAGGGTTTCAAACTAGGGTTTCAATTTAGGGTTAGGGTTTCAAACTAGGGTTTATCATTAGGGTTAGGGTTTCAAACTAGTGTTTTACATTAGGGTTAATGCTTCAAACTAGGGTTTTACATTAGGGTTGGGTTTCAAACTAGGGTTTTACATTTGGGTTAGGTTTACAAACAAGAGTTTTACTTTAGGGTTAGGGTTTCAAACTAGGGTTTTGCATTAGGGTTAGGGTTTTAAACTAGGGTTTATCATTAGGGTTAGGGTTTCAAACTAGGGTTTTACATTAGGGTTAGGGTTTCAAACTAGGGTTTAACATTAGGGTTAGGGTTACAAACTAGGGTTTTACATTACGGTTAGGGTTTCAAACTGGGGTTTTACATTAGGGTAAGAGTTTCAAACTAGGGTTATAATTTAGGGTTAGTGCTTCAAACTAGGGTTTAACATTAGGGTTAGGGTTTCAAACTAGGGTTTTAAATTAGGGTTAGTGCTTCAAACTAGGGTTTTACATTAGGGTTAGGGTTTCAAACTAGGGTTTTACATTAGCGTTAGGGTTTCAAACTAGGGTTTTACATTAGGGTTAGGGTGACAAACTAGGGTTTTACATTAGGGTTAGGGTTTCAAACTAGGGTTTTACATTAGGGTTAGGGTTTCAAACTAGGGTTTCAATTTAGGGTTAGGGTTTCAAACTAGGGTTTAACATTTGGGTTAGGGTTTCAAACTAGGGTTTTACATTAGTGTTAATGCTTCAAACTAGGATTTTACATTAGGGTTAGGGTTTCAAACTAGGGTTTTACATTAGGGTTAGGGTTTCAAACTAGGGTTTTACATTTGGGTTAGGGTTACAAACTAGGGTTTTACATTAGGGTTAGGGTTTCAAACTAGGGTTTCAAATTAGGCTTAGTGTTTCAAACTAGGGTTTTACATTAGGGTTAGGGTTTCAAACAAGGGTTTTACATTAGGGTTAGGGTTTCAAACTAGGGTTTTACATTAGGGTTAGGGTTTCAAACTAGGGTTTTACATTAGGGTTAAGGTTTCACACTAAGGTTTTACATTAGGGTTAGGGTTACAAACTAGGGTTTTACATTACGGTTAGGGTTTCAAACTAGGGTTTAACGTTAGGGTTAGGGTTTCAAACTAGGGTTTTACATTAGGGTTAATGCTTCAAACTAGGGTTTTACATTAGGGTTACGCTTTCAAACTAGGGTTTTACATTAGGGTTAGGGTTTCAAACTAGGGTTTCAAATTAGGGTTAGGGTTACAAACTAGGGTTTTACATTAGGGTTAGGGTTTCAAACTAGTTTTTACATTAGGGTTAGGGTTTCAAACTAGGGTTTCAATTTAGGGTTAGGGTTTCAAACTAGGATTTATCATTAGGGTTAGGGTTTCAAACTAGGGTTTTACATTAGGGTAAGGGTTTCAAAATAGGGTTTATAATTAGGGTTAGGGTTTCAAACTAGTGTTTTACATTAGGGTTAATGCTTCAAACAAGGTTTTACATTAGGGTTGGGTTTCAAACTAGGGTTTTACATTTGGGTTAGGGTTACAAACAAGGGTTTTACATTAGGGTT